>NC_134691.1:186920278-187246528 GCF_050947455.1 Rhinoderma darwinii
GCCAGTGTGTGAATACGCTTTTATAAGGGGCTCATCTCCGTTGCATCCAACTTGCAATACAGGCAGGCTTTGTAGTACTACAATGCCCAGCATTCCCTGAGTCAGTGCACAGTGGCTGATAGAAATTCTCATTCATTGCCATTTGCCAAGACAGTGTGTGAATACGCTTTTAGAAGGGGCTCATCCCCGTTGCATCCAACTTGCAATACAGGCAGCTGAGGCAGCCTTTGTAGTACTACAACGCCCAGGGCCAGCTATCCCTGAGTCAGTGCACAGTGGCTGATAGAAATTCTCATTCATTGCCATTTGCCAAGACAGTGTGTGAATACGCTTTTAGAAGGGGCTCATCCCCGTTGCATCCAACTTGCAATACAGGCAGCTGAGGCAGCCTTTGTAGTACTACAACGCCCAGCATTCCCTGAGTCAGTGCACAGTGGCTGATAGAAATTCTCATTCATTGCCATTTGCCAAGCCAGTGTGTGAATACGCTTTTAGAAGGGGCTCATCCCCGTTGCATCCAACTTGCAATACAGGCAGCTGAGGCAGCCTTTGTAGTACTACAACGCCAAGCATTCCCTGAGTCAGTGCAGTGGCTGATAGAAATTCTCATTCATTGCCATTTGCCAAGCCAGTGTATGAATACGCTTTTAGAAGGGGCTCATCCCCGTTGCATCCAACTTGCAATACAGGCAGCTGAGGCAGCCTTTGTAGTACTACAACGCCCAGGGCCAGCATTCCCTGAGTCAGTGCACAGTGGCTGATAGAAATTCTCATTCATTGCCATTTGCCAAGCCAGTGTGTGAATACGCTTTTAGAAGGGGCTCATCCCCGTTGCATCCAACTTGCAATACAGGCAGCTGAGGCAGCCTTTGTAGTACTACAACGCCCAGGGCCAGCATTCCCTGAGTCAGTGCACAGTGGCTGATAGAAATTCTCATTCATTGCCATTTGCCAAGCCAGTGTGTGAATACGCTTTTAGAAGGGGCTCATCCCCGTTGCATCCAACTTGCAATACAGGCAGCTGAGGCAGCCTTTGTAGTACTACAACGCCCAGCATTCCCTGAGTCAGTGCAGTGGCTGATAGAAATTCTCATTCATTGCCATTTGCCAAGCCAGTGTGTGAATACGCTTTTAGAAGGGACTCATCCCCGGGGTTTTGATTCAACTTGCTGCACTCCAGCAGTGAAATGTCTGGTAAAAAAAGGTTGTGAAAGGACGGGGTAGAGGAAAAAACACCCATGCCATGTCCTCTTCCAGTCCAAATGTTGGATCTGTTGGTGCCAGACCCAGTACCAGCATTTGTGGCACAAGACATGTGCCCAGTTCCACTAGTAGCAGCAGCCATGTGCCTGCTGGTAGTAGTATCAGCAAGCCAGACTTGTCCATCTCCTCCGGTGGGCGGGTTACTTTAGACAATACGGCCATTGTGGACTGGTTGGCTGGCTCGCGGTCATCTCAGCAGGAAGACTCTGACGATCAGGCTTCAAGCAAGGTTTCGTTGGATTCCAGATCCTCTACAGTTCCTTGGCACAGTGACAGTAGTAATATTGATATTTCTAACGTTTCCATTCCATCATCTATGTCTTCAATCCCCCTTCCTAGCGGGAAGCCATCTTTCCTGAGAGTCCTAAGAGACATCTCCTCGGGTGCGAAGGAAGATATTACTGAACAACATAGTGATGATGATTTGTTTTCCGCGAGTCAGCCAACGGAGTGTGTTGCAGCGGTGGTGGAGGTGGAAGCGGTGTCCGAGACGCATAGCTGTGGTAGTGGGGGTGTTGGTGGTAGCCGTGGTGGCAGACACAGTAATGAGGGGGTGCATGGAGCCCGCCATGATGTCACATCACATTCACAACACAGTAACAGAAGTGGCGGGGATGATGAGGAGGGCTATGATGATGTTGTTTTAGACAGGAGGTGGGAACCAGGTGACGAGGTGATGACGGCGTCAGAGGAGGAGGGTAGTAGTGGTGGCACTGGCAGTGATAAACAGCCAAGCCGAGGTAGGGGCAGAAGTCAATCTGCAAAACGTTGCAGCGGTAGGGTCAGCTCAGGAGCCGGTGACGGCGACACTGCTGCTACTGGTGTAGGCTCCCAAAAAAAGCCTGCCAGACAAGGGGCAAGCTCAGGTGGTGGTGGTGGTGGTGGTGGACGTGGTACTACCTCTTTACGGTACTCTGCCGTGTGGCAGATTTTCTGTACCTTCCCGGAGGACGAAAACATGGCACAGTGCTGTATCTGCAAGCAGAAAGTAAGGCGTGGGCAGGGCAGCAATGTATGAACTACCGCTCTACGTAAACACATGGAGCGGCATCACAAGGCTATGTGGGACAATCGACATGCCCCACCATCATGTACATCTAATGAAGACCCCTCTGCCGCTGCTGCTGCTGCTGCTCCGAGTCCCTGTCATCTAAGTAGTAGCAAGGCCTTATCCACCATCTCGTTGTCATCATCATCACTGTCATCTAGTGCTCCTCCTACGTCCCGTCAGTTATCCATTACGGAATCGTTGTCCAATAAGCAACAATATATACCCAGTCATCCACTTGTCGTGCGGCTTAATTCATACCTTGCTAAGTTGTTGGTGGTGTAGTCGCTGCCGTACCACCTGGTCAACTCCGCCGGCTTCAAGCAATTGATGGCGTGCGCTCAGCCTAGGTGGCGAATACCTAGCCACCAATACTTTTTCAAAACAGCTGTCCCTGCCTTGCACAAGCACGTGGAGGAAAAGGTGGGCCAGTCCTTGCAATTATCCGTGTGCAGCAGGGTACATGCCACCGTCGACACGTGGAGCAGCAACTATGGGCAGGGACAGTAAATTTCTTTCACGGCCCACTGGGTCAATATTTTGCAGTCCGATGCACCACCGCAGCAATGCCAGGCATTACCACCTACACGCTTGTATCTTTCTGGTTCAACTCCGGACACCAGGCGCCTACCATCCTCCTCCTCCTACTCCTCCTCCTTGCCCTCCTCAATGGAGGTCTTCCCGTCCCCGACAGGACACAGCGTATCTTCCACTCCTCCTCCCTCCTCTTTTCATAGGTGCAATGTGAAGCGCCACAACGCTGTCTTATACCTGCTGAGCCTGGGCGGTAAAAGCCACACAGGGCAGCAGCTACTGCTGTGCATCAGGGAGGAAATCGCACGCTGACTGTCTCCTCTGAAACTCACACTGATAACAGGAAGAACGTTGTGGCTGCACTGCGTCTAGGTCACCTGACACATGCTCCTTGCATGGCACATGTGATCAATCTGGTCATAACACGCTTCTTAAAGTCATATGTTTGTTTGAAGGGTGTGCTGGCCATGTCCAGGAGGGTTTGCGTTCGCTTTAGACGTTCGTATGCATTTAAGCACGCCCTCCTGGGCTTGCAGCGTCAAAACAATCTCTCAGAACACAGCCTGATTTGCGACGTTCCAACACGCTGGAATTCGACCCTGCACATGTTGGACCGTCTGTACGAACAGCGGAAAGCTGTGAATGATTTCCTGATGCAGCAGACGGGCAGCGTTTGGAGCCAGTGTAATTTCGATCTCAGGCACTGGCAGCTGGTTAGAGACGCATGTCGCGTTTTGAGGCCCTTTGAAGAGGCCACACGATTTGTGAGCCGTGACGCTAGCGGAATGAACGATGTTATGCCGCTGATATTCATTATGGAGCAAACGCTCACAGCGATGATTCAGCAAAGGATGGAGGAAGGATCACATCTGGCTATGGATGTTGAGGAGGAGGAGGAGGAGGAGGATGAGGATGAGGAAACAGGACCTGAAGAGGAGCTGGATTTGGAGATGGAATCACAGGAAGGGATAGGGGACGAGGCAGCCGCACAACATGACAGTGATGTTGATGACGAGTGTGACGACGACCTTGATGATGGACAACTATGGCAGTATGGGGCGGAGATGGAACCAACCGGGCCCTCTGAAACGCTGGCCAGGATGGCGAGCTGTATGCTTCGTTACTTGCGCGCTGGCTGTCGTATTGTTAGCATGAAGCAAAGAGATGAGTACTAGATAGCCACACTTTTAGACCCTCGGTATAAAGCCAGAATGGGGGAGTTTTTTGCGCCTTCCGAGAGGGAGGCAAAATTGGCTTCTTATCGAGAGAAGCTATGCAGCCAGCTTGTCACGGCTTTCAAACGGCAAACACCTGCTGCAAGCATGTCTGACCGGGGGGCCACTCTCCGCTCCCCACTGTCTCATCGTTCCACCGCCTCTGGCAGAGCTACCTCTGCAATAGGCGGCAGCAGCAGCTAATTCAGTTTGGAAAATATGATGACAAAATTTTTACATCCAATACCCCGACCTGACACACATCGTAGTCACCAAAGGTATGTTCACCATCACCAGCACCTAACCAACCAGGTTCACTCGTACCTGGACTGTGCCCTTTCTCCGTCAGAAATCCTGATCCCAGACCCCATGGACTTCTGGGTCAGCAGATTGGATTATTGGCAAGAACTGGCCCAGTTTGCCATGTGTGTACTGTCTTGTCCACCCTCCAGTGTAGCGTCAGAGAGGGTATTCAGCGCGGCAGGGGGCTTCGTCACCCCTAAGCGAACAAGATTGTCCGCCAACAGCTTGGAAAATCTCACGTTTCTGAAAATGAATCAAGCGTGGATCGGTGAGGATTTTAAAACCCCTGTGCCTGATGCCACTGATTAGATCTGACATTGCTGCTGCCGCTGCCGCCTGCTACTGCGGGATTCTGTCCTGTCCACTCTTTTTTTAATGTGCTGCTGCTGCTGTTGTTGCTGCTACTACTTCTACCACCAATTCACCCCCAGTGCTGTCTGCTACAAGCAGGCCTGACCCACCACAGGGCTTTGTCCTGTGACTGTCCAGTCTGTTAATGTGCTGCTACTACTACCACCACCACCACCCTTGCTGTCCGTTGGCTACCTCTACTACCACCAATACACCTCCAGTGCCATCTGCTACAAGCAGGCCTGCCACACCACAGGGCTTTGTCCTGTGACTGTCCAGTGTCTTTTAATGTGCTGCTACTACTACTACCACCCTTGCTGTCCGTTGGCTACCTCTACTACCACCAATACACCTCCACTGCCGTCTGCTACAAGCAGGCCTGCCCCACCACAGGGCTTTGTCCTGTGACTGTCCAGTCTGTTTTAATGTGCTGCTACTACTACTACCACCACCCTTGCTGTCCGTTGGCTACCTCTACTACCACAAATACACCTCCACTGCCGTCTGCTACAAGCAGGCCTGAGGCCAGCCCCACCACAGGGCTTTGTCCTGTGACTGTCCAGTCTGTTTTAATGTGCTGCTACTACTACTACCACCCTTGCTGTCCGTTGGCTACCTCTACTACCACCAATACACCTCAACTGATGTCTGCTACAAGCAGGCCTGAGGCAAGCCCCACCACAGGGCTTTGTCTGTGACTGTCCAGTCTGTTTTAATTTGCTGCTACTATTACTACTACTACCACCCTTGCTGTCCGTTGGCTACCTCTACTACCACCAATACACCTCCACTGCCGTCTGCTACAAGCAGGCCTGAGGCCAGCCCCACCACAGGGCTTCGTCCTGTGACTGTCCAGTCTCTTTTAATGTGCTGCTACTACTACTACCACCACCCTTGCTGTCCGTTAGCTACCTCTACTACCACCAATACACCTCCACTGCCATCTGCTACAAGCAGGCCTGAGGCCAACCCCACCACAGGGCTTTGTCTGTGACTGTCCAGTCTGTTTTAATGTGCTGCTACTACTACTACCACCCTTGCTGTCCGTTGGCTACCTCTACTACCACCAATACACCTCCACTGCCGTCTGCTACAAGCAGGCCTGAGGCCAGCCCCACCACAGGGCTTTGTCCTGTGACTGTCCAGTCTGTTTTAATGTGCTGCTACTACTACTACCACCACCCTTGCTGTCCGTTGGCTACCTCTACTACTACCACCAATACACCTCCAGTGCCGTCTGCTACAAGCAGGCCTGAGGCCTGCCCCACCACAGGGCTTTGTCTGTGACTATCCAGTCTGTTAATGTGCTGCTACTACTACCACCACCACCACCCTTGCTGTCCGTTGGCTACCTCTACTACCACCAATACACCTCCAGGGCCGTCTGCTACAAGCAGGTCTGCCCCACCACAGGGCTTTGTCCTGTGACTGTCCAGTGTCTTTTAATGTGCTGCTACTACTACTACCACCCTTGCTGTCCATTGGCTACCTCTACTACCACCAATACACCTCCACTGCCGTCTGCTACAAGCAGGCCTGCCCCACCACAGGGCTTTGTCCTGTGACTGTCCAGTCTGTTTTAATGTGCTGCTACTACTACTACCACCCTTGCTGTCCGTTGGCTACCTCTACTACCACCAATACACCTCAACTGCCGTCTGCTACAAGCAGGCCTGCCCCACCACAGGGCTTTGTCCTGTGACTGTCCAGTCTGTTTTAATGTGCTGCTACTACTACTACCACCACCCTTGCTGTCCGTTGCCTACCTCTACTACCACCAATACACCTCCACTGCCGTCTGCTACAAGCAGGCCTGCCCCACCACAGGGCTTTGTCCTGTGACTGTCCAGTGTCTTTTAATATGCTGCTACTACTACTACCACCCTTGCTGTCCGTTGGCTACCTCTACTACCACCAATACACCTCAACTGCCGTCTGCTACAAGCAGGCCTGCCCCACCACAGGGCTTTGTCCTGTGACTGTCCAGTCTGTTTTAATGTGCTGCTACTACTACTACCACCACCCTTGCTGTCTGTTGGCTACCTCTACTACCACCAATACACCTCCACTGCCGTCTGCTACAAGCAGGCCTGGAGGGCTTGTGAAAAGCCATTGCTTGTTGCTTTTACATCCATGTATGGATGAACCCCGGCAGGCATCTGCCAATAAAAAGGGTACATTTTTGGAGGGGCTTGTGAAAAGCCATTGCTTCTTCTTTTACCACCTTATATGTATGAACCCTGGCAGGCATCTGCCGCCAAAAATTGTTAATTTTTGTACCTTTTTTAACAATGCATTAAGCATACAACATGCACAAGTGCAGTGGTTTCTGTTAGTTATCACCGTGTCCCATCCGTTTTCCTATAGCCATACATGTTGGCGTAACTTTGACACTAAATTTGCCTTAAAGACAGGTCAAAAGTACTTGGATACACTCATGGGTGACCTAAGAGTGTTATACAGGGCTTCTAGGGCTTTTAAACAATGTTATACACAATTTTTAGGGGCTTTCTTGAATTACAGGTTCGGTCAGAACTAGTTCGGTCCGAATCAAACTTTTCCGTGAAATTCGGCGAACCAGCCGAACCAAACTTTTCATAAGTTCGCTCATTTCTATTCAGGAGCACAGAGTGTAGTACTATTATATTCAGGGGAACAGGGTATGATACTATTATTTTCAGGGGCATAGAGTGTGGCACCATGAGAATATTATCTTCATTTATAGGTACGGAAATGTTGGAAAAGTGATCTTCCGAAGACATCTGAGCAGCAAACTCTGCAGAAATGGGTCATGGCCAGGAGGCGTCATCATAGAGATCGGGACCAGATGGAAAAGAAAAGAGAAAAAGAATGACTCCAATCTGCCGTGACCTCTGAGTCACTAAATGTAAATGTTTATTCTCCCTGTGATTGATCAGTACTGTAGTCACAGTAAGATCTGCAGCTAAATGATGAGCGTAACGTTCTTTTTTGTGAAACAGCAACTCCCAGCATATCCTTACCATTGTTCTGGCTATACTGGGAGCTGTAGTTTTATGCTGTACAAATTTATATGGCAGGGGTTTAACTGAATTTGCAAATGATCTCTTTACTGATATGTATTTGTGCTTGTGCTGTGTATATGTACTGAGCTCGGTTCTGGAGTTCTATACATCATAACAACCAAGCTGATTACATATATACAGCACCAGAGAGAAGCTCAGTAGAAATATACAACTCCAGAACAAAGCTCAGTCCATAAATACAGCACCAGAACCAAGCTTAGTACATATATACAGCATCAGAACCAAGCTCAGTACATATATACAGCACCACAACAAAGCTTAGTACATATATGCAGCATCAGAACAAAGCTCAGTACATAAATACAATACCAAAACCAAGCTCAGTACATATATACATCATAACAACCAATCTCAAAACATATATACATGTACTGATTGTAGCGTCCATGGCCGAGGGTGTAACGTCTATGGCCGCGGACCTTCGTCCTGACTTACTCTCTGACGGCCTTGGCCATGGACGAGCGAGTTCCCGGTGGCATGTCCCTCCTGGGAGACGCCGGCACTCACTTCCTGGTCCGGACACAGTCTCCCCCAGGGCGCGCGCGTGCACGGCCTTAAAGGGTCAGTACGCGCACATTTGCAAAATAACTGCAATTAGCCCAGAATGCTTCTGGACTATAAAATGGGCTTTGCCCTCTCAATCTTTGCCTGAGCGTTGTTGTGTTATCTTAAGTTTGTCCTTGCAAATGGTCTCCTAGTGTTTTCCAGTTCCCAGTGTTTCCCGTTCCTGCTCCCTGTACCCTGTATCCCATGCTACCGTGCCTCTGTGCCTTCAAGAGTTGGAGTCGTGTTGTGCCTTCCGTTGCATCTATTGTGTCGCACCCCGCCGGGTGTCTGTCTACTGTCGGAGCCTCATCTTAGCCTGAATCCACCGCTACTGTCTACATTGTTTCAGATACCCTTTCTGAACTATAGACATTGCATTATACCTGTTTGGCCAGCTGCTATCCCACTATGCGGTACGGCCCAGTTGGTCCACACCCTACGTCGTGACAGCGGCCCGTCGGGTTTACTCACCCCCTCCTCCCCGACGGCCGCAGCCATGGATCTGTGAGCGCTGGCTCGCATCTTCTTCCTAGAAGACGCCAGCGCTCTCTTCCGCTCCAGTCCGCTGTGTCCCGTAGGGTGCACGCACACGCTCATGCCCGGTCTTAAAGGGCCACATTTGGAAATCATCATTATCAACTACACATGATTTCCTGGACTATAAGAAGGGCCCTGCACTTCTGATCCTTGCCTGAGCGTTGTTAGTGTATCCCATGTCAGTCTTGCAAACGGTCCCTTAGTGTTTTCCCGTTCCAGTTGTTACCCGTGCCCTGCTACCTGTAGCCTGTGCTGTGTTCTTGTTCCTGAGCCTATTAGTGTTGGAGTCGTGTCCTATTGCACCTGCTGTCGTCTCCACGTCCAGTGTCGATTGCCACGTCCAGTGTCTTCTACCACGTCCAGTGTCTTCTGCCACGTCCAGTGTCGTCTGCCACGTCTAGTATTATCCGCCGCGTCTTGCGCAACCTGCTGCAACCACCTCCATCCGTGCTGAAGCCTCGGCCACTGTCTGGACTAGTTCAGGTACCCGTGTGTTACAAACTGCTATTGACTCTTGTATAGACTGACTAGGCCAGCTGCCTCTCCACTACGGCAGAGCGGCCTAGCGGTTCCACATACCCTGTGACCATGTCACTGGGCTTGGTTTTGATGCTGTATTTATGTACTGAGCTTGGTTCTGATGCTGTATATATGTACTGAGATTGCTTCTGGTGTTGTATTTATGTACTTAGCTTGGTTCTGGTGCTGTATTTATGTACTGAACTTGGTTCTGGTGTTGCATTTATGTACTGATCTTTGCTCTGGTGCTGTATATATGTACTGAGCTTGGTTCTGGTGCTGTATATATGAGCTGAGCTTGTTTCCAGTGTTGTATTTATGTACTGAGCTTGCTTCTGGTGCTGTATATATGTACTTAGCTTGTTTTGTTTTTTTGCTGTATATATATGTACTGAGTGTGGTTCTGCTGTCGTATATATGTACTGAGCTTGGTTCTAGTGCTGTATATATGTACTGAGTTTGGTTCTTGTGTCGTATATATTACTGAACTTGGTTCTGGTGCTGTATATATGTACTGAGCTTGGTTCTGGTGTTGTATATATGTGCTGAGCTTGGTTCTGGCACCGTATCTGTGCATTAGCCGGGAGATTGTTCGCAGCTTACTGTGCACACCGCACTGTCCTCCACTCTTTTCACAGTGCACAGCCTAACTAAATGTGTTGAGCACGCTCGGGATATTGAATGTGCACATTAATGTCTGTACGTAATGGGTGAGTTTAATATAATGTGTGGGTAGGTAGGTATGTACGCTTACGTAATTATATACATAGTGTGGAGATCAAGTTAGACATTCTGGACAGCGTTCTTTTTTATTTAGATTCCACTTTAATATAGGATATATTTGCAATAATGTAATTGTTTTATTTGATTATTAGAATAATATTCCGTGGTGGTACACTGCAAAACACTAACCCCCCCCCCCCCCCCCCTGCCCGGCGTGTATGACTTTGTCCTCAAAACAGCGAACCTGTTGTTAAAAGTTTGATTCCCACCCCTGTGCATCCACACTACTGACCAGATACCTCACCAGCCCACCTGTAAACATCACAACATATCTTAATACATAATACCTGTGAATAATTTTTTTTAGAATATGACACAATGCAACATGACAGTCCAGTAAACTTCACTGAGACATCAACATTACATGTGCACAGCAACAGGAGAACTGTGTAAGATCAATGTTTACGTTAACATTTCCCGTTTTTATACTCTTTGTTCCCCCAGGTTTCACTTCACCTCCCCTGTCTACGTCTCCTTGTTTTCTGCCTTTCTGCTGCTTGACTCCTCTTGTTTGTGACTTCAAACCCCTGCTATTCTACTCCAAAAAAGTGTATAAAATAAATTAT
The DNA here is from genome assembly GCF_050947455.1 of Rhinoderma darwinii. Lineage (NCBI taxonomy): Eukaryota > Metazoa > Chordata > Amphibia > Anura > Rhinodermatidae > Rhinoderma > Rhinoderma darwinii. Next base: position 186,931,008 of record NC_134691.1, read on the forward strand.
TAGGTGCAAAATACAACAAAGAAACAAAAACTGCGAAAAAAAAGTAATAATAATAAAAAATAAATAAATAAATTTTAAAAAAATTATATATATATATATATATATATATATATATATTGTGATGGTTTAGCATCAGGAGAGGTTGGTACAGCGGTTTCTTTGTAGCCAGAGACAGGGACACCGTGCATTAAAAGTCATAACAGGGCTTTGCCTGTGTTTTTATTCTTGTCAAAGAAACAGCCTCTTGTACAACAAGGCAAAATACAAAATAAATCCTGCTCGTCTGAGCACTAACTAAACAAGATATTATCTAACTATACCAAGTGCCTTCCTACCAGGCACTGGACACAAAGTAACACAGGTCTTTACTCACATAGCATACAGGCTACTCCAGCCTTAGTAGTCTCCAGTCTGAGTCAGGGGTGAGACTCCCACACACTGTGTCTGCACCTTTTTATATACAGGCTACAGGTGCAGCTAATTGAGCAGCAACCTTGTCCTACAAACAGAGATGGACTAGGGATTGGGGAACCCGCCCTGCTCTTCTCCAATTCAACTCCAGGCCCTTTTTTCCGGCTTTTCCTTAAGCCGAGATTGGAAAACTAGAGCTTTCTATTGCAAGAACTACTCATTCCCTGGAGCCTAGGATACATATGACAGGATTCTAGGGGAAATATACCTTCCCTCAATGACTTTACCTGTCACTGTCTCACATACCCTCTTCCTCTGTTCGAGCCCGTGGGATCGGACACATTTAGCTACAAGGCAGTGTGTCCTAGACAAAGCGTCAGCATTGCCCTGCAGTTTTCCTGCTCTGTGTTCCACAGTATATTTGAAGTTCTGCAAAGTAAGAAACCACCGTGTAACGCTTGCATTTCTCTCTTTAGCTTGACACATCCACGTAAGAGGAGAGTGGTCTGTAACCAACCTAAACCGACGACCCAATAAATAATATCTCAGGGACTCAAGTGCCCACTTAATTGCCAAGCACTCCCGTTCAACTATGCTATAGTTTTTCTCAGCCGGGGTAAGTTTTCTGCTCAAATAGTTCACAGGATGTTCCTCACCACCCACCTCTTGTGACAGAACTGCTCCGAGCCCCACATTAGAAGCATCAGTTTGGACAACAAACTCCTTTTTGAAGTCAGAAGTGACTAAGACTGGTTGGTTACACAGGGCCAGTTTCAACTCTTGAAATGCGCTTTCAGCCTTCGTGTCCCACTTGACCATGACAGACTTACTTCCCTTGGTAAGATCTGTCAAGGGCGCTGCTGTGCTGGCAAAGTTTGGAATGAACCTGCGGTAATAACCTACAATTCCTAGAAAAGCTCTGACCTGCTTTTTGGTTGAGGGCTGGGGTCAGTTTTGGATAGCCTCAACTTTGTTGACCTGTGGCTTTATCACCCCTCTCCCAATTATGTACCCCAGATACCGTGCTTCCTCCAAGCCTAAGGAACATTTCTTTGGGTTTGCTGTTAACCCCGCGGCTCTGAGGGAGTTTAGTACTGCTTGTACTTTTGGTAAGTGGCTTTCCCAGTCATCACTAAAGATTATAATGTCGTCCAGATATGCCGAAGCATACCGACGATGGGGTTTGAGGACTATGTCCATTAACCTTTGAAAGGTCGCTGGAGCCCCATGTAGCCCAAATGGTAAACAAATATATTGAAACAGACCATCCGGGGTGATGAACGCAGTTTTCTCTTTGGCGCCCTCCGTGAGGGGTACTTGCGAATAGCCTTTGGTTAAATCAAGTGTTGAAAAATACCTTGAATGGCCCAGTCTCTCTATTAACTCGTCAACTCTTGGCATTGGGTATGCTTCAAACTTTGACATCTCATTTAACTTGCGGAAGTCGTTACAGAAACGCAATGACCCATCTGTTTTCGGAATCAATACAATGGGACTTGACCATTCACTTTTTGACTCTTCAATAATCCCAAGGTCTAGCATTTTCTTGACCTCCTCAGATATGGCTTGTCTACGAGCTTCAGGGACTCTGTAGGGTTTCAAGTGGACCGGAACCTGAGGCTCGGTCACAATGTCATGTTTTATTATACTGGTCTGTCCTGGCCGTTCTGAAAACACGTCTGTGTTTCTCTGCACAAACTCTTTTGTCTCCTGTTTCTGTGGCTTTGCAAGGGATTCTGACACATACACATCTGGGTTAGGACTATAGGGGGTCCTTACTGCCACGAGGGTCTCTCTTTCTTTCCATGGCTTAATTAAGTTTACATGGTATAACTGCACTGTCTTCCTTTTACCTGGTTGGTAAACTTTATCATTTACATCCCCCACCTTTTCAATTATCTCATACGGCCCTTGCCATCTAGCAAGAAATTTGCTTTCTACGGTTGGCACTAAGACCAACACTCGATCACCAGAGTTAAAATTTCTAACTTTAGCCGTTCGGTTATACACCCTGCTCTGAGCATCCTGAGCTTGCTCCAAGTGTTCCTTAACTATCGGCATGACTTCAGCGATTCGGTCTTGCATCAACGTGACATGCTCAATTACACTCCTATAAGGTGTGGACTCTTGCTCCCAGGTTTCCTTGGCTATGTCCAGGAGACCACGGGGTTGTCTGCCGTATACAAGTTCGAAAGGAGAAAACCCTGTGGATGATTGAGGAACTTCACGTACAGCGAACATCAAATAGGGCAGAAGACAGTCCCAATCCTTCCCATCCTTACTAACCACCCTCCTCAACATGCCTTTTAATGTCTTATTAAATCTTTCGACAAGACCATCAGTTTGAGGGTGATATATAGAGGTACGCAGGTGTTTAATTTTCAGCAGTTTACATAATTCCTTGGTGATTTTGGACATAAAGGGAGTTCCCTGATCGGTAAAGATTTCCTTAGGTAAACCAGTACGGGAAAACATGTAAAACAACTCTCTTGCAATGGCTTTTGAAGAGGAATTTCGCAAAGGGACTGCCTCAGGGTAGCGTGTGGCATAGTCCAACACCACTAGGATATATTGATGTCCTCTAGAGGATTTGACTAAAGGGCCGACCAGATCCATGGCAATTCTTTCAAAAGGGATCCCAATGATAGGCAAAGGCACCAGCGGACTCCTAAAATTTGGCATAGGAGCCGTTATCTGACACTCCGGGCAGGACTCGCAATACCTCTGAACTTCCGTATATACCCCCGGCCAGAAGAATCGTTGTAAGATACGCTCTCTGGTCTTTTCGCAACCTAGATGTCCACCCAGCACGTGTTTATGAGCCAGGTCCAACACCGTTCTACGATACGGTTGGGGTATCACCAGCTGTTCAACAACCTCCCCACGTACGTTATCTATCCGATACAGCAAATCCTGGTTAACCGCCATGTGTGGAAACACCTTATCAGCCCCTGGATGTTGAGGCACTCCATTTAATACCTTAGTATTTTCCCTGGCTTTTACCAATGTGGGATCGCTAAGTTGAGCGGTCCCAAAATTGTTACGTGATACATTTAACTCTGGTATCTCAGAAATTTCCTCCTGCTCATCTGTTTCACCAGCAAAAACAGACAGAGGAAATTTATCAGGCTCAGTGGTCACCCCTACTGCTGGCACCTCAGCATCTTCGTTAAAGGGTTCTGGGCTAATCACAGCGCACACATTAATACCATCATTAACATTTACAGTGGAGGTTACATCTTTCTTCCTCCACAAGTCCCAGAACACTGGGAAGTCTCTCCCCAGGATCACACTGTGCATCAGGGACTTGACGACACCCACTTCATGGCAAGTAGTTCCACAGGAAGTCTCTAGAGTGACCAAAGCGGTGGGGTATTCTTTAGTGTCCCCATGTATGCACAGGACCCCTATACTATGTCCGCTGAATGTTCCAGGGTCTATCAGGCTGGCATGCACAAGGGTAACCAGACTCCCAGAATCCAGCAAGGCACTCACAGTACACCCTTACACTTTTACGACACACATTTGTTGCTCAGTCTCGTAAACAGTCTCAGCAGAACAAACAGGACGTGCAAACAAGGATATTCGCCTTGCTGCATCACAGTCCTTTGGCTCAGTAGTCATGGGACAATTGGCAGCAATATGCCCAGGTCCATAACACCGCCAGCACTGTATGCGGCCCCGGTCCCCAACTTGAGACCCTGGTCTGGCCTTCAGTGTCTCTCTGGGATTTCTTCCCTCTGTCTGCTCCCCTTCTGAGCCACCTCCCTTGAAGACATTTCTCACCCCTCTAGTAAATGGAACAGTCTTACCGTGTGCTCCGCACGATTTGCTGTTCCTGGGGTTAGAACATCCAGGCGGTAGTTCTTGGAGTAGATCCTGAGTAGCTCTGTACCTTTCAATCAGGTTCACCAGCTGTTCCGCATCTGTAGGATCTCCTTGACCGACCCAACGCTGAACCTTCGGTGGTAAGGAGCGGATGTATTTGTCAAGCACCACTCTCTCCACGATCTGCGCAGGGGTTGATTCCTCTGGCTGTAGCCATTTCCTTGCAAGATGGACAAGATCATACATTTGTGATCGCGCAGGTAGATGTTCCACGAAAGTCCAGTTGTGCACCCGTCGAGGACGCACATTCATATTAACACCCAGACGGGCAAGGATCTCACCCTTCAGCTTGGAGTAATCCTTGGCATCCTGCTCATTGAGATCAAAGTACGCCTTTTGCGGCTCTCCGGTTAGGAAAGGTGCCACCACTGCTGCCCACTGATCTGAAGGTAACTTCTCTCGTTCTGCCACTCGCTCAAACTCCATGAGATAGGCCTCAATGTCGTTGGTGGATGTCATCTTCTGCAGAGATGTCTGTACCGCTGCACGAGTGGTTTGGCGCAAACCATGAGGCCCCGCTGACCTCTCCACTGAGGCCTGAATTTGGTCTTGCAAATAGCGATTAATTTGCTGCTGTTCTTTTAAGGCCAGTCTGTGGGCTTCACCCAGCAGAATATTGGTTTCAGCCTGTGCACGCATGGCTTCCTCATGCACCATTCGCTGAGTCGTGCTGGCTTCTTGCAGAGCTGTGCTTATCTTCCCCTGGTTGATATTAGCCTGAATCAGCTGTTTAAGTATTTCATCCATTTTAACAGTCTCTTTTAGCCCTGTTGCCGCCTTCACCCAAGACATACACTTCCAAGCACTCTCGGGGAGAAAAAATTGTGTTGTTGCCCCTAGCAACGATTTTCCACTTGGAGCAGCAAAAGTCCTTTTAAATAGGTGTATGTCTCTTTAAGACCGTGCCCGCATCGGCCACCATATGTGAGGGTTTAGCATCAGGAGAGGTTGGTACAGCGGTTTCTTTGTAGCCAGAGACAGGGACACCGTGCATTAAAAGTCATAACAGGGCTTTGCCTGTGTTTTTATTCTTGTCAAAGAAACAGCCTCTTGTACAACAAGGCAAAATACAAAATAAATCCTGCTCGTCTGAGCACTAACTAAACAAGATATTATCTAACTATACCAAGTGCCTTCCTACCAGGCACTGGACACAAAGTAACACAGGTCTTTACTCACATAGCATACAGGCTACTCCAGCCTTAGTAGTCTCCAGTCTGAGTCAGGGGTGAGACTCCCACACACTGTGTCTGCACCTTTTTATACACAGGCTACAGGTGCAGCTAATTGAGCAGCAACCTTGTCCTACAAACAGAGATGGACTAGGGATTGGGGAACCCGCCCTGCTCTTCTCCAATCCAACTCCAGGCCCTTTTTTCCGGCTTTTCCTTAAGCCGAGATTGGAAAACTAGAGCTTTCTATTGCAAGAACTACTCATTCCCTGGAGCCTAGGATACATATGACAGGATTCTAGGGGAAATATACCTTCCCTCAATGACTTTACCTGTCACTGTCTCACATACCCTCTTCCTCTGTTCGAGCCCGTGGGATCGGACACATTTAGCTACAAGGCAGTGTGTCCTAGACAAAGCGTCAGCATTGCCCTGCAGTTTTCCTGCTCTGTGTTCCACAGTATATTTGAAGTTCTGCAAAGTAAGAAACCACCGTGTAACGCTTGCATTTCTCTCTTTAGCTTGACACATCCACGTAAGAGGAGAGTGGTCTGTAACCAACCTAAACCGACGACCCAATAAATAATATCTCAGGGACTCAAGTGCCCACTTAATTGCCAAGCACTCCCGTTCAACTATGCTATAGTTTTTCTCAGCCGGGGTAAGTTTTCTGCTCAAATAGTTCACAGGATGTTCCTCACCACCCACCTCTTGTGACAGAACTGCTCCGAGCCCCACATTAGAAGCATCAGTTTGGACAACAAACTCCTTTTTGAAGTCAGAAGTGACTAAGACTGGTTGGTTACACAGGGCCAGTTTCAACTCTTGAAATGCGCTTTCAGCCTTCGTGTCCCACTTGACCATGACAGACTTACTTCCCTTGGTAAGATCTGTCAGGGGCGCTGCTGTGCTGGCAAAGTTTGGAATGAACCTGCGGTAATAACCTACAATTCCTAGAAAAGCTCTGACCTGCTTTTTGGTTGAGGGCTGGGGCCAGTTTTGGATAGCCTCAACTTTGTTGACCTGTGGCTTTATCACCCCTCTCCCAATTATGTACCCCAGATACCGTGCTTCCTCCAAGCCTAAGGAACATTTCTTTGGGTTTGCTGTTAACCCCGCGGCTCTGAGGGAGTTTAGTACTGCTTGTACTTTTGGTAAGTGGCTTTCCCAGTCATCACTAAAGATTATAATGTCGTCCAGATATGCCGAAGCATACCGACGATGGGGTTTGAGGACTATGTCCATTAACCTTTGAAAGGTCGCTGGAGCCCCATGTAGCCCAAATGGTAAACAAATATATTGAAACAGACCATCCGGGGTGATGAACGCAGTTTTCTCTTTGGCGCCCTCCGTGAGGGGTACTTGCGAATAGCCTTTGGTTAAATCAAGTGTTGAAAAATACCTTGAATGGCCCAGTCTCTCTATTAACTCGTCAACTCTTGGCATTGGGTATGCTTCAAACTTTGACATCTCATTTAACTTGCGGAAGTCCTTACAGAAACGCAATGACCCATCTGGTTTCGGAATCAATACAATGGGACTTGACCATTCACTTTTTGACTCTTCAATAATCCCAAGGTCTAGCATTTTCTTGACCTCCTCAGATATGGCTTGTCTACGAGCTTCAGGGACTCTGTAGGGTTTCAAGTGGACCCGAACCTGAGGCTCGGTCACAATGTCATGTTTTATTATACTGGTCTGTCCTGGCAGTTCTGAAAACACATCTGTGTTTCTCTGCACAAACTCTTTTGTCTCCTGTTTCTGTGGCTTTGCGAGGGATTCTGACACATACACATCTGGGTTAGGACTATAGGGGGTCCTTACTGCCACGAGGGTCTCTCTTTCTTTCCATGGCTTAATTAAGTTTGCATGGTATAACTGCACTGTCTTCCTTTTACCTGGTTGGTAAACTTTATCATTTACATCCCCCACCTTTTCAATTATCTCATACGGCCCTTGCCATCTAGCAAGAAATTTGCTTTCTACGGTTGGCACTAAGACCAACACTCGATCACCAGAGTTAAAATTTCTAACTTTAGCCGTTCGGTTATACACCCTGCTCTGAGCATCCTGAGCTTGCTCCAAGTGTTCCTTAACTATCGGCATGACTTCAGCGATTCGGTCTTGCATCAACGTGACATGCTCAATTACACTCCTATAAGGTGTGGACTCTTGCTCCCAGGTTTCCTTGGCTATGTCCAGGAGACCACGGGGTTGTCTGCCGTATACAAGTTCGAAAGGAGAAAACCCTGTGGATGATTGAGGAACTTCACGTACAGCGAACATCAAATAGGGCAGAAGACAGTCCCAATCCTTCCCATCCTTACTAACCACCCTCCTCAACATGCCTTTTAATGTCTTATTAAATCTTTTGACAAGACCATCAGTTTGAGGGTGATATATAGAGGTACGCAGGTGTTTAATTTTCAGCAGTTTACATAATTCCTTGGTGATTTTGGACATAAAGGGAGTTCCCTGATCGGTAAAGATTTCCTTAGGTAAACCAGTATGGGAAAACATGTAAAACAACTCTCTTGCAATGGCTTTTGAAGAGGAATTTCGCAAAGGGACTGCCTCAGGGTAGCGTGTGGCATAGTCCAACACCACTAGGATATATTGATGTCCTCTAGAGGATTTGACTAAAGGGCCGACCAGATCCATGGCAATTCTTTCAAAAGGGATCCCAATGATAGGCAAAGGCACCAGCGGACTCCTAAAATTTGGCATAGGAGCCGTTATCTGACACTCCGGGCAGGACTCGCAATACCTCTGAACTTCCGTATATACCCCCGGCCAGAAGAATCGTTGTAAGATACGCTCTCTGGTCTTTTCGCAACCTAGATGTCCACCCAGCACGTGTTTATGAGCCAGGTCCAACACCGTTCTACGATACGGTTGGGGTATCACCAGCTGTTCAACAACCTCCCCACGTACGTTATCTATCCGATACAGCAAATCCTGGTTAACCGCCATGTGTGGAAACACCTTATCAGCCCCTGGATGTTGAGGCACTCCATTTAATACCTTAGTATTTTCCCTGGCTTTTACCAATGTGGGATCGCTAAGTTGAGCGGTCCCAAAATTGTTACGTGATACATTTAACTCTGGTATCTCAGAAATTTCCTCCTGCTCATCTGTTTCACCAGCAAAAACAGACAGAGGAAATTTATCAGGCTCAGTGGTCACCCCTACTGCTGGCACCTCAGCATCTTCGTTAAAGGGTTCTGGGCTAATCACAGCGCACACATTAATACCATCATTAACATTTACAGTGGAGGTTACATCTTTCTTCCTCCACAAGTCCCAGAACACTGGGAAGTCTCTCCCCAGGATCACACTGTGCATCAGGGACTTGACCACACCCACTTCATGGCAAGCGGTTCCACAGGAAGTCTCTAGAGTGACAAAAGCGGTGGGGTATTCTTTAGTGTCCCCATGTATGCACAGGACCCCTATACTATGTCCGCTGAATGTTCCAGGGTCTATCAGGCTGGCATGCACAAGGGTAACCAGACTCCCAGAATCCAGCAAGGCACTCACAGTACACCCTTCCACTTTTACGACACACATTTGTTGCTCAGTCTCGTAAACAGTCTCAGCAGAACAAACAGGACGTGCAAACAAGGATATTCGCCTTGCTGCATCACAGTCCATTGGCTCAGTAGTCATGGGACAATTGGCAGCAATATGCCCAGGTCCATAACACCGCCAGCACTGTATGCGGCCCCGGTCCCCAACTTGAGACCCTGGTCTGGCCTTCAGTGTCTCTCTGGGATTTCTTCCCTCTGTCTGCTCCCCTTCTGAGCCACCTCCCTTGAAGACATTTCTCACCCCTCTAGTAAATGGAACAGTCTTACCGTGTGCTCCGCACGATTTGCTGTTCCTGGGGTTAGAACATCCAGGCGGTAGTTCTTGGAGTAGATCCTGAGTAGCTCTGTACCTTTCAATCAGGTTCACCAGCTGTTCCGCATCTGTAGGATCTCCTTGACCGACCCAACGCTGAACCTTCGGTGGTAAGGAGCGGATGTATTTGTCAAGCACCACTCTCTCCACGATCTGCGCAGGGGTTGATTCCTCTGGCTGTAGCCATTTCCTTGCAAGATGGACAAGATCATACATTTGTGATCGCGCAGGTAGATGTTCCACGAAAGTCCAGTTGTGCACCCGTCGAGCACGCACATTCATATTAACACCCAGACGGGCAAGGATCTCACCCTTCAGCTTGGAGTAATCCTTGGCATCCTGCTCATTGAGATCAAAGTACGCCTTTTGCGGCTCTCCGGTTAGGAAAGGTGCCACCACTGCTGCCCACTGATCTGAAGGTAACTTCTCTCGTTCTGCCACTCGCTCAAACACCATGAGATAGGCCTCAATGTCGTTGGTGGATGTCATCTTCTGCAGAGATGTCTGTACCGCTGCACGAGTGGTTTGGCGCAAACCATGAGGCCCCGCTGACCTCTCCACTGAGGCCTGAATTTGGTCTTGCAAATAGCGATTAATTTGCTGCTGTTCTTTTAAAGGCATGGTGTTGCCCTAAAAACATGTATTTTTTTTAAAAATTAAACATTTAGTGTGTGGGTGATTAAACATTGTTCAAATTTTTTTTTTTTTTTTTGGCACGAGCCATGTAATATTATAAATTATTTCTAATTTATAATACTACCCATTTTTGGCCACTAGATGGGGCTGTTCCCAAAATTGCAGCATTGCAACATTGGGTTAAAAGCCCTCGCTCTAGTGAGCTCTCAGCATCCCCCCCTCCTTTATCCTGGCTAGTGCCGGGATAAACGAGGGGTTTGAAAGGTTTAACCTGCTACACTGCGTGTCGCCATTTTTTGAGGTAACCCACAGTGTAGTAGGTTTACATATAGTAGTAAACACACACAAACACTAACATACATTGAAATCTCTTACCTGCTCCTGCCGCCGCGGCTCCCTCTGGCCCGTCCGCTCCGTTTGCTGCCGCTGTTCCATGTGCACAAGTCCGGAAGCCGCGACCGGAAGTAGTAATATTACAGTCCGGCCGCGACTTCCGGTCCACAGGAAAATGGCGCCGGACGGCGCCAATTTCGAATAGGACTGTGTGGGAGCGGCGCATGCGCAGTTCCCACACAGATGCCGTACACGGCAGTCAATGGGACGGGAGCCGTTCGCAGTCCCTATGGGACTGTGGCTGCCGTACTCCATGTCTGTGTGTGTCGTTAATCGACACACACAGAAATGGAACAAAAAATGGCAGCCCCCATAGGGAAGAAAAAGTGTAAAAATAAGAAAAAGTAAAACACAAACACACAAATGAATAAAAACGTTTTTATTAAAGCACTAACATCTTTAACATATAAAAAAAATTATTTGCCATGACACTGTTCCTTTAAGGCCAGTCTGTGGGCTTCACCCAGCAGAATATTGGTTTCAGCCTGTGCACGCATGGCTTCCTCATGCACCATTCGCTGAGTCGTGCTGGCTTCTTGCAGAGCTGTGCTTATCTTCCCCTGGTTGATATTAGCCTGAATCAGCTGTTTAAGTATTTCATCCATTTTAACAGTCTCTTTTAGCCCTGTTGCCGCCTTCACCCAAGACATACACTTCCAAGCACTCTCGGGGAGAAAAAATTGTGTTGTTGCCCCTAGCAACGATTTTCCACTTGGAGCAGCAAAAGTCCTTTTAAATAGGTGTATGTCTCTTTAAGACCGTGCCCGCATCGGCCACCATATGTGAGGGTTTAGCATCAGGAGAGGTTGGTACAGCGGTTTCTTTGTAGCCAGAGACAGGGACACCGTGCATTAAAAGTCATAACAGGGCTTTGCCTGTGTTTTTATTCTTGTCAAAGAAACAGCCTCTTGTACAACAAGGCAAAATACAAAATAAATCCTGCTCGTCTGAGCACTAACTAAACAAGATATTATCTAACTATACCAAGTGCCTTCCTACCAGGCACTGGACACAAAGTAACACAGGTCTTTACTCACATAGCATACAGGCTACTCCAGCCTTAGTAGTCTCCAGTCTGAGTCAGGGGTGAGACTCCCACACACTGTGTCTGCACCTTTTTATACACAGGCTACAGGTGCAGCTAATTGAGCAGCAACCTTGTCCTACAAACAGAGATGGACTAGGGATTGGGGAACCCGCCCTGCTCTTCTCCAATCCAACTCCAGGCCCTTTTTTCCGGCTTTTCCTTAAGCCGAGATTGGAAAACTAGAGCTTTCTATTGCAAGAACTACTCATTCCCTGGAGCCTAGGATACATATGACAGGATTCTAGGGGAAATATACCTTCCCTCAATGACTTTACCTGTCACTGTCTCACATACCCTCTTCCTCTGTTCGAGCCCGTGGGATCGGACACATTTAGCTACAAGGCAGTGTGTCCTAGACAAAGCGTCAGCATTGCCCTGCAGTTTTTCTGCTCTGTGTTCCACAGTATATTTGAAGTTCTGCAAAGTAAGAAACCACCGTGTAACGCTTGCATTTCTCTCTTTAGCTTGACACATCCACGTAAGAGGAGAGTGGTCTGTAACCAACCTAAACCGACGACCCAATAAATAATATCTCAGGGACTCAAGTGCCCACTTAATTGCCAAGCACTCCCGTTCAACTATGCTATAGTTTTTCTCAGCCGGGGTAAGTTTTCTGCTCAAATAGTTCACAGGATGTTCCTCACCACCCACCTCTTGTGACAGAACTGCTCCGAGCCCCACATTAGAAGCATCAGTTTGGACAACAAACTCCTTTTTGAAGTCAGAAGTGACTAAGACTGGTTGGTTACACAGGGCCAGTTTCAACTCTTGAAATGCGCTTTCAGCCTTCGTGTCCCACTTGACCATGACAGACTTACTTCCCTTGGTAAGATCTGTCAGGGGCGCTGCTGTGCTGGCAAAGTTTGGAATGAACCTGCGGTAATAACCTACAATTCCTAGAAAAGCTCTGACCTGCTTTTTGGTTGAGGGCTGGGGCCAGTTTTGGATAGCCTCAACTTTGTTGACCTGTGGCTTTATCACCCCTCTCCCAATTATGTACCCCAGATACCGTGCTTCCTCCAAGCCTAAGGAACATTTCTTTGGGTTTGCTGTTAACCCCGCGGCTCTGAGGGAGTTTAGTACTGCTTGTACTTTTGGTAAGTGGCTTTCCCAGTCATCACTAAAGATTATAATGTCGTCCAGATATGCCGAAGCATACCGACGATGGGGTTTGAGGACTATGTCCATTAACCTTTGAAAGGTCGCTGGAGCCCCATGTAGCCCAAATGGTAAACAAATATATTGAAACAGACCATCCGGGGTGATGAACGCAGTTTTCTCTTTGGCGCCCTCCGTGAGGGGTACTTGCGAATAGCCTTTGGTTAAATCAAGTGTTGAAAAATACCTTGAATGGCCCAGTCTCTCTATTAACTCGTCAACTCTTGGCATTGGGTATGCTTCAAACTTTGACATCTCATTTAACTTGCGGAAGTCCTTACAGAAACGCAATGACCCATCTGGTTTCGGAATCAATACAATGGGACTTGACCATTCACTTTTTGACTCTTCAATAATCCCAAGGTCTAGCATTTTCTTGACCTCCTCAGATATGGCTTGTCTACGAGCTTCAGGGACTCTGTAGGGTTTCAAGTGGACCCGAACCTGAGGCTCGGTCACAATGTCATGTTTTATTATACTGGTCTGTCCTGGCAGTTCTGAAAACACATCTGTGTTTCTCTGCACAAACTCTTTTGTCTCCTGTTTCTGTGGCTTTGCGAGGGATTCTGACACATACACATCTGGGTTAGGACTATAGGGGGTCCTTACTGCCACGAGGGTCTCTCTTTCTTTCCATGGCTTAATTAAGTTTGCATGGTATAACTGCACTGTCTTCCTTTTACCTGGTTGGTAAACTTTATCATTTACATCCCCCACCTTTTCAATTATCTCATACGGCCCTTGCCATCTAGCAAGAAATTTGCTTTCTACGGTTGGCACTAAGACCAACACTCGATCACCAGAGTTAAAATTTCTAACTTTAGCCGTTCGGTTATACACCCTGCTCTGAGCATCCTGAGCTTGCTCCAAGTGTTCCTTAACTATCGGCATGACTTCAGCGATTCGGTCTTGCATCAACGTGACATGCTCAATTACACTCCTATAAGGTGTGGACTCTTGCTCCCAGGTTTCCTTGGCTATGTCCAGGAGACCACGGGGTTGTCTGCCGTATACAAGTTCGAAAGGAGAAAACCCTGTGGATGATTGAGGAACTTCACGTACAGCGAACATCAAATAGGGCAGAAGACAGCCCCAATCCTTCCCATCCTTACTAACCACCCTCCTCAACATGCCTTTTAATGTCTTATTAAATCTTTCGACAAGACCATCAGTTTGAGGGTGATATATAGAGGTACGCAGGTGTTTAATTTTCAGCAGTTTACATAATTCCTTGGTGATTTTGGACATAAAGGGAGTTCCCTGATCGGTAAAGATTTCCTTAGGTAAACCAGTATGGGAAAACATGTAAAACAACTCTCTTGCAATGGCTTTTGAAGAGGAATTTCGCAAAGGGACTGCCTCAGGGTAGCGTGTGGCATAGTCCAACACCACTAGGATATATTGATGTCCTCTAGAGGATTTGACTAAAGGGCCGACCAGATCCATGGCAATTCTTTCAAAAGGGATCCCAATGATAGGCAAAGGCACCAGCGGACTCCTAAAATTTGGCATAGGAGCCGTTATCTGACACTCCGGGCAGGACTCGCAATACCTCTGAACTTCCGTATATACCCCCGGCCAGAAGAATCGTTGTAAGATACGCTCTCTGGTCTTTTCGCAACCTAGATGTCCACCCAGCACGTGTTTATGAGCCAGGTCCAACACCGTTCTACGATACGGTTGGGGTATCACCAGCTGTTCAACAACCTCCCCACGTACGTTATCTATCCGATACAGCAAATCCTGGTTAACCGCCATGTGTGGAAACACCTTATCAGCCCCTGGATGTTGAGGCACTCCATTTAATACCTTAGTATTTTCCCTGGCTTTTACCAATGTGGGATCGCTAAGTTGAGCGGTCCCAAAATTGTTACGTGATACATTTAACTCTGGTATCTCAGAAATTTCCTCCTGCTCATCTGTTTCACCAGCAAAAACAGACAGAGGAAATTTATCAGGCTCAGTGGTCACCCCTACTGCTGGCACCTCAGCATCTTCGTTAAAGGGTTCTGGGCTAATCACAGCGCACACATTAATACCATCATTAACATTTACAGTGGAGGTTACATCTTTCTTCCTCCACAAGTCCCAGAACACTGGGAAGTCTCTCCCCAGGATCACACTGTGCATCAGGGACTTGACCACACCCACTTCATGGCAAGCGGTTCCACAGGAAGTCTCTAGAGTGACAAAAGCGGTGGGGTATTCTTTAGTGTCCCCATGTATGCACAGGACCCCTATACTATGTCCGCTGAATGTTCCAGGGTCTATCAGGCTGGCATGCACAAGGGTAACCAGACTCCCAGAATCCAGCAAGGCACTCACAGTACACCCTTCCACTTTTACGACACACATTTGTTGCTCAGTCTCGTAAACAGTCTCAGCAGAACAAACAGGACGTGCAAACAAGGATATTCGCCTTGCTGCATCACAGTCCATTGGCTCAGTAGTCATGGGACAATTGGCAGCAATATGCCCAGGTCCATAACACCGCCAGCACTGTATGCGGCCCCGGTCCCCAACTTGAGACCCTGGTCTGGCCTTCAGTGTCTCTCTGGGATTTCTTCCCTCTGTCTGCTCCCCTTCTGAGCCACCTCCCTTGAAGACATTTCTCACCCCTCTAGTAAATGGAACAGTCTTACCGTGTGCTCCGCACGATTTGCTGTTCCTGGGGTTAGAACATCCAGGCGGTAGTTCTTGGAGTAGATCCTGAGTAGCTCTGTACCTTTCAATCAGGTTCACCAGCTGTTCCGCATCTGTAGGATCTCCTTGACCGACCCAACGCTGAACCTTCGGTGGTAAGGAGCGGATGTATTTGTCAAGCACCACTCTCTCCACGATCTGCGCAGGGGTTGATTCCTCTGGCTGTAGCCATTTCCTTGCAAGATGGACAAGATCATACATTTGTGATCGCGCAGGTAGATGTTCCACGAAAGTCCAGTTGTGCACCCGTCGAGCACGCACATTCATATTAACACCCAGACGGGCAAGGATCTCACCCTTCAGCTTGGAGTAATCCTTGGCATCCTGCTCATTGAGATCAAAGTACGCCTTTTGCGGCTCTCCGGTTAGGAAAGGTGCCACCACTGCTGCCCACTGATCTGAAGGTAACTTCTCTCGTTCTGCCACTCGCTCAAACACCATGAGATAGGCCTCAATGTCGTTGGTGGATGTCATCTTCTGCAGAGATGTCTGTACCGCTGCACGAGTGGTTTGGCGCAAACCATGAGGCCCCGCTGACCTCTCCACTGAGGCCTGAATTTGGTCTTGCAAATAGCGATTAATTTGCTGCTGTTCTTTTAAAGGCATGGTGTTGCCCTAAAAACATGTATTTTTTTTAAAAATTAAACATTTAGTGTGTGGGTGATTAAACATTGTTCAAATTTTTTATTTTTTTTTGGCACGAGCCATGTAATATTATAAATTATTTCTAATTTATAATACTACCCATTTTTGGCCACTAGATGGGGCTGTTCCCAAAATTGCAGCATTGCAACATTGGGTTAAAAGCCCTCGCTCTAGTGAGCTCTCAGCATCCCCCCCTCCTTTATCCTGGCTAGTGCCGGGATAAACGAGGGGTTTGAAAGGTTTAACCTGCTACACTGCGTGTCGCCATTTTTTGAGGTAACCCACAGTGTAGTAGGTTTACATATAGTAGTAAACACACACAAACACTAACATACATTGAAATCTCTTACCTGCTCCTGCCGCCGCGGCTCCCTCTGGCCCGTCCGCTCCGTTTGCTGCCGCTGTTCCATGTGCACAAGTCCGGAAGCCGCGACCGGAAGTAGTAATATTACAGTCCGGCCGCGACTTCCGGTCCACAGGAAAATGGCGCCGGACGGCGCCAATTTCGAATAGGACTGTGTGGGAGCGGCGCATGCGCAGTTCCCACACAGACGCCGTACACGGCAGTCAATGGGACGGGAGCCGTTCGCAGTCCCTATGGGACTGTGGCTGCCGTACTCCATGTCTGTGTGTGTCGTTAATCGACACACACAGAAATGGAACAAAAAATGGCAGCCCCCATAGGGAAGAAAAAGTGTAAAAATAAGAAAAAGTAAAACACAAACACACAAATGAATAAAAACGTTTTTATTAAAGCACTAACATCTTTAACATATAAAAAAAATTATTTGCCATGACACTGTTCCTTTAAGGCCAGTCTGTGGGCTTCACCCAGCAGAATATTGGTTTCAGCCTGTGCACGCATGGCTTCCTCATGCACCATTCGCTGAGTCGTGCTGGCTTCTTGCAGAGCTGTGCTTATCTTCCCCTGGTTGATATTAGCCTGAATCAGCTGTTTAAGTATTTCATCCATTTTAACAGTCTCTTTTAGCCCTGTTGCCGCCTTCACCCAAGACATACACTTCCAAGCACTCTCGGGGAGAAAAAATTGTGTTGTTGCCCCTAGCAACGATTTTCCACTTGGAGCAGCAAAAGTCCTTTTAAATAGGTGTATGTCTCTTTAAGACCGTGCCCGCATCGGCCACCATATGTGAGGGTTTAGCATCAGGAGAGGTTGGTACAGCGGTTTCTTTGTAGCCAGAGACAGGGACACCGTGCATTAAAAGTCATAACAGGGCTTTGCCTGTGTTTTTATTCTTGTCAAAGAAACAGCCTCTTGTACAACAAGGCAAAATACAAAATAAATCCTGCTCGTCTGAGCACTAACTAAACAAGATATTATCTAACTATACCAAGTGCCTTCCTACCAGGCACTGGACACAAAGTAACACAGGTCTTTACTCACATAGCATACAGGCTACTCCAGCCTTAGTAGTCTCCAGTCTGAGTCAGGGGTGAGACTCCCACACACTGTGTCTGCACCTTTTTATACACAGGCTACAGGTGCAGCTAATTGAGCAGCAACCTTGTCCTACAAACAGAGATGGACTAGGGATTGGGGAACCCGCCCTGCTCTTCTCCAATCCAACTCCAGGCCCTTTTTTCCGGCTTTTCCTTAAGCCGAGATTGGAAAACTAGAGCTTTCTATCGCAAGAACTACTCATTCCCTGGAGCCTAGGATACATATGACAGGATTCTAGGGGAAATATACCTTCCCTCAATGACTTTACCTGTCACTGTCTCACATATATATATATATATATATATATATATATATATATATATATATATATATATATATATATATATATGTATATATATCACAAATAATACACGGAAATTTAGAATGGGGTATCCAAAGACTGATTGGTGCATGTGCAGTTAAATTATTTGGCTAAATTTTTGCAAATTTATTATAGGGCCACATTAATAACAGAGCCATTGTTCAGGTCCCATGTGATGACTACTAGGTGGCAAATAAGAGCTAACAGGTGAGGGTGGGCCCTTTTTTTACTTAATTTGCATAGGTCTTTGACCATCCTCGAAAATCTTCTATTTGGTTGGGACGCATGATCAGTACAAGTTAAGTAATGAAATTTATTTGTAAGTTGCTGATCTTTCATACAAATTATTTCAATATGTAAATTGTTTGGTGACCCCATGCTTATCATTTTTGCAGATGTTGTCTTGCTGGAAAATAATAAATCTTCTCCCAAGTTACAGTTCCCTTCAATCTTCAGTGACAGTTGTACATAGTGTCTGTTCAGCTGTATTTCTTTAGATTCAGCAGGGAATGGGAAGGATATTACACTTTCAGTATATTATTACTGTATTAATGTTCTCCCATAATGCAATCAAGTAAAGTACAATAGCAAGCTCTCTATGGCAAGCAGCTCACCAGTAGCCCAGAATAAATTACCCCATTATCGACCACATTCACAGTAACTCAAGTGAGACAAGTGTTCAGGATTTTTTAACAAGTGGATAAAATCAGGAATGATGAAAGTGCTTCTCTAAAATAAAAGATATCAAGCAGCTGAACTTGCATGTTATTTTCACCTTTTACTTTTTTTTACTCACATCACTTCAATAATTTTCTTTTACCAAAAATATGGTCAGCAGCGGTGGCATCGCTATCCCTGATCTCCTGCCTGGTGCTCTATACCAGGTGCAATTAAAGGGGCAGCTTCAATACAGGCAACTTGTACACGGCTTTGCCATGTACATGAGGCTTTAAACCAGGGGTCTCAAACACGTGGCTCGCGGGCCGCATGCGGCCCCTGAGACTGTCATATGTGGCCCGTGGGGCACCGTAGCTCCCTCGGGAAAGGAGAGAGCGGTCTGAAGGAGGAGTGCACTGACGCTCTTTCATGACGTCACACAGCCCCCTGTAGTAGATGTCTCTATTGGGGCTCGCTCTAGGAGTGAAATCCCCAACCAGAGCAATGCAGAGCAATGCTGACACTTTTGCCGGGGATTCCACTGCTGGAGGAGTCCCTGAAGTCACTGTCAATATATGGACAGTGATGTTAGGGGATTCGCCGGAAAATGAGTCCCAGAGCAGAGACGGTGATGTCAGGAGCAGAGCTGTTCCCAGTCAGAGTGCTAGAAGCAGCTCTGCTAAGGGACTCCTGCTCTGGGAAAGCCCCTGACATCACTGTCCATATATGGACAGGGATGTCAGGAGCAGAACAGGAGTCCCAAGCAGAGCGCTAGAAGCGGCTCTGTTCCGGGACTCCGGCTCTGTGGAAGCCCCTGTCACCACTGTCCATATATGGGCAGTGATGTCAGGAGCAGAGCTGGAGTCACTTACAGAGAGCTAGTAGCGCACTGCTCTGGGACTCCAGCTCTGGGGGAACCCCTGACATCACTATCCATACATGGACAGTGATGTCAGGACCAGAGCTGGAATCCCAGGCAGAGCGCTAGTAGCGATCTGCCCAGGACTTCGGCTCTGGTGTTGCCCCTGATATCACTGTCCATATATGGACAGTGATGTCAAAAGCAGAGCTGGAGTCCCAGTAAGAGCGCTACTAGTGGGACCTCCAGCAGAGGAATGCCTGGTCAAAGTGTCGGAAATGCTCTGGCTGGGTATTCCACTCCTAGAGGGAGCCCCAATGGAGCTACCTACAGGGGGATGGGTGTGTGTGTGTGGCACTATCTATAGGTTGTGGGTGCGTGTGTGTGCGTGTGTGTGTGTGTGTGTGTGTGTGTCCTTATCTACAAGGGGGTGTATGTGGCATTATCTACAGAGGGCACTGTGGCATTATCTAGGGAGGTGTGGCCTTATCTATAGAGGGCACTGTGGTATTATCTGCAGAGGGCACTGTGGCACTATCTACAGAGGGCATTGTGGCACTAAAGAGGGCATTGTGGCATCAAAGAAGGAGATGTCCAATCTTGACATTATTGTGTCTGTCAAAATCTGCCAACTGAGCCGCCGGACTGCATTTAGCGACACAAACTGGAAAACTGAACTGTTAAAATACACGTGGAGTAAACTCGCAAATTTCCGGTAAGTTTAAACCGAACTATATTTTAATAGAAATGTTGTGTTGTTATAGTAGTTCAAATAATGAATTGATTAACAATAATTTTGTTTTGTATCAAATTTGAATGTAATGCGGCCCGTTAAAGAGACTCTGTCACCAAATTATAAGTGGCCTATCTCCTACATAAGGAGATTGGCGCTGTAATGTAGGTGACAGCAGTGCTTTTTATTTAGAAAAACAATCTATTTTTACCACTTTATGAGCGATTTTTAGCTTTATGCGAATTAGTTTGTTAATGCCCAAGTGGGCGTGTTTTTACTTTAGACCAAGTGGGCATTGTACAGAGGAGTGTATGACGCTGACCAATCAGCGTCATACACTTCTCTCCATTCATTTACACAGCAGATAGCGATATAGATATATCGCTATGTGCAGCCACATAAACACCCTATAACGTTACTGCAGTGTCCTGACAATGAATATACATCACCTCCAGCCAGGACGTGATGTGTTTTCAGAATCCTGACCACTTCTGAATCTTTTTTGTGAGATTTCCAGCAAGGCAAACGTAATCTTGTTTTAAATGACAGTTTACAGCGTAATCTCCCGAGATTACGTTTGCCTTGCTGGAAATCTCACAGAAAAGATTCAGAAGTGTCAGGATTCTGAATACACATCACGTCCTGGCTGGAGGTAATGTATATTCATTGTCAGGACACTGCAGTAATGTTATAGTGTGTTTATCTGGCTGCACATAGCAATATAGCTATATTGCTATCTGCTGTGTAAATGAATGGAGAGAAGTGTATGACACTGATTGGTCAGCGTCATACACTCCTCTTTACAATGCCCACTTGGTCTAAAGTACAAACATGCCCACTTGGGCATTAAGAAACAAATTAGCATAAAGCTAAAATCACTCATAAAGTGGTAAAAATAGATTGTTTTTCTAAATAAAAAACACTGCTGTCACCTACATTACAGCGCCCATCTCCTTATGTAGGAGATAGGGCACTTATAATGTGGTGACAGAGCCTCTTTAACTTCACATTTTTTCAATATGCTGCCCATTTACCCAGCCAAGTTTGAAATCCCTGCTTTAAACAGAGAACACACATGAGACTAGTGAGACCTGAAGTAATGACTTTGTAATTTTTTTCTATTCTGATTTATTTAAAAAATGTTTTTATGTACTGGAGTTTCCATTGATCTTGGCATTTTTTTTGTAGAAACTTTGTAGAAACTTTGCACTATCATGGTAAAGCTGGACATTTTTTCCACTATTAGAATTATTTATTCAAATGATTTTACCATCATAAACAATAACCAACTTGTACTGACTGTACTAAATGGAAATCTGCTCATTCTATTGGCACACTTAGGGCTTGTCCACACACAACGGAATTGCTGCAGAAAATGTCTAAGTCAAAGGCTTTCCGCTGCTGCAAAAACGCACCATTTCCTGCCATTTTTACGGCAGAAAATGGTGCGTAAATTGTTAGGAGATGGAGACATCTTCCCTGAAAAACGCAACAATTCTGGCCACTTTCCACAGCAGAATTGACATTCTGCGGTCAGAAAAAATACGCACCGCAGGTCAATTTTGGCTCGGAAATCTTACGCAGCATGTGGATGAGATTTGTTAAATCTCATCCACTATGCTGCTATTGTATTCTGCTGCGTTTTTTACGGCCGAAATTCTGGACGGAAAAAACGTGGCTATATAATCGCGTGTGGACGAGCCCTTTTTGTTTCTACTTCAAAAATTTTCTTGTTGGTTAATGGTAAATGCACTTCATTAGGGAGCAGTCATAGACGGCATATTTGCCATGTATTTTTACGCTGTGGAGAACTGAACAGTGTTAATGGGAAAAATATTCCGCAAATCATATTCGTAAATATTCTTGCCATAGGCTTAGATTGTAAAGTTTTCCACAGTGTATTTTTACACTGTGGAAAAACAAAGCAAATACGTTACGTGTGACTGCACCCTTACTGTTGTCTGAGAAAAATGCATGTGGGTAATGTAAATGAAATGGTTCAGTATCTACCTTTAAGGCAAGAGTCTCAAACTCGGCCATGTAAATGGGCGGGACATAGAAAAAAAAAACGTGAAGTTCACGTGCCGCATTACTTTCAAATTTGGTACAATACAAAAGTATTGCTAAGCAATTAGTTATTCAAACTACTATATCAATACTACATTACTATAACAATACTACATTACTATAACAGTACTACATTACTATAACAATACCACATTACTATAATAATACTACATTACTATAATAATAGCGCTAGGTTTAAACTTATCAGAAATGTGCAAGTTTACTCCACGTGCTTATTATAACAATCCAGTTTTCCAGTGTCGCTAAATGCAGTCTGGCTGCTCATTTGGCAGCGTTTGGCAGAACCAAGAATATCAAGATTGGGCAGACCCTTTTTAGATAGTGCCACAGTGCCCTCTGTAGATAATGCCACAGTGCCCTCTGTAGATACTGCCACAGTGCCCTCGGCAGAAAATGCCACAGTGCCCTCCGTAGATACTGCCACACACCCACCCCTAGATAATGCCACAGTGCCCTCTGTAGATAATGCCAAAGTGCCCTCTGTAGATAAGGCCACACACCCCGCTAGGTAATGCCACAGTGCCCTCTGAAGATACTGCCAAAGTGCCCTCTGTAGATAATGTAACACATCCCCCCTAGATAATACCACACTGCACTCTGTAGATAATGCCACAGTGCCCTCTGTAGATAGTGACACACACACACACACACACACACAACCTATAGATAATGCCACAGATACACCTCCCTGTAGATAGCTCCATTAGGGCTCCCTTTAGGAGTGGAATCCCTAAGCCAAAGCGTTGCCGACGCTTAGGCCGGGGATTCCTCTGCTGGAGGAGCTCCTGACGTCACTGTCCATAGACAGTGATATCAGGGGATTCTCCTGGACCGGATAGGCTCTGATCTGGAACCCTGGGGAAGCCCCTGACATCATGGTCCATATATGGACCGTGATGTCAGGGGTAAGCCCAGAGCCGGAGACTCAGCTTGGCACTCCAGCTCTGCTCCTGACATCACTGTCCATATATGGAAAGTGATGTCAAGGGCTTCCTCAGAGCAGGTGTACCGAAGCAGAGCGCTAGTATAAGCCCTGCTCTAGGACATCATGAAGGAGTGCCAGCGCTCCTCCTTCGGCCTGCTCTCTCCTCTCCCGAGAGAGCAACCGTGCCCCGTGGGCTGCGTGTTTGAGACCCCTTGATGTAAGGTATCTAGTATCTACAGTTTAAGGTTTAATGAATATTCAGATTTCCACTCAACGGGTTTAGTTGCAACCAAGACTGTGTTAAGTTTGCTGATTATGAATTGAATTTTGTCAGTTCTTTGGCCGATTCTACACACAGCGTTTAGCTGCATTTTATGTGACCTGCTTCACTGCATTTTTATTGCTTTGTTTGAGGGCTAATAAAATGTTAGTTGAATGTCTATAATCTTAAAATGTCATCATACATAGCATTTTTGGTTTGTGCCATTTTTGGGGTCAGTCGTGTTTTTAACAAATTGAAGCATTCTAAAGGTATGGCGTTTTTTCAGGTTATTTTCTACATAGATTTTTTAATATAACTTTAAAAATGCCAGCTATTTTTTATATATATATTTTTTTTCTTAACAGCTTTTAGTAGATGAATAGACTGAAAGACTTAAAAAAGTTATCCAGGCTTTATAAAAAAAAATTAGATTTACGGGCAAATATTTAGTGATTAAAAAAAAAGCTAACACTCGCTTGCAATTTGGTGCAGCTCCAGTGGCGCCAGTCCACATTTCCCTGCGAGTCTTTATTTACATTGACTCTAATGGTAGCGTTTCGTACCGGAACGCAAATGCTCCAGCCAATCACTGGCCAAAGCGATGATCTCAGTGTGTACGGCGCAGAATTGCTGCGCCCAGTGATTGGCGGGAGCGGTCCCATGTTTCAGAGAGAGACACGTCAATGTGAAAACATTGTTACTTTTTCTGAACATGGTCAGCTAATCAGACCCACTTTTTTTTGTTTATCCTATACACTTACCCAGTCATAACCAGGGCATTTTACAATTAATTTCAATACATATGGTGTCTTCACTCACAAACTACACAGCACACTTTTCACGTAGTTCACACTAAATATATAACAACACCAAACCATATCAACAATATGTTAAGATGTTTATGACATCAAGTGGTGAAATATCAAATATTGTGTCATTACAATTTAATGCAGCTACAAGCAACACATCTATTGGAATAAACTAGTTTGACAGCAAGTCGCAAGTGCCATGAGGGCTGACGCTGCCAAACGATGGTGGCATCAATCAAAAGCAAGAAGGAGCAATTGGGTAGGGCTTACTTACAAGAGCAAAAGCATTTGCCAGGCTTGGGTTAATTTTCTCTGGAATGCTAAGCCTATCTGCGGCCACAAATATATATTTGTACATATGTTTAAGTCCCCCTACTCGGCGCTGTTATTCGTTTAATCGTGCTAAAAGACCTGACAGACTTAGAAGTTAGAGCAAAAATCAAAGTTTGTTAATTATGTTTGTTTTGCTTATAAATAGATATTAACCCCTATAGATATAACTATACCTCGTCACGGGAGGTTACGTCCCACACTGGGACATATAGTTACTAAGTCGTTCCCGCTACACACTATCGGTGACAGTGTGCACAGGGAACCGGGAGGTCAGCTGTCCCAGACAAAAAGTCGCATGTACCCCAAAATAATACCAATAAAAACTACAATACGTCCCGCAAAGAACAAGCCCTTACACAGCTTTTTTAACTGAAAAATAAAAAAGTTATGGCTCTCAGAATATGAAGACACAAAAAAATAAAGCGATTTTATTGAGCCAGTGCTGCAAAACGTAATAAAACTATATACGTATGGTATCGCCATCATCGCATAGAATACAGAATAGACTGAAATTGTAATTTATAGCACACAATGAACGCCATAAAGAATTTAAAACGCCAAAATCTCTATTTTTTGGTCATCTTCGCTTTAAACAAAAATGTAGTAAAAAGGGAACAGAGAGAGTTGTATGTACAAAAATGGTGCCAGTAAAAACTACAGCTTGTCCCGCCAAAAATAAGCCCTCACACCGCTCAATCAAAAGTTATGGCTCTCAGAATGAGGTGAAACAAAACAATATTTTTTTTTTAACAAATAGTTTTTTCTTTGTAAAAGTAGCAAAATATAAAAAAAACCTATATTAATTTGGTATCACTGTAATTGTATTGAGCCGCAGAATAAAGTTAAGTTGTCGTTTTTAACGCATGGTGCAAGACTAAAAACAAAATCCAATAACCAATGCAGTTTTTTCCAATTTCAGCCCACAAAGAATTTTATTTTCAGTTTCCCAGTACACTAAATGGTACTTCAAATGGTATCAATAGAAACAATAAGCCCTCACACCATTCTATGGACGGAAAAATAAAAAAGTTAAGGCGGGGAGTGAAAAACTAGAATGGAAAAGCAAAAAAGGATCAGTCCTGAAAGGATTTATTAATTTCTAATGAAAAAAACATTTATGACCACATGTGGGGTATTGCCGTAATCGGGAGAAATTGCTTTACAAATGTTGGGGTGCTTTTTTTCCTTTATCCCCTGTGAACATGAAAAAAATCAACATTTTATTGGAAAAATATTGATATTCATTTGCACGGCCTAATTCAACAAAAATCTTGTTGGGTCAAAATGCTCACTATACTCCTAGAAAAATTCATTGAGGGGTGTAGTTTCCAAAATGTGGTCACTTTTGGGGGGTTTTCACTGTTTTGGCACCACAAGACCTTTTCAAACCTTACATGGTGCCTAAAATATATCCTTATTAAAAGTGGGCCCCAAAATCCACTAGGTGCTCCTTTGCTTCTGAGACTGGTGCTTCTGTCCATTACCACACTAGGGCCACATGTGGGATATTTCTAAAAACTGCAGAATCTGGGTAATTAATATTGAGTTGCGTTTCTCTGGTAAAACCTTCTGTATTACAGAAAAAAAGGTATTACATATGAATTTTGGGGAAAAAAATGAAATTTGTAAATCTCACCTCTATATTGCTTTCATTCCTGTGAAACGCCTGAAGGGTTAAGAAACTTTCTAAATTCTGTTTTGAATACTTTGAGGGGTGCAGTTTTTAAAATGGAATGATTTATGGGGGATTTGTACTATAGAGGGCCCTCAAAACCACTTCCGAACCTAACTGGTCCATGAAAAAATAGCCTTTTGAAATTTTCTTTAAAATGTGAGAAATTGCTGCTAAAGTTCTAAGCCTTGTAATGTCCTAGGAAAATAAAAGGAAGTTCAAAAAATGATGCAAACATAAAGTAGACATGTAGTAAATATTAACTAGTAACTATTTTGTGTGATATTACTATCTGTTTTACAAGCAGATATATAAAAATTTAGAAAAATGCTAATTTTACAAAATTTTCTCTACATTTTGGTCTTTTTCACAAATAAATACTGAATTTATCAACAATATTTCCACTTTTATAAACTACAATATGTCACGTGAAAACAATCTCAGAATCACTTGGATAGATAAAAGCATTCCCACCAGGCCAAAACAGGCTTTTTAAACATTTTTCAATTTAGTTGACCATTTTATTGACTATTTTTTATTAAGTTGGCATAAATGACAGGAAAAAAGCAGAAATGCAATGAGTGCTGCCACCATCAAGGGTAAGTTATAAAAGTTTCACATTTATTCAGTAGTATGCAGTATGCTGAATAAATGTGAAACTTTTTTTACCTTACCTTTGATAGTGGCAGCGCCCATCGCAATCCTGTTTTTTTCCCTATCATTGACGCTTTACAATTGGCCTGGAAACCGGAGGCCCGCAGGCTGGAGCAGCTATCCCATCGTCTGGATCCATTTGATTCTACCTCATATGTTCACACGGCCTATTTACGGACGTAAATCGGGCGTTTTTGCCCCGAATTACGTCCGAAAATAGCGCCTCAATAGCGCTGACAAACATCTGCCCATTTAAAGCAATGGGCAGACGTTTGTCTGTTCACACGATGCGTAATTTACGCGCCACTGTCAAAAGACGGCGCGTAAATAGACGCCCGCGCCAAAGAAGTGACCTGTCACTTCTTTGGCCGTAATTGGAGCCGTTATTCATTGACTCCAATGAATAGCAGCGCTAATTACGCCCGTAATGGACGCGGCGTTCAAGCGCCTGCACATGCCGTTACGGCTGAAATTACGGGGAGGTTTTCAGGCTGAAACAACCCCGTAATTTCAGCCGTAACGGACGCCCTCGTGTGAACATACCCTAACAGTCTTCTGCCTGGCCATTGCACAACCTGTTCTGGTGAGTATAATCTTTTGGATTTTTTGCACATCAATTTATTTTTGAAGTATTGTACTATGGAGCGCTTTTTGTGTCTATTGAGTTGGGGTAGCCACTGTATTGGCTATATTTTATTGGTTTAGTAACATTTTTTATGGTGTTTTTCATTTAGGCCTCCTTCACACACAGAAAATTTCTGGCGTTTTTAACTGCATAAAAAAACACTTCCAAAAAGCTGGCGTTATTAAAATGGAACATGCATTTTTAAGGCATTTTAGTGAGGTTTTTTTTTTATGTGGTGTTATATTGTACATACTTTTTGTTTTGTGTTTTTGAAGCCCTATAGTGAAGCCTATAAGAAAAACGCCTGAAAAAAAATGCCATACCCAGAGTATGCTGTGTTTGGGAAAAAAACACCAATGACCACAAAATTGGGCTTTTTATATTTTACTATAGACTTAAATGTTACATCAGCCTGCGCCAAACAAAAAAGCACTGCAAAAACTCTGCTAAGAACGCTATCAAAAACGCATAAAAATGTAGCAGAAGACCACATGGCATTTTGACACTTTTTAGTGGCGTTTTTGTGGTCTTTTTTGAATTTTTTTTACTCATATCTTGATTTAAAATCTGTAGTAAAATATGAGAATGTCTGTGTACATATTGTTTGTTTTTTTTTTTTTTGGGCGTTTTGTAGCGTTTTGGGGGTTGGTGGTGTTTTTACCAAAACTAAGCATACTCTAGATATTTCCATTTTTCAAACTTCAAAAATACCAGGAAAAACGCATCTACGAAATGACACTGAATGAAAAATGCCACCCAAACACATGTAAAAAACACCATAAAAAAGTATTTTAAAAATGTAAATAAAAAACGCATGAAACTTAGCGTTTTAAAAAGCAGGGAAAAAAAAGTGTGTGAAGGAGGCCTTAAAAACCCTTAACATTACATGCATAGAAGAGGAAGTCTCAATAAAAGAGCATGGACTGATCCTAGCCAAATGTAACGAAGAAGTTCTTTATTATTTATAACAGTTTTTATCAGTGTTGGATCTTCAATAAAGCAAGACTACTATAGATATAGTATTAGTTATCAAGTGACGTCATTCTATAAATTCTATAAAATTACCTATTCTACAGACCAATCTCCTAGAAGATATTATTTTAACTAGATATTTAATTGCTATGATGCCTTTTGACAACACACAAAGACTGACAAGTTCTCAAAGTGGAAAGACTGTTATTATGTGAATCAAAGGCTCAACCACCAGCTGTGAGCCTCTGACTTTGAACCATGATTCAGACTGTGGTTGTTTGCATTCGTATTCACAAAGAAGATTTCTGGATCAGTAGCAATTTGGCACAGTCCTAGACAATTGATGTCCACTTCAGTGGACCGAGACTGCCAGTAATTGGTATGAAAGGAAAGGGAGACGACACGAAAAGAAGTCACAGAACAAAGATATAAACTTGTTTTTTTAAGGCAAGACAGATTGTTTTCACTTGCATATACGCAAAAATCGAATGCTATCTACTTTACAGTCAGCTTAGGTTGCCACGTCACACGTTCTATGGACAGAATACAGATTTACAGTGAATCACAACCCTATAGATTATGTACAATTCAATTCAATCCTTTAGGTAAATTCATTTCAATTGACAGATATCCAAAGACAAAATATGGCTGCTGAACCATGCCAATCTGTCAAAGGTTCTTTAAATGCCAGGCAATGTCAATGTTATTTTATTTTGGACAATACCTGTGCATTTCATGTATAATGCGCTTGAGATTGACATAGAACACTTTGCATCTCAGCAGGCAGCGGACCATTGTAATTGATGATTCTACCGAATTTTACATACTTACCTCCAAGAGATTTTATTTTTTGAATCCATATTTTTGAATTGATCCATATCTTTGATTGTGAGATGCAAATTATAATATTTTTTTCCATATACCTAAAAATAATCACTTAATAAAAAAGAACTGTAGGTGTTTTCTAATTAAAATTGTATATTAATGAAGGAATAAAACACTTCTATAGTTTGTATCCAGGAATTAACAGAATTAGCAGTGCCATGAGGAAGACTATGGTCTCTATGGCAATGATAAACCACTTTCAGTCTTAAAACAGTAGTAATGTGTATGATTCATTGACAGGGCAGCATCTTAGAAGGAAGGAACAAAGAATACAGGATGATAGCCTTCAAATAACGTCCTAGATTCTGGATTCAACTGTCACTGTAATTGAAGTGACCTTCACTTATCATACCTGACTGAAGGACATTGCAGTCACAGTAGTTTATTAGTGACTGGGCCCTAGGGTCCTAGAGTCCAAGGCAACACCTGTATGGAATTTGTAACTTCGTGTTTGCATTAGTTTCCTGCCAAACTGCAAAATGTTAGGTACTGTTAGGAATATTGTCTTCCTATGGAATCAACATGTGTGTGAATGGGAAATTAGATTATGAGCTCAGCTTGGGACGTGGACTGATGTGAGTAATGCTATATAAATCATAGAAAATGGGAAATAAAGTGTCACTCTACTGCCAAAACTAACATAAGAGGAAGGTATAGTCTAAAGCTACCCATATACATTAAACAAAACTTGTCCGAAACCGTCGATTCGAGTCCAGTGTCTTCCCTACAGCAGATGTCTGCCAAAAAGAGGATCGGACATGTTGGATTTCAACATGCCCAATCCTTTTTCCCCAGGGGAGATAAGCAGTTGTCAGAGATGTCTGGCAGAAGCTTATTTCCCTCTCTCTATTGAAATAAACAAGCATAATGAGCCGAGCCAAGCATGCATGTTTAAGGTGGAGTCAGGAGATATAGTTGTCGATTAACAGTTATTTCATGTGTATGGCCGGCCACCTTAAGAGGCCAAGATTATCAATTCCACAGAAATGCTCCTGATATTGAGTGCTATAGACTTTTTTGTGTGTCATATTCACATTTAGCAGATAGACTAGACCAAACAATACCAAATATTTGGCTAAAGTCACATAAAGGAAGTAAATCATTTTTATTGATTTCCCAGCCCCACACAGTGAGCCCATTTATTCTTTTCAGTTGACGTCACTGGCTAAACTTAAATAGGTTGACAACATCAGGGTGACATTATAAGCCATCTACACGATTAACATTAGGGGGGGGAGACTTTTTTCATATTAATATATTTGTGTTAAGTAGCTAATATCAATATATGAAAAAACACTTGAGAACAGGGAGTCTTTACGCCATGGTCATAGAAAAATATCCATCTTTATTTATTACATACAATAATATACATATACAATATATAAAAAACTCAACAAGGTTCTAAAAAATTCGAGTCTATTTGTGGATCAGTCACAAACAACCATAACAAAAAATGGGCAAGGTAACACTCATTTTCAGTACAATTTTCACTGTAATTTAACCCAGGATAATTTTGACAAACACAGTATACGTAAGATAGTAATAAGTAACAGACCATCATACACTGTAACCATCAAGCCTTATGATGTAAAGTACATATTCAATCATTTTTAGTCCTCTGCATAATCACGGACATAGATCAGAAAAAAAGGCAATAACCTGAGGCAATAAAAAATTATATCCACCTGGTAACACCCAGGTAATCAATAAAGTCAGTCTTACCCATAAAGTCTGGGAATGAGAGTGGTCCACACGGTAGTTTTAGGGGTGCCTAAAACTACCGTGTGGACCACTCTCATTCCCAGACTTTATGGGTAAGACTGACTTTATTGATTACCTGGGTGTTACCAGGTGGATATAATTTTTTATTGCCTCAGGTTATTGCCTTTTTTTCTGAGGACTAAAAATGATTGAATATGTACTTTACATCATAAGGCTTGATGGTTACAGTGTATGATGGTCTGTTACTTATTACTATATTACGTATACTGTGTTTGTCAAAATTATCCTCAAATTTTTTAGAACCTTGTTGAGTTTTTTATATATTGTATATGTATATTATTGTATGTAATAAATAAAGATGGATATTTTTCTATGACCATGGCGTAAAGACTCCCTGTTCTCAAGTGTTTTTTCATGATCAAATGGAGTTTGCTTTTTTGTAATTATTTTGGAGGTGTTGTAATACAACTGTTTTGGCGACACCTAACCATTTACTATACCTGAGAGACATTTTTGTTGTTAATAATATCAATATATGCTGTACTCAATGTAAATAAAGTTGACATGTGAATTTCACAGCTTGCTCTTGTCCACTACCATAAATTACTGTTTCCATCAATCCATATATTATTCTGTTTATCTCCTTTTCCTAACAGTCATTCTATCTTAATTTACTTTGGTCTTTTCCAACTTTATGGCTCCATGTTCATATATTGCTTGTTCACACTGCTCCCCGACCTCCTCATTCCCAGCAACGGTATGGGGTCCATACAATGTGAGTGCAGTCACTGCTGATGATGTGTTAACTGCTACCTATAAAGTGCAAAGTGGGGGAGGTGAAGTCACCCTGGCAGATACTTTACTGAGACAAGATGAGGTCAAGGGAAATATCCATAGAGGTGAAAGGTGCCGTCTTTTCAATTTACACGTTCAATATAATTATATCCACCCTAAGCACCATATAAATAGGAAGACTTTTGCAGTTTAATTGTAGAAAGACTAAAATGGCATCTGTTTTGGTAATTCACTTACATATTTCTACTCTATTGTAGTGCATCAAAGAGATACAGGTCTTTTTTGCTTTAGTACTTTAACTGTGAAAACAAGCCTTCATATACACAGTAACATTTCCATATATTTCTGGCTTCTGCTGTCTTAGGGTCAGTTCACAGAGAGTTCTCTGGCACTGAATTTAATGCCAAAAAATGGGTGACTTTGCCCCCATTGATTTCAATCGGAGGCAGAGGCCTTTTTTTCCCAGGTGGCTTTTGGCCACTTTTGGCGGTTTTTGCCCGCAGTCCTTGCGTTAACTTCAATGGCTGCAGGGGAAAAAACTGAGAAAAAAAACACGTAAAAAAGTATTAAAACAACACTGGCAGTTCAAAATCTGCCTCAAAATTCCTGCAGAAGTTTTGAGTCCGATTTTTTTTCTGCCTACGAAAACCTCTGTGTGAACTAGGCCTTATAATTGTGGTATTTACTGTATATAAGACGCAGAGGGAAAGAAAGGTGTTACCTTTGGTATCCAATTTCTTTCTATGTGTCATGTAACTCAGGTCAGAAAATTGAAGCATTTGATTGGTACAATATTTTCCACTATGTTTAATAATAACCTTTACTTTAAAGAGACTCTGTCACCACATTATAAGTGCCCTGTCTCCTACATAAGGAGTAAGGAGATGGGCGCTGTAATGTAGGTGACAGTAATGCTTTTTATTAAAAAAAACGATCTTTTTTCACAAAGTTAGGAGCGATTTAAGTTTATGCCCACTTGGTCGAAAGTAAAAGTACGCCCACTTGGGCATTAAGAAAGCTCATTAGCATAAACTTAAATCGCTCCTAACTTTGTGAAAAAAGATCGTTTTTTTAAATAAAAAGCATTACTGTCACCTACATTACACCTACATTACAGCGCCCATCTCCTTATGTAGGAGATAGGGCACTTATAATGTGGTGACAGAGTCTCTTTAAGCAAGATACCAATATAGGGGTTGAAGGCAGCAATCCTTTGAATAAATTCTATATTATATCATATCATTAACATCTCAGCCTTGGACATAGTGATCTTCTGGTAGTTTATACACAATGGATGGTTACGTATTTTAGTATGTATAATTATCTATCATATTTCCGAAAAGGTAGACCTAGATATAAACCTCCAAACTGCCCTATTTCCGGCATTTATAGTTGTTTGTTTTATGGTATTGCAAATACAGTATAAACAATGAGTTACTGATATATTTTATACAGTTAACTGAATAATGATACCGTAAATGACATATACATAACTAATTTACATAACTAAGGACCTGTTTACTTCAGCACTGGCTTCTGTTCATCTGTTACATTCAACCTTTCCGTCAGAGGAGCAGATGAACGAAAAGCCAAACAGAAATTATCACTTCCGTTTGCATAACCATTGATTTCAATGGTATTTTTTCTCTTTCAGTTGGTATGTGGGTTTTTTTCTCAGAAACAATAGTGTAGTCGACCTGGAGGGCACGGCATGGATTTACAGTGTTTGTATAATCCAATACATTTGTTACAATGTCTATTTTAAACAAGAAGGTCATTCAGATCCAGTGGACCCAGGGTTTCTGCCCTTAAAATGAGTTCAGCTTCTTTTTGGAGTAAAAGATTATGTATATTACCCGCCCGAACTGGATTTCTTAATACACTTAAGACCACAAAAAGTAATCTCTCCAGGGTTTCCCCCTATGATGCGTAAACAGTAACAATATAAAAATACGGACTACTGGAACACAGACTCAGGATTGGATTCGAGCAATGGAGATGACAATGCTACCACCAATATTGCCATGGACACCCCCACCAGCCATGTGGCTGCTACGGGTGCAATCCCTTTAGAAGGCACATACAGATGGGCGCCACGAGGAAAAAAGGCAATAAAACAGGTGTCAAGTGGAAGCAGATCTCCTGGAGAAGGTAGGTGATTCTGCTCACAATGACACCATAAGTCCCAACATATCTGATTATGTCAATAATTCTGCCTCTGTTCTCAACCTAACTAATTTAACACTTTCAGATGACTGTCTTTCTATGCTATCTAAGGGTTTGAACTTTTGCTTGCATAAAGACTTTAAGTTTAGCGAGTTTGAGATAGATTTGTATAAAGCTATACGCAGGAAGAACCTGCATAAGATGTTCTAAGGCACCAATATTCAGAGAGAGCATAGGTACATTGGTGAAAGGCAGTCAACTATAGGACCCTATCGGGTAAGTGTCAACCCTAACTTCTCAGAAGATTGCAGGGCACTGCATTTATTTTTAGATATTTTGAATAGGAATGGTAGTGGAGATAAAACATCTGGCTCAAATTAGAGATTTATGGGTGGTGTGCTGTCTGCTTGCTTCCCTCCCTTGTCTGCTGGTTCCTCTTTGGATATTTTTCAAACACAATTCCTAAATCTTTGATTTTCTCCTAGGCAGACCCCAATTTTAATAAGATTCAGAAGAGAGCAGGCCAATCTACAGGGGAGGCTATATGTGGCACACTATCTACAGGGGGCTATATGTGGGGCACTATCTATAGGGGGCTATATAAAGAGTGTTATCTACAGGGGGCTATATGTAGAGCGCTATCTACAGGGGGCCATATGTGGGACACTATCTACAGGGTTCTATATGTGGGGCACTGTCTACAGGGTGGCTGTATGTGGGCCACTATCTACAGTGGGCTCTATCGGGGCTCTATCTACAAGAAGCACTGTGTGTGTGGGACACAGTGTTTGGTGCTATTATAATCAGGGACACAGTGTATGGTGCTATTATAATCAGGGACACAGTGTATGGTGCTATTATAATCAAGGACGCAGTGTATGGCGCTATTATAATTAGAGGTGCAGTGTATGGAACTATTATATTTAGGGGCGTAGTGTGTGGCACCGTAAGAATTTTATCTTTGTTTATAGGTGCAGAAATGTTTGAAAAGTGAGAAGCTGAAGACATCTAAGCAGCAAACTGCAGAAATGGGCTGTGGCCAGGAGAAGTCATCATAGAGGTCTGGACCGGATGGTGAAGAAAAGAGAAAAAGAACAACTAGAATCTGAAAAGACGTTACCGTTGAGTCACTTAATGTAAATATTCTGCCTCTAATCAGTACTGTAGTGACTGTATGATCTGCAGTGAGATGATGGGTGGTATGATTTTTTGGGGGGAAACAGCAACTCCCGGCATATCCTTACAATTGTTCAGGTCATGCTGGGTGCTGTAGTTTTATGCCCTACAAACCTATAGGGCAGAGGTTGCACTAAATTGAGTTGTATTTGTGCTGGTGCTGTATATATGTGCTGAGCTTGGTTTTGGGGCTGTATATATGTACTGAGCTTGGCTCTGGTGCTGTATATATGTACTGAGCTTTGTTCTGGGACTGTATATATGTACTGAGCTTGGTTCTGGAGCCGTGTATGTCAGAGCTTGGTTCTGATGCTGTAATTATGTAAGATATATCTATAATAACAAATTGCAGGGCAGATGGAATTGTTTTCAATTCATTGCCTATTTATTTGGAACCTGTAAGGTAGTTTTAACCCCTTGAACCGCTACCATGCAGTAATACAAGACCTGACAATATTTCCAAACATTCCCCCGTATGTTTTTATCAGATGCAGCAAAATCTATAAATAAACTTATAAAACGGTGCGCACTATATGCTAATTATTCATTAAATGGTCATGGGGCGGTGCCGCTATCCTGAAGATTCTCATAGTTCTGCCTCCAAACCCACCTTTCCATGCTTGATTGACATTCACCTGGCTGTTATATATCACTACCAGTCTCCTCCAACTTTCTCGGATGCTCCATTACCTTGTACTACTTAGGCATGCACCGTGCTGCGAGGTGTACTCTGCCCGGCTGCACCGCACATGCCAGCACAAGGCAATGGTGCAAGAGTTGGAGGAGGCTGCTAGTGATGTACAACAGCCAGGGGGATGTCAATCAAAATCTGGTGGGCGCCATTTCAAATTTCGCCTCAGGCACCAGAAAAGCTAGAATCGACCCTAAGTATACTATTAGATTAGCATAAGTTGATTTAAAAGTTAGTGTTTATTTAATTATACATTGTTTGTATTGTGGTTGTTGTTAATAAATAATGTCAAAACAATGGAATATTGGTGTTTACCAAACATTTTTTACTTCTCAAACTCCCCTTTCTACACCTTTTCTCATATTTCCTTTTGCCAACTGGAAAATTACACAAATGTCTTCATTTCCTACGTATTATTGGACTTAAACAAAAAAAAACCTTTTCTTTAACACATTGAACAGAATGATGTATCATAATGATAATGGTTCTCAGACAAAATGAAGTACCATATGCTTAATGACTTGATCAGTACTGCGCAATCCGGTGTTCCCCTGAATTCCAGTTGGGAGGTGTAATTGAGACGCTTATGTAGTGTCCCAGTACACTCCCTACTTCCATAATAGGAGTAGTTGTTGTATGGTAGTAGGTTTGTCACAATGTAATAGTACTGTGTGTCAGTATGCCTCTGTATATCATGTATTTCCTGTGTGCATATACTGTGTATTTTTCCATGTCTTAATTACATAGCTGCCATCTATGGTTGACCCACTGTAAGTGCATGTGAGTGTAGGATTTCAATCACTCCTGAGACATAACAAGTTTTCCCTCCAGAAGCTTCTAGCATTCTGTGGATGGAGACTTTAGCCCAGCCTACCTCTTAGCAGAGGGCAGGCAAACCAGGGCAGACGAGTTCTGGGGAGTCTAGAGTGAGGTGCCAGCAACCCATGCTGTGCAAGAGATGGCAGGGAATCTACATCTATCTACCTGACACACCTAGGTGCTGCATGGTTAATCTCACGGCCCATGCATAGATATTCCTAGGACCCTTCACCAGTCCATACAGAGGGGATAACTGTAATGACGGGGTAGGGAGACAGACAGGTGAGCCCTAATCTACCCGTCACTCAGTCCCCGCCTACTTGCATGACCCGTCCTAGGTGACGGCGTACAACTGGGCGACGGTCCCTACGCTTAATACGTGCACGACAGACAAACAGACAAGGGTACACAGAAGCTAATGGAAATGGGGCAGTTGCCCACGGCAACACCATGAGCAACAAGAGTAGTGAATGAGCCGAGTCAAACCAGGAGTGTACGAGGTACCAAACGCAGAGCAGGAGCGTACTCAGTAAAGCCAGGGTCAAAATGAAGCAGAGGTCAATAGTAATAGCTGGAGCAGCAGAGCCAGGAAACAAGATAGAATCACAGGCAAAGACAAGAGGCAAATGAAGGTATACATAGACCGAGGGCAGGAGCTAGAATCGTCTGGCTAGGCTGTGATAGGTTCTCCCACTCCTCAGCCTACCAGCCTGAGTGGTAGCAGATCGAGTCACTCTATCAGACCTAGACGCAGATGCAGACTGATTAACTACGGGCGTCGACACAGAAGCTGTGTCTGGCAGATACTTTACAGTACCCCCCTTTTATGAGGGGCCACTGAACCCTTCCTAGGTGGACCTGGCTTATTGGGGAACCGAAGATGGAACCTCCTGATCAATACCCCAGCGTGAACATCCCAGGCGGGTAGCCAAGTCCTCTCCTCAGGCTCGTATCCTCTCCAATGGACCAGGTACTGGAGGGAGCCTTGGACCATCCTGCTGTCCACAATCTTGGCCACCTCGAATTCTACCCCTTCAGGGGTGAGAACAGGGACCGGAGGTTTCCTCGAGGTGACCAAGGACGGGGAGCAGCGTTTCAGGAGGGAGGCATGAAACACGTCGTTTATTTAAAAAGACGGGGGTAACTCCAGCCGGAAGGAGACAGGGTTAAGGACCTCAATGACCATGTACGGCCCTATAAACCCGGGAGCAAATTTTTTGGACGGAACCTTAAGGCGCAAATATTTTGAAGACAGCCACACCAGATCCCCGACCACAAACAAGGGGTTAGCAGAACGTCTTCTATCTGCCTGAGTCTTTTGTATGCTCTGGGACGCCTCTAGCTTCTTCTGAACCTGGGCCCAGACTGTGCACAGTTCCCGATGAACGACATCTACCTCGGGATTGTTGGAACCAGCAGGTGAAACAGAGGCGAACCGTGGATTAAACTCAAAATTACAGAAAAAGGGGGAGACCCCTGACGAGTTATTGACCCGGTTATGACCACAAAGTTGAATCTAGTAAAAAACAACGCCCATCGAGCTTGTCTCGGGTTTAGCCTCTGGGCAGATTCTAGGAAGACCAGATTCTTGTGGTCGGTAAGGACCGTTACCTGGTGCCTAGCCCCCTCCAAGAAGTGGCGCCACTCTTCAAATGCCCATTTAATGGCTAAGAGTTCGTGGTTGCCCACGTCATAATTACTCTCAGTGGGCGAGAACTTTCTGGAGAAGTAGGCACAGGGACGGAGATGGGTGAGGGACCTGATACCCTGGGACAAGACAGCACCCACTCCCACCTCGGAGGCGTCACCCTCCACGATGAATGGCTCTATTGGTTAGGCTGAATCAGCACTGGGGCAGAGATAAAGCACTTCTTAAGGATCTCAAAAGCCTGGACCGCCTCCGGTGGCCAGTGGAGGAGATCAGCACCCTTGCGAGTAAGGTCCGTAAGAGGCTTAGCGATGACCGAGAAGTTAGCAATAAATCTCCTGTAATAATTAGCAAACCCCAGGAAGCACTGTAACGCCTTCAGGGAGGCAGGTTGGACCCATTCAGCCACAGCCTGAACCTTGGCAGGGTCCATGCGGAATTCATGAGAAATGAGGATTTGACCCAAAAATGGTATCTCCTGCACCCCAAACACATTTTTCGGGTTTAGCAAAGAGTTTATTTTCCCGAAGGGCCTGGAGCACCTTCCTGACATGCTCAATGTGGGAGGACCAGTCCTTGGAAAACACAAGTATGTCATCAAGGTACACTACAAGAAATACCCCCAGGTAGTCTCTTAAAATCTCATTTATGAAATTCTGGAAGACCGTGGGAGCATTACACAACCCAAAGGGCATGACGAGGTATTCAAAATGACCTTCGGACGTGTTAAACGCAGTCTTCCAATCATCCCCTTCTCTGACTCGGATAAGGTTATAAGCCCCCCGAAGATCAAACTTAGGGAACCATTGGGCCCCCTGAACCTGATTGAAGAGATCAGGAATCAAAGGAAGGGGATACTGGTTCCTTACAGTGACCATATTCAAGTTTCGGTAATCGATGCACGGCCTAAGACCACCATCCATCTTCCCTACGAAGAAGAAGCCAGCACCTACCGGAGAAGTAGAGGGGCGAATGTAACCCTTGGCCAGGCTTTCCTGGATATATTTTCTCATGGCTTCACGTTCGGGACAAGAGAGATTAAATATCCTACCCTTAGGGAGCTGATCTCCTTGTACCAAATCGAATGCGCAATCCTATTCTCTATGAGGAGGTAACACTTCGGAGGCCTTTTTAGAAAAAACATCAGCGAAGTCCTGAATAAACTCAGGTAGAGTGGTCACCTCCTCAGGAAGAGAAATAAAATTAACAGAAAAACAGAACGTCATGCATTCATTACCCCATTTAGTAAGATCCCCAGTACTCCAGTTAAACGTTGGATTATGCATCTGCAACCAGGGAAGGCCTAAAACCAAATCGGACGATTTTAATCCCTGCAT
The DNA here is from genome assembly GCF_050947455.1 of Rhinoderma darwinii. Classification (NCBI taxonomy): domain Eukaryota; kingdom Metazoa; phylum Chordata; class Amphibia; order Anura; family Rhinodermatidae; genus Rhinoderma; species Rhinoderma darwinii. The sequence goes on from NC_134691.1 coordinate 186,970,616, forward strand.
CACCAGTACAGTACACTGCTCCAAATGAATGGAGCCAACAATGAGTTCAAAAACAGGGGTATGCTGCGTAAAATAACCATTAGCAAGTGGGGTGGAGTCGATACCCACTACCGGGACTGGTTTAGGCAAATCAATCAATGGCATAGCTAGAGACATAGCAAATTCCACAGACATAATATTAGCAGAAGACCCTGAATCCACGAAGGCACTGCCGGTGGCAGACCTAACCTCAGAAGAGACCTGAAAGGGAAGCAAGATCTTATTAGGTTTCATATTTACGGGAAATACCTGTATGCCCAAGCGACCTTCCCGATGGTCACTTAGGCGCAGAAGTTTTCCGGCTGGAGTATTCTTACGCCTAGGACAGTCGTTCACTTGATGCTTGTCATCCCCACAGTAGAAGCAGAGACCATTCTTCCTGCGGAGCTCTCTACGTTGTTGGGGAGACACGGAGGCCCCGAGTTGCATTGGTTCATCCGAGTTTTCCGTGGAAGAACGAAGTAACGGAACATCGGGAGCCATCATGGGGGAGCCAGAGGAGAAGGCACAAAAACATTCAAGTCATCGTTCCCTGAGATGTCGGTCGAGACGTACCGCAAAAGCCATAACCTGATCTAGAGAGTCAGAAGAGGGATAGCTAACTAACAGGTCTTTCAGGGCGTTCGACAGACCCAATCTAAACTGGCACCTCAAGGCAGGGTCATTCCAGCGAGAAGCTACACACCACTTCCTAAAGTCAGAACAGTGCTCTTCAATGGGTCTCTAACCCTGACGTAAGGTCACCAACTGACTCTCGGCAAAGGCAGTCTTGTCAGTCTCGTCATAGATGAGCCCGAGAGCGGAAAAAAAAGGTCAACAAAGGAAAGTTCAGGGGCGTCAGGAGCCAAGGAGAAGGCCCATTCTTGGGGGCCGTCCAGGAGCCGGGAGACAATAATACCCACCCGCTGGCTCTCAGAATCTGAGGAGTGGGGCCTTAGACGGAAATAGAGTCTACAACTCTCTCGAAAGGAGAAAAAAGTCTTCCGGTCCCCTGAGAATCGGTCAGGCAACTTGAGATGGGGTTCAAGAGGTGAGGTGGAGGGCACTAGCTGATTAGCATCACGGTGGTCGCACCTCTGAGCCAGGGCTTGGACCTGTAGGGAGAGACCCTGCATTTGCTGAGCCAGGGTCTCAAGGGGGTCCATAGTAGTAGGAACCAGGGTAGAAAAGGTATATGGGCCTGTGATTATGTAATGACGAGGTAGGGAGACAGACAGGTAAGCCCTAATCTACCCACCACTAAGGCCCTGCCTACTTGCACGACCCATCCTAGGCGACGGCGTACAACTGGGCGACGGTCCCTACCCTTAATGCGTGCACGACAGACAAACAGACAAGGGTACACAGAAGCTAAGGGAAATGGGGCAGTTGCCCCCGACAACACCGTGAGCAACAAGAGTAGTGAATAAGCCGAGTCAAACAAGGAGTGTACGAGGTACCAAACGCAGAGCAGGAGCGTAGTCAGTAAAGCCAGGGTCAAAATGAAGCAGAGGTCAATAGTAATAGCTGGAGCAGCAGAGCCAGGAAACAAGATAGAACCACAGGCAAAGACAAGAGGCAAATGAAGGTATACATAGACCGAGGACGGGAGCTAGAACCATCTGGCCAGGCTGTGATAGGTTCTCCCACTCCTCAGCCTACCAGCCTGAGTGGTAGCAGATCGAGTCACTCTATCAGACCTAGGAGCAGATGCAGACTGATTAACCACGGGTCGTCGAGACAGAAGCTGTGTCTGGCAGATCCTTTACAATAACATATAAATTTCTACTGCCTCCGAGAAGGAGAGAATCTATCTGCCAGAGAGGAGAAGTTTCTAGAGGAGCCTTTCTGCAATCCTGGACCTTAAAGTGGGCCTCCGGTCAAGTCCAGTGCTCCATGGTTTTCAAGCCACGTGTCTTAGGTCCGCGTCCGGCTGTCAGATACCGCGGCCCAGTGACCGTTAGTAACTACAATTCCCGCAAGTTAGTCACCCGCCGGGTGCCAACCGGTGCAGATCCCTTCTGTAGCCATAATAAGGACTGTGTCTACCCCAAAACCATAAACTGCCTAATCTGAGGAAAGTACTGTGTCAGCATCACCCCTCACTAGCATATCCCTGAAAGTCAGCTAAAAAGGGGTCCTCCTCACATGCAGACTCCACTATACTTTTAATGAGAGACTGCATTGCTGTGAATTATTGCTGCACTTTATGGAAGTTCTCCTCAGTAAAGAGACTTTTGGTTAGCAGAGGACTGTGTCTGATTTAGCTTTCCATTTTTTACAATTGACTTGGTGCATGTCCTAAGAGAGGTGCCCGAGGGTTGGATCATTACAGCTACCGTGACATCACTAATAAACCAGCCATTAGGGGGACTACTACCCTCATCAGGTCCTCTCATAACATCTGCATCCTCTGGGATACCACACTTACAGCCTTTATTAGAAATAGAATAGACAAATTACAGAAAACATGGTTCTATTAGATTAACTTAACCTCCTCTGATGAATATATTCCTGAGGAAATTTTGAGGCAGATTCTTCTGCCTGCAAAAAACTCTGTGTGAGCAGGGCATTATAGCCCTTATACTTATTTGCCTAAAACACGTGTGTGTGTGTGTGTGTGTGTGTGTGTGTGTGTATATATATATATATATATATATATATATATGTGTATATATATATATATATATATATATATATATATATATATATATATATATATATACACGCACACACACATATTTTTGTACATGCTTGTTTTTGTTCCTGTGTCGTTTAGAATGAATGTATGGACACCTCATAAGTCCTAATATACTTAATCCTCCATAGATCACCTCTATGAACGTGGTAGGAAACATCTATGAGCAAGGTAGAGCGTTAAAGCAGATCAAAGGAGTCTTACACTGATATCAAGAAAGTATTGCATATTATTTTCACATTGGCGAAAGCATGCTATGCTTGATATTTAATTTTTGCTGACAAAGTGTGTAGGTAATTGCCTTTGGATATATCACACTTATTTACGTATTCAGATTTGCTTCCTATAGCTGCATAAAATTTACGCATATAAATTGTAAGTCAAAAAAGGTGGCAATAATTCTCTCCAAACTCTCTTTTGTATGGTCACTTGAATATATTTACCGACTACGGTACCTGGCTGCTGGTGAGTGGAATGTCCAATTCCTTCCACAGAAAGACCTATAGCATATCAAATGCCAAATATCCACACCATAGTGTAGTATGTCAAGGGTAATTAATATCAATCTATACAACTTGCAAATACATTAGTATAGAAGATTCGCACATACAGTATAAGGCTGGATTCATACGTAACAATACTTGCGGATTTTCCGCAACAGATTTCATTGTGGAAAATCTGCAGCGTATTACAATAGCAGCAAAGGGGATGAGATTTGAACAAATCTCATCCGCATGCTGCGTAAAAAAAACAGTCAAAAAAACGTTCAAAAACGTGCCATTTTTTAATGCACAGCAATGTCAATTTATGCTGCGGAATTGCTGCTTTTCTGTTGTGGGTTTTCCCCATTGAATTCAATGGAGAGGTATTACTCACTACAAAAAGCAGATGTTGCGATTTTTGCGGCTAAAATCAGAAAAAAAAGTCTATACTTACCCTTATCTCTGCTCCTGCATCCAGCCCAGTCTCTAGGAATGACGTTTTATCCCATGTGACTGCTGCAGCCAATCACTGACTGCAGCGGTCACAGGGGATCAAACGTCATCCCAGGAGGCTAGGCTGCAGGACGTCAGACGACGCGTCACTACGGCTACGGGTAAGTATAGACTTTTACTTTTTATGTGCTGTTTTCCGCAGCAGACAATCTATGTGGTTTGGAAACTTACCTTCTTGAAAGTGTGGGCCACTCTTTCTTTCGGATCAAATACTTCTGGACGTTTATTGTGGATCAACATTGCACATCGGAGAAGCAAGAAGCCTTTAACTGAAAACTAAATCCAAAAGGCTTAAAAGAATATATGAGCACATGGGCTGAAAATCACCTGGTGAGAGCCATTGGAGCTTTAAGCTGTGCCTGTCGCTCTTTCACGTGTCTTCTCGGATGACTAAAGGTAAAAAACCATGTGGATAATGGAAGTAAGATTTGCCGTATAAAATCATAGAAAAACGGCGTTTCCTGAGATAACGATAACGATAGGGATCGGGAGGAATACATATAGACCGCAATGGTCTAAGAATAGACTGCTGGTTACCCCTGATTCCCTAGAAAAGATCCGATTTGGAAAGGGAAGAACGAGAGTCACACACATTGTAAATATATTTTCTTCACTGCAGGATGGCCTTACTCCTATGAAAGGAACTATTACATATAGGAAAGCTTTCCTTATCAATCTATTATTAAGTTTCTTGAATAGGAACTGTTGCCATTTTTTGAGGAAATATATAGAAAAATGTATATAGAGAAAAACCGCAAGGGTGAATGCAACCCAGCGGTTTTTTTCGGTCTATGCTATTGACCCCAATTTTGTAGGGGAAACAATGTATACATTAATGCTTTCTATTTACTAGCAATACAATCAGTGTATAGGAGGGGATTTCCATCCATATGTAACCTTTTCCTGGCCAGGAGAAAAAAATGTTTGAAATTTGTGTGAATATATTTATATTTTCAAAAATATTTGGAGTTCAAAAATAAAATACATTTTCATAATTTTTCAATGACCCAAGAGTGCCTTGTTATATTTCTGAAATAATTTTTTCTTTTTTGTTTTACAAATAGCCAAGTACTCCAACTTTTGCTGCAGAATCCCAGCGATTACGCCGCAAAAATCGCAACTCAGAAAAACAAAAAGTATACTTATCCGGAACTTTCTGCTTATTCCTCCAATCCAGCCTCCTGGGATAATGTTTCAACCCACGTGACCGCTGCAGCCAATCACAGGCTACAGCGTTCACATGTGCTGCAGTGTCCTCCAAGGAGGCCGGACCGGACAGCAAAGAAGGTACGCGTCACCAAGACAACGGCCGGGGTAAGTACGAACCACAATGAGGTGCAGTTTTGTTGACGGAATGTGCTGCGGGTTCCGGGTTGGAGACGCTGCGTAGCTTTACGTCGTTTATCTGACCCGTGGTAACCCGGCCTAAGAATCATGTTAGTGATCTCTGGAAATCCTCGTCATCTGATGGGTTGTAACGGTCTTCAGATAGGAGGATGATGAGATGAGATGTATTAATTCTTTCCTTAATCATGTTTTTTATGTTGGTTCTTTCCCTTGTTGATGCAATCATGGTCGAAATATATTACACTGAGATTTTAGCTACGTGAATCAACTGACCCTCGCCCAGGAAAGTTATCCAGATCCAAATCATAGGTTATATCGATATATCGGAGAAAAGTAAGAGACACAGAGACCATGCTTGTATATTCAAATATCCTTCTCTGGCTTTATTGATCAAAACTATTAGAATAATATCTTTCAAAAAGGGTATAGACTTGATTTCAGCCAATCGTATACAATGTGACGTTTGGTTCTGTATACAATAGCAATAGCATGCAATTAAAACATGTTTGTCCTGAACCAATCATAGGCGTAGAAGACTTTCTAAATGTAAAACTATAACTTTCAAAAATATACCACGTCACCTTGGCTAAAGAGTCAGACTGCACCCACCGTTTAAGTAAACAAACTGTTTCTCCCAGACAGTAGTAGATAGTAAACTCCTTTTCCCATAATAAAGCGGGTAAACATTTATCTATATTCTCCATAGCAAGAAAGACTAAACATGCAGCTCAGGAACAAAAACATATAATTGTTTCAGACAATGCTGACATGGATATATTAGCTTAAAGAGGCTCTGTCACCAGATTATAAGTGCCCTATCTCCTACATAATCTGATCAGCACTGTAAGGTAGCTAACAACAGTGGTTTTTATTTTGAAAAACGATCATTTTTGACCAAGTTATAAACCGTTTTAGATTTATGCTAATTCATTTCTTAATAGACAACTGGGTGTGTTTTTACTTTTTACCAACTGGGCAATGGGAAGAATGTTAGGAAAGTTTTATTCTAACTTTATTCTTACTTATGTAATAAATATTAAATGTGCATGTAAGCTTCTGAGAAAACGTTTTAGCTGACAAAGTGTTAAATATGCTGTACTTTTAACTCATCAAGTGTGTGAGGCGGTTGAACTTCTGAATAAGGATTGAAATCTCCAGAGCAAGTCCAACTGTGGCCTAATCTCATTCTGAGGTGTAAAACATTTCATATGACAGGAAAACCACAAACGGTTTTCAGTTAGTCTGAATTGCAATACGCCTTGATATGTGTATATAAACCTGTGCTTATGTGTTGAAGGCTAGACAACTGCTGATCTGCCACTTGTCTCCTTGCCGCAAGAATAAAAATGAAGCCCTTATTCAGATGAATCCTTGAATTAATATTGATAAGAAATGGAAAATTCTTCTAACATCTTGGTTCTTTGAGCCGGTAACCAATATCTCCAGACCCTCATCCTCTCAAAGACTGTATACCGTGCACAGGGTGAGTTATTCAATGAACTCACTAAATCTAAAGACCTCCGGCTGAATTGCTGTCAAACTGAGGCCAGTCAGACAGAGAGACGAGGTGGAGTGACGGAATCTAAAAGAACATAGACAGGAGAATTGGGGATTCGAGTTTTCATCTGAATAATGGTAATATAATTTTGTTTATATGTGTTTTTATTATTTTTCATATTTAGATGTTATAAGGTTATGTGATAAAAACCTAAGTTGGATCTTAGGTACTAAAACTGGGTCTTAGTTAAATTAAGCACAGGTCTTAATATAAAAACCTGGGAATACTGTTCTCAAGGTTAGTAGTCCATAGCCTGTGTGAGAAGGCTACAGGTAATAAATAACTCCGTGCAGCACGTAAAAAATAAAGTACTTGGAGATTTGTAGGATCTCTTATAGAGTATTAGGATTATTTGTTAGAGAGTATTAGGATTATTTGTTTTATAAAGTTTAAGATTGAATGATTGAGATAACCTAAATCCAAAGTTAAAAAAAGATAAAAGACTTTCAAACTGTGGTGTAAAGACACATCCAGAACATCTGCTGCTGGTTTGACCAGCCTCTTATTGTCTCTGGATGCCCCTGACACCAGAAGTTTTAAGGTAATCAAGTATTTATTTGGTGCAGTTGAAAGAATGATCAGGAATGTCAAAAGAAGGTTGTTTATATAGTTCAAGATGAAAAACTTTCATAGAACAAAATACTGGCTGGTTGAAAGACCATGAACTGATAGGAAAAGCAGAACTATATAAGAGTGTGTCAATAAATGTTGATATGAATAGTATGAGCATTAAAGGATAGCTTTCAATAAGAGTGACTGTAATAGTGATGATAAAGAGTAATACAGCTAGGTACATTGCAATGAGTAAAGTGGATTATGACGAGAAGTATGATGTTTTTCTCAATCCATATTAAGAGGCATTAATTGAACTTCAAATTATTGTTATTATATGTAAAATTAGTGTGTAAAAATTACTATAACATTGAACTGAAGTACAAGTTTGTATAAATAGACTGACTTTTCAAAGTACCTTATATATAAGGTTTAAGTAATTAAAGTTAGTTGTGTAAAGTCAGGTTTTAGAGTTATAAATAAAGAGTTTTCTTTCAGTATTTTGGCTTGCTGTAGTTTTTAGTTCTATAAGAAAAGGGAAGTGGTAAAAGACAAGTGGAGGAGCAGTGTGTGAGAATGTTAGAAGGAAGTAAAATATTACAACAAGCAGAGTCTGTAAAAATGACATTGCAAATTTATAAAAGGAAAGAAACTGATAATTATGTATTTTTTTTCTCTATCCCTGTTAAGGATCTGCCAGGCACAGCTTCTGTATCCACGCCCACAGGTAATCAGTCTGCACCTGCTTCTATGTCTGTGAGACTGACTCCATCTTCCACTACTCAGGATGGCAGGCTTAGGAGTGGGAAAGCCTATCACAGTCTGGCCAGACGGAGCTAGCTCCCGCCCTCTGTCTATTTATACCTGCCTTTCCTGTTCCTCCTTGCTTGTGATTCTTCTCGTTTTGTTTCCTGGCCCTGCTGCAGCTTCTTGAACCATTTGACCCTGCTTCATATTGACCCTGGCTTACTGACTACTCTCCTGCTCAGCGTTTTGTACCTCGTACACTCCTGGTTTGACTCGCCTTGTTCACTACTCTCCTGCTCTGCGTTTGGTACCTCGTACACTCCTGGTTTGACTCGGCTCGTTCACCACTCTTGTTGCTCACGGTGTTGCCGTGGGCAACTGCACCTTTTCCCTTGCTTCTGTGTACCCTTGTCTGTTGTCTGTCGTGCACTTATTGAGCGTAGGGACCGTCGCCCAGTTGTACCCCGTCGCCTAGGGCGGGTCGTTGCAAGTAGGCAGGGACTGAGTGGCGGGTAGATTAGGGCTCACTTGTCTGTTTCCTTACCCCCTTCATTACATAATCACAAGCCCATATACCTACTCTAACCTGGTCCCTCACACCTGTGTCCTCACACACATTAGTCTCCGAAATTGCTGCTGATCAAGGTTCAGCTCCCGGGAACCTTCCTGAGAACAAGCTGTTTGTTCCCTTGCAATTCCGGCTAAGGGTACTTAAGGAAAATCATGACTCCGCACTATCTGGTCATCCAGGCATCCTGGGTACCAAGCACCTCATTGCCAGAAACTATTGGTGGCCTCTGTTGCATAAAGACGTTAAGGCTTACGTCGCCACTTGCGAGGTTTGTGCTAGGTCCAAGACTCCCAGGTCCCGACCAGCGGGCTTACTACGTTCTTTGCCCATTCCCCAGAGACCTTGGACCAATATCTCCATGGATTTTATCACCGATTTGCCTCCATCTCAAGGCAAGTCGGTGGTGTGGGTTGTAGTAGACCGCTTCAGTAAGATGTGCCACTTTGTGCCCCTCAAAAAACTACCCAATGCTAAGACGTTAGCTACCTTATTTGTCAAACACATCCTGCGTCTCCATGGGGTCCCTGTCAATATTATTTCTGACAGAGGGGTACAATTTGTTTCTTTGTTTTGGAGAGCCTTCTGTAAAAAGTTGGAGATTGATCTGTCCTTCTCCTCTGCCTTCCATCCTGAAACTAATGGCCAAACCGAGAGGACTAATCAGTCTCTAGAACAATATTTAAGGTGTTTTATCTCTGACTGTCAATATGATTGGGTCTCATTCATTCCCCTCGCCGAATTTTCCCTTAATAACCGGGTCAGTAACTCGTCAGGGGTCTCCCCCTTTTTCTGTAATTTTGGGTTTAATCCACGGTTCTCCTCCATTTCACCTGGTAGTTCCAACAATCCCGAGGTAGAGGTCGTTCATCGGGAACTGTGCACAGTCTGGGCCCAGGTTCAGAAGAACCTAGAGGCGTCGCAGAGCATACAAAAAATTCAGGCAGATAGAAGACGTTCTGCTAACCCCTTGTTTATGGTCGGGGATCTGGTGTGGCTATCGTCAAAGAACTTGCGCCTTAAAGTCCCGTCCAAGAAGTTTGCTCCCTGGTTTATAGGGCCGTACAAGGTCATTGAAGTCCTCAATCCTGTCTCCTACTGACTGGAGTTGCCCCCATCTTTTCGAGTACACAACATGTTTCATGGCTCCCTCCTTAAACGCTGCTCCCCGTCCTTGGCTCCCTCGAGGAAACCTCCTGTCCCCGTTCTCACCCCTGAGGGGGTAGAATTCGAGGTGGCCAAGATTGTGGACAGCAATATGGTCCAAGGCTCCCTCCAGTACCTGGTCCATTGGAGAGGATACCGGCCTGAGGAGAGGACTTGGGTACCCGCCCTGGATGTTCACTCTGGGGTATTTGTCAGGAGGTTCCACCTTCGTTTCCCCAATAAACCAGGTCCATCTAGAAAGGGTCCGGTGGCCCCTCATAAAAGGGGGGGTACTGTTAAGGATCTGCCAGGCACAGCTTCTGTATCCATGCCCACAGGTGATCAGTCTGCACCTGCTTCTATGTCTGTGAGACTGACTCCATCTTTCACCACTCAGGATGGCAGGCTTAGGAGTGGGAGAGCCTATCACAGCCTGGCCAGACGGAGCTAGCTCCCGCCCTCTGTCTATTTATACCTGCCTTTACTGTTCCTCCTTGCTTGTGATTCTTCTTGTTTTGTTTCCTGGCCCTGCTGCAGCTTCTTGAACCATTTGACCCTGCTTCATATTGACCCTGGCTTACTGACTACTTTCCTGCTCTGCGTTTGGTACCTCGTACACTCCTGGTTTGACTCGGCTTGTTCACTACTCTCCTGCTCTGCGTTTGGTACCTCGTACACTCCTGGTTTGGCTCGGCTCGTTCACCACTCTTGTTGCTCACGGTGTTGCCGTGTACCCTTGTCTATTGTCTGTCGTGCACTTATTGAGCGTAGGGACCGTCGCCCAGTTGTACCCCATCGCCTAGGGCGGGTCGTTGCAAGTAGGCAGGGACTGAGTGGCGGGTAGATTAGGGCTCACTTGTCTGTTTCCTTACCCCCTTCATTACAATCCCACTGTCTCCAGATTGTTGCCAATATTTTGCTTCCACATATAGAGGCAAACAATAAGCCTGGATGGTGCTTCCCCAGTGTGCAGAAAATTCTGCTGATATTTTCACACGTACAATGAAAGAGCTGTTGGATAAGTGGTTATTTGCTTTTGTGTTGTATCTCTGTTGACATATGTGCTTAGGAAATAGTCTCATTATTATTGTAATTTTTCTATATAGGTGTACTGCTATCTAAGACCACCCATTCCTACACAACCATCACTAGGCCTATGGTTGTAGAGAAAGGGGGATGCCAGACCCTTAATGTACGAATTTGCAAATGACAATGTCTTGTTTGATATGGAACATGAGCCTGATTGTCACAGTTTAATGCAACTTGAAGCCCAAGGGTTACCAGGTATCACTGATGTACCTTTGACTAACTATGATGTTCAATATTTTGTAGACGGATCCAGATACTGAAATCAGCAGACAGGACATTTCACCACTGGGTATGCAGTAGTCCAGGAAAGTAAGACATTGCTGCAAAAGTCACTGCCCTCCAGCAGCTCTGCCCAATCGGCAGAACTCATGGCACACGCAGAAGCATGTAAGTTGGGCACAGGTAAAAGGGTGAACATCTATACAGACTCAAGGTACACCTTTGGAGTCGCACACGATTATGGCACAATATGGCGAGCAAGAGGCTTTCTGACTTCAGAAGGCAAACTAATACAATACTGATTTGCCCCTAGATTTCAGAACACAGATGCTCGACATGTAGAGGGTTGCCTGACATGCGTCAGACACAACCCTGGTAAATTTACAAAAACACCCAGTAAGCACATGCCTCGCCCTGATTACCCCTTCCAGCGACTGCAGGTGGACTACATACAGCCACCCAAGGCAGGTGTATACGAATATGTCCTCGTATGTACTGACGTGTTTTCAAACTGGCCTGAGGCATGGCCTGTAACCAAAAACACAGCTAAAAACACTGCTAGGAAAATACTCAGTGAAGTAATATGCCGATATGGGGTCCCTGAAGTAATTGAGAGTGACAGAGGAACCCACTTCACAGGAGAAATACTAGGGCATATACTTACTAGCCTCTGCATCACACAGGCATTCCATACACCATATTACCCAAGAAGGTAAACATCTAGATGAAGGAAGAAAGTCAGCAATACTCCAAGCACCGAAACCTCTGACAAAAAGACAAATGATGTCCTTTTTGGATATGACCAATTTCTGCACAAGTTGGATTGCCAATTAGGCTGCTATTACGGGACCATTGATGTCTTTGATTTACGAGGAGGCATTTTTTTTTCAGATAAAACAGGTTCTTGTAGAATCTTCAGTGCTTCGACTACCTGATTATTAAAAAAAGAAAAAAAAACAACCTTTATTCAAACTGTAGATTGTAAAAATGGATACATGACTTCAGTGCTAACACAGGAGTATGGAGGAAAGGATAGACCTCTAGCTTACTACTCATCAAAACTCGACCCAGTATCTAGAGCCTTACCTCCCTGTGTTCAATCAGTTGTAGCCACTGCAGAAGCTATAAGAGCTTCTGCCACATTAGTGTTATTTCTGATAGAAAGATGTACCACTTTACATTTTTTTACCTTGATGTCTACTGTGGAGAATGTTGAACCACACGATTGCCTATCCTCCATAGCAGAAAGAGTGTTACCAAGATCAGATTTTAAAGATATTCCACTACTAGATAGTGATCTCATACTGTTTGTAGATGGATCTTGTAAGAACAAATACATCCTAACTTATTCAGATATGCAGTCATATTGAGCCATGGGACAAATCAAGTCTCAAGAGGGGGGATGGTGGAAATCATATCTAAAGTGTTCACGGCATATGGCTTTACTAACTACTCTAAAAAAAAAAAATTCACTTGTTTAACATGTGCCAAACATAATCCACAGGGGCATGTAAGACCAAAGAGAGGACAGTTCCCAAATCCAAAATATCCATTTCAACACATTTGTATTGATTTCATTGAATTAAACAAGTTGTTTTTAGTTTCCTAAGATATTAGGCATATGTATAAGGGTGTTAATTTGAATCTCAGAGTAGGTAAGATAGAATTTGGTTTGAGACACTTGTCAGATAAATATATGGTATCTGTGAATATTTCTGTGGGTAGAAGCTGTTACAGGTAATCAGCTCAAATCAAGGTAAAAATCCAGCTGAAAAGAGTACCAAGTGTGACATAAAATGTACCCAGTAACTACACATTTTCTAGGTCCTCTATCCAAAGAGACAGTGAAGTTTTTCTAATATATAGGTGTTTGATTGTTTGTTTGTTTGTTTGTTTGTTTGTTTGTTTGTTTGTTTGTTTGTTTGTTTGTTTGTTTGTTTGTTTGTTTGTTTATTTGATTGTTTGTTTGTTTGATTTGATGTACAGGACTTGTCAATGAACTGATGGGACCCAAACCTGAGGGGTGATAGCATGAGATTGGTGATAGTATTATTTTATTAGTTGAGACCCTATTGTCTAGGGTTTATAATTATAATGTATGTAAACATGCTACAGTGTTGTGAATAACAACTTGAGGTGTATTATGTGGAGTTATGAGGTGAAGGTCACTGGTTGTTGTCACTCATAAGTAAGAAGTACATGGCAGCAATGAGAGCCCGGAGGTTATGTTGCCTGGGTGTCTTTAGTTCTGACATAGATGCTGCCCACAACCTGTTATATCTGCAGGGGTAAAAGTCCCATTAGGACAGTAAGTGGCAGTGCCACACAATTATGACCAATATGTACCATAGCAGGACAAGTTTGGATTATTGCCAATATTAGTAGGTTTAGCAGTAAAGACTGCTCATAACATAGAGAAAGTGGCCGACAGATTGGACACTGTTACAGATTATGTGTTTGACGTTTTTGAATGCTGCCCAAGGGGGCATTTGCCAAGTAGTTGGCCCAACCTGTTGCCACTGTATAGACCTTTTTGCATTATGTAGGACAAGCATGACCGTAGAGCAAGCTAAGAAAATAAAGTCCGTAAGGGGGATGTCCTCAAATAAACAAAAGGTGGGAAATGTGAAAGTGATTAAAATAATGTCTAAATTAATTAATTTTGTGCAGCAGCCATCTTGTCTGGAGACCTCATCTTGTTCTTATGTTGTGAATAAGAAATACATTGTTCCTTTAACCGCTTCCCGACATTTGACGTATCCATACGCCAAAGTCGTGTAGGGGAAGTATGGAACGGGCTCACGGAGTGAACCTGCTCCATACGATGCCGGTGTCAGCTGTTTGTTACAGCCGACACTTCAGAGTAACGGGCGTCATTGCGCGGGCGTCATCGCGCTCGAGCACGATCCCGCTCGTTTAACACGTTAAATGATGCGGTTGCTATTTAAATCGTTAGAAAGATGGGGGCGACCGCCTCTAACAGCTCATCGTGCCCCCCCCCGCATTGCTGGGGGGCGATAGTTGCTATGGCTGCCAGGGAGCCTAATGGAGGCCCCCCGGTCTGCCACCTTTGTGCTCCTATTAATCCCTTAATAGAAGCCTGTCAGAAACACGATATACTGCTATACATTCTAACGATCGCTGGTTGTAGTCCCCTAGGGGGACTAATAAAAAAAAGTAAAAATGAGTTAAATAAAGTTGTTTTTTTTATGTAAAAAAAAATGTAAATGAAAACTTAAAAAAAAACCTTTTCCCATTTTCCCCCTAGAGCATAGTAAAAAAATTTATAAAAATTTATAAATAAACATAACTGGTATCGCCGCGTCTGTAAAACGTCTGAACTATTACAATATATCATTATTTAACCCGCACGGTGAACGCCGTAAAAAAAATAACTGTAAATGCCTGAATCTCTATTTTTTTGTCATCTCATCTCCTACATAAAATTAAATAAAAAGGTGATCAAAACATTGCATGTACACCAAAATAGTATTATTAAAAACTACAGCTTATCCCGCAAAAAATAAGCCCTCATACTACTTAATCGACGGAAACATAATAAAGTTATGGTTCTCGGAATTTGGCGAAACAAAATAAATGTTCTTTTTTACACTTAAGTTTTTACTTGTAAAAGTAGTAAAATATAGAAAAAACTATATATATATTTGGTATCGCCGTAATAGTATTGACCCACAGAATAAATTTAACATGTTGTTTTAATTACGCAGTGAATTACGTAAAAACTACGCGCAAAAAACAATGGAGGAATCGCTGTTTTTTTTTTCATTTTCTACCCCACAAATAATTTTTCCCCCATTTCCTAGTATATTATATGGCACAATAAATGGTGCTACGAAAAACTACAACTCGTCCCGCAAAAATCAAGCCCTCATGGGACTATATCAACGGAAAAATAAAGAAGTTATGGCTTTTGGAAGGTGGGGAGGAAAAAATGAAAACTAAAATCTGAAAAAGTGCTGCGGCGGGAAGGGGTTAAAGGAAGGGTGTCGCGAAAAAAATAAATTTAAGATCAAGTTGCTTTTAGTGTTTTATTTAAAAAAAAAATATTTATTTGTGTGTTTGTGTTTTACTTTTTTTTATTTTCTAACTTTTTCTTCTCTATGGGGGCTGCCATTTTTTTTCCATCTCTGTATGTGTCGATTTACGACACATACAGAGATGGAATATGGCACATACATCCTCATAGAGAATGCGAACGGGAGCCGTTCGCATTCACTATGGTGTACGCCGTCTTTGTGGGAACGGCACATGCGCCGCTCCCACACAGTCCAAATGGAAGGTCTTCGGCCGAGCGACATCCGGCACCATTTTCTTGTGGACCGGAAGCCGCAGCCGGACAGTAAGATTACGTCTTACGGTCGCGGCTTCCGGACATGTGTTCAGAAGCGTGCAGACGGAGCGGACGGACTGGAGGGAGCGGCGGCGGCAGGAGCAGGTAAGTTATATTTGTGTATGTTCGTGTGTGATTATCACTGTATGTAAGCCTACTACACTGTGTATTCGCTCAAAAAATGGCGACAAACAGTGTAGGAGGTTTGAACGTTCAATCCCCTCCTTTCTCCTGGCACTAGCCAGGATAAAGGAGGGAGGATTGTTTGAGGAAGCTAGAGCGAGTGTGTCTTCTCAAATTTTGCAGCATAAAGCAATGTGGTTGCTTTACCACATGCCAATGCTGCAATTTTGGGAATTGCTCCCTCTAGTGACCAGCACAGGGAAATGTTATAAATTAGAATCTAATTTATAATATTTCCTGACTCGTGAAAAAATTAAAAAAATTAGAACAATGTTTAATCATTTATACACTAACTTTTCTAGCGACACATTCCCTTTAAGACGAGTATATTAATGCTGATTTTGTATGTTATTAAAGTTAGTTATCTTTGACCTTTGTTCTCATGCGAAACTCAAAGGGAAGAAATAATGCTTAGTGATTATTGATGCATTTACCAAATGGGTAGACCATTTGTAATACCACAGTTAAATCCATTCTCTAGGATGGATGAAGAGTTTGATTATACACTTGCTGAATATATGACAAAAATGCTAACGAACAAGGAAGTTTCCATCTCTAATTGTATTCCAGGGGACCCTGTACCTGTATCTGTACCTGAACCTGTGAAGCCAGGAAATTGGATATTATTTTCATTGAGAAAGACCATATCAGGTTCTGCCTACCACACCTACGGCCGTAAAGATAGCCGAACGTGCCTCTTGGATACACTTAGGAAATTGCACTATCCTCCTAGCCTACAAAAGACTGATTACAAAGGGTGGTCCTTTGTTAGAAGTGACTGGTCTCAAACTTCAGCGAAGAAAACATCCAGAGCCTAGGAGGAGACAGGGCAAAATGTTATTAGTTATTCTAGGTATCCTATGGGGGTCCAAGGCGTGTCAATCTAAGGTATGGGATCCCTGGGAAAGAGGGTCAGGGGAAAGGATTCCCTAAAGACTTAGCTTGGAGAGTTAAATATTTTAATTTCACTGAAGGAGAGACTGCAACATATGAAATATATTTCTGTGCTGTGGTTAGAGATCAATGCAAGGATAGAACCATAGCTTATAAAATAGCATATTCAGATAAGTACATTTGTACTATCTATGTAAATACCCTAATAAAAAGGATAAGGGACTATATGCTATAGGAGCTGATGTTTCAGGTACTTACCCCATAGGGCATTTCTTTATTGAAGTTAAGAAAAAGGATGCAACTGAAAGTCCTCTAGCCCCAAAGATAAACCTACCCTCTATAGTCTATCTGGCCAACTTCAGTTATGAAGATAAAATGACATTAGAAACAGGTTACGGTGATACAAATTAATGGTTAGCATAGATAGGATATACTGCAATCCAAAATAATAGAACTAACTGTATCGCTTGCGCAAAAGCTAGGCTACATCTGACTACTATACCTTTCAGGCTATCAGATAAGGAGAACCCACATGGTCTGCAATGCATGTTATCTTTATATAATGCATCATATAATCCAGGTGATCAATTATGTAAGACACTCTCTTTATTGTACCCATCGGTGGGGAGAGATTAAATCTTAGTAGTTGCTTACCAAGGCAACTACACCTGCTTTCTGAGGAATGGACAAGGTAAGAAAGTAGGGAACCTCACTGAGGAGTTTTGCGAAACCACCATAGATATTGGTACCGATAATGGTAATTACTCCTCTAATTGGTTTACCAACCAGACAATTGCAAGGACTTATCTCTGATGGCTATGTGGAGACAGGAAGGCCAAGTGGCAGAGAAGTTGTACTCTGGTTCAGCTTCTGATGCCATTCCACTTGTTTTCTGCCCCTGAGTTTCAGAGAATGAGGAAAAGAAAAGTCCTGGAGAATATCTGAATCACTATAAGCGGTCTATCCCTGGAGGTTCCTTTGACCATAGAAAATAGGAGTACCCCGAGGGGTGCCAAATTAGTTTAAGGCCCAAAATCAGATTGCATCAGGCTTCGAGTCTGTATTTTTCTGGTGGTCTATGATAAATAAGAATGTCGACTGGATTTATTATATTTATCACCATCAACAGAGATTTGTTAATTATTTCAGAGATGCAATAAAGAGCATTGCAGTTTAGTTGTGACCTACTTCTTTAATGACACGGCAAAATAGAATGGCCCTGGATATGTTACTAGCAGAAAAAGGGGGTGTTTGCAAAATGTTTGGTATCTTCTGTTGTACTTTTATTCCCAATAATACAGCTCCTGATGGTAGTATTACCAAGGCATTGGAAGGACTCAATTCCCTGTCTGAAGAGCTTGCGGAAAACTCCAGAATAAATGACATCTTCATCTCATGGATTGAGGGGTAGTTTGAAAAATGGACTGGCCTGGTAACCCCTGTACTCATGACCATTGCCGTTGTTGCAAGTATATTGACTGTTTGTGGATGTTGTGCGATACCCTGCATAAGAGGGTTGATTCAAAGGTTAATTGAGACCTCAGTGACAAATACTATGTACCAAGAGATTCCAAGTAAGGACGTATACGATGACTCAGAAACACCCCATGATGAAAGGATTGGTTTAAAACTAAAAAAGAAGAGTACCTGTCCTGGATGTCTCACAGAATATTTCTTGATAAATTTACAACAGGGGGGAATGTTAGGAAAGGTTTATTCTAAATTTATTCTTACTTATGTAATAGATATTAAATGTGCATACAAGCTTCTCAGAAAATGTTTTAGCTGACAAAGTGTTAAATATGCTGTACTTTTAAATGATCAAGTGTATGAGGCGGTGGAACTTCTGAATAGGGATTGCAATCTCCAGAGGAAGTCCAACTGTGGCGTAATCTCATTCTGAGCTGTAAAACATTTCATATGACAGGAAAACCACAAACAGTTTTCAGTTAGTCTGAATTGCAATACGCCTTGATATGTGTATATAAACCTGTGCTTATGTGTTGTAGGCTAGACAACTGCTGATCTGCCACTTGTCTCCTTGCCGCAAGAATAAAAATGAAGCCCTTATTCAAGAATCCTTGAATTAATATTAATAAGAAATGGAACAATGAGAAGTGTATAGCGGTGTTGATTTAACCGTGTTTTGAATTCGAGCGAAGTTTCTCCAACATAGAGGAGGAGGCATGGACATTCTAGTACATATATGACATGGTCTGAGTTACAATTTAAGTAAAACCTAATATCATATGTTCGTTTCGTCTTAGGTTTTACTTAAATTGTAACTCAGACCATGTCATATATGTACTAGAATGTCCATGCCTCCTCCTCTATGTTGGAGAAACTTCGCTCGAATTCAAAACACGGTTAAATCAACACTGCTACACGATCCGCAAAAAACGTATGGACCTTCCTGTGTCCAAGCATTATATAGAAGCTGGACACACGGAAAAAGATATACGAGTATATTTGATAGACCATGTACCAATGTTACGTAGAGGTGGAGACCGTATTAAGTCTCTCAAATATAGAGCGCTTCAATGGATTGAGAGATTGCAAACATTGAGACCTAGGGGTCTCAGTGTTGACTTCATAACGCACGGTGTAGTCTAGGGATCTGCTTACACTCCGTGGGGATGTATTGTTCATAGGTCTTCCTGTATATGAACCAGTGTAAAATCTACCAAATTTGTAACCTTATCTATTTCATTTCTTCCAGATCTCTGATAAACAGAAAATATCAAGTATCACCTGTGTTTTACCTTGGATCCACAATTTCGGGGTATCGGACCATCTTTATCACATTGTTATGATTTGCTTCTTATGGTATCTTATTCAATTGCATTAAATAATAATTTATATATGAATATATCTGCCCAAAAATTTTTTGAGCTAAAAAAAGTAAGGGGAAAGGAAAAAAGATGAAAAAAAAAAAAGGGAATGTTTACAATTTTTTATTTTATTTTATTTTTTTAAGGATATTGTGCACACCATGCGTTTTTCATGCGTTTTTAGAACTTTTGTTTTTTTTTTGCTATCTTCCCAGGGGTAACATTATCATAATCATCATAATCCTTTCTGGATATGTATGATGACAGTCTTCCCTTTTATTTTGCCGTTTTTTATCTATAAATGGCTACCTTAAGTCTCTTTATCAACTGCTCTCATTTATATGCGCATCTTCAGTGCAACATATTCTTGACTCTTAAAGTTACTAGTCTATATCTCACAGTGCAGTTATGATTGGTGACTGGGCGTATTCCCTGTCATCTCCATTAAATTGCATTTTTTGGTATCTTCTAAGTTCCCTTTACGCTGTACATGGACGCAACCGACTGTGTGCACGGTTCCTAGAATAAAGTTTTCATTTTGACAATAAGATTATACAAACATGGCCGCCGCTGGCCTTGTATGCTGTACTAAGATGGCCGCCGCCTGCCTCATAGTGGTACTGCGCATGCACGAAAGTGCGCTGTAGCAAGAGACTACTCTGTCATAGATAGTCGCCACCCCACTTTTCAGGCGCCGGAACTACAACCCGAACACATGGATCCGAGGTAAACACAAGGCTCATGTTTTTAATTTGTTATATGATGTGCACCTGCACTTTTTTTTAAAGTTGTTCACTAATTAGCATTTTTCTGCTGTAAACTGGATGGCCCGGATTGATCTGAGGACCATCATATATATACACAATGGCACTTCTTTGTATTTTATAACTTTTACTGATGCAACATGACTGTATCTTTGTACTTATTTATGTTTTATGTTAAATCACTTGCCTAATGAGACTAGTTGTGTGGTCTCCATATATAGCACATGCTTTTACACTGTTTGAAGGCTTGAGAAAGGCTCCAGGTAAAGAGCCGAAACGTCGCACAGGGGCTAATAAAAAGCCGTTTTTCTATCACAAATTGGAGTGCTGTCTCTTATTGGACGAATATTGAGGATCTGGGAGCAGTGATCGGGCTCCTGGGACGTGCACCCACCTGTATTCCTGACTGGTGCTGCTGGATGGTGGACATAGATAGATAGATAGATAGATAGATAGATAGATAGATAGATAGATAGATAGATAGATAGATAGATAGATAGATAGATAGATAGATAGATAGATAGATAGATAGATAGATAGGATAGATCATATTTATATCATTCAGAATAGGGGATACATTTAAGAAAGATATCACCTGAACAGTTGTTACATGTGATTACAGGCAGGCAATTGGGCAAAGTGCCTTTATGCTCTTGACAACTAAGTGCATTTGTATTAGAAGAAAGGGCACAGTGCAAATGACTTTTCAAGGATCTGCGTGAGTATCTGAAGAACAATGAGCGCATGGTAAAGGAAATATAGAGTACTATCAGCATATGGTAAAAAGTGTTTGGTACAGCAAAGTATTTTAGAAAAATGTGCAATTATTTTAAAAGGATAATGACTTAAATAGTCTTTTCATGACAAAAAGCGGACAAGCCAAGCCTGGCTGTTTCCGTCAGTCCCAAAGACATTGAATGGAGCAGCTGAGCATATCCCCGATAGGTACTCCACTCTAACTACTCCTCACTACAGTCGTTTGCTAAGGACGGGGGACACAGGATTCCTGTTCTAGTGATTGTGGTGCACCCAGCAATCATATATTTGTCATCGGTAGGTGATAAATGTATTTCATGGGAAAACTCCTTTACGGGGGTTGTCCGGGCATTTTGGCATAGACCATCAATATCAGATCAGTGGGGGACCGACTCCCGGCACCCCCACCGATCAGCAGATTAGTTTGTCGCCACAGGCCTTTCCTTGTTTACAGGCACAGCGCCGTACACTTTCGTAGCGGCTGTGCCTGTGATTGCAGTTCCAGTCTCATACAAGTGAATGAGACTAATCAGCAATCCCAAGCACAGCCGCTATAGAGGTGAACGGCGCTGTGCCTGGTAAACACTGAAGGGGCCATGACGACAAACACTGCAGCCCCTTCAGTCAGCTGATCGCTGGGGGTGCCAGGTGTCGGACAGCAATAAAAAATGCCAAACAACCTCCTTTGTTTTTTTGTTTTTTTTTATAATTTTAACCCCTTAATGACCAACAATACGCCTTTTCACGTTCGTCACTAAGGGGCCTTAGGCTAGGCTGACGCCTTTTCATGTGAGCCTAGTCTAAGTCCTGCACGGGTCTCCCGTGCAGGCTGGAGCCGGGGCTCTGCTGTCTGATGACAGCTGAGCTCCTGCTCCAATGCCCGGGATCGAAGTTTACTTCGATCGCGGCCGTTTAACCCGTTAAATGCCGCCGTCAGTAGCGACCGCGGCATTTAACTTGTTTACAGAAGGAGTGAGCTCCCTCTGTCACCCATCGGCGGCCCGCAAATGCAATCGCGGGTCTCCAATGGGTTGTCATGGCAGCCAGGGGCTTGATAAAAGCCCCCAGGTCTGCCCTGGGCATATGCCTATTAGGACGCGCCGGAGGCACGTCCTAATAGATTGCCTGTCAGATTTACACTGACAGGCAATAATGCTCTGGTATATGAAGTATACCAAAGCATTATAGCAGCGATCTGAAGATCGCACAGTAAAGTCCCCTAGTGGGACTAACGAAATAAATAATAAATGTGAAATAAAGATTATTAATAAAAATGACAGTAAAAAAATAAATAAAACCATTTTTTTCCATAAAAAGTGGTTTTATTTAGTAAAAGTGTAAAAAATAAATAAAAGTACACATATATGGTATCGCCGCAACCGTAATGACTCCATTAATAAAGTTAATATGTAAATTAAAAAGCAAGGTGAACACCGTAAAAGAAAAACGCAAAAAACAATGGCGAAATTGCAATTTTTTTCCATTGCCCCCCAAAAAAGTCATAATAAAAATGAATCAATAAGTCCCATGCACCCCAAAACAGTACCAATCAAAACTACGTCTCGTCCCACAGAAAACAAGCCCAAAAAATCACTACATTGATGGAAAAAAAAAAAAATTACGGCTCTTGGAAAGCAGCGATGCAAAAACAAATAAGTTTAGTTCAAAAGTGTTTTTATTGTGCAAAAGTCGTAAAACATAAAAAACCTCTACCTATGTGGTATCGCCGTAATCGTACCGACCCATAGAATAAAGGTAACATGTTATTTATGCCACACAGTGAACGGCGTCAATTTAAAACCGCATAGAACAATGGTGGAATTTCAGGTTTTTTTTATAATCCCCCCCAAAAAAGTTAATAAAAGTTAATAAAAAAATTATATGTACCCTAAAATAATGCTATTAAAAAGTACAACTAATCCCGCAAAAAACAAGTCCTCATACAGCTATGTAGACGAAAAAAAAAAGTTATACCTCTTTGAATGCGACTATAGAAAAACGAATAAAATAGCTTGGTCATTAGGGCCTAAAATGGGCTGATCACTAAGGGGTTAAAGTATAAAATTACTACTCACCTGTCGTGGTAAAATCGTGGCAAAAGTCGAGACATGATCAAGACACGTCAATAGACCCTTATACTCTTTGTTCATTTATGACCCTATTTCAGTACTAAATTTCAAAGTTTTATTCAAAATGGTAGATATCACGATTGCAGAAGGGTAGGGTAACAAACGTCATAGGTGCATCGATAAGTCCAAATACAATGGTATATAGGTTCCACATTAATCTAAAATAGGGAAACAAAGTGTGTGCTTATTCAGTGCTCATACTTTGTAGTATATACCCTCATTAAAGGGAATGTGTCGCGAATTAAACTTTTTTTTTTTTCAAGTAAGTTATTTATTTCTATTATATTTTTACGTTTTTTGCTGTATTTTTTTTTTATTGTTCCACTTTGTGGAAAGTATTAAAAATTAAATAATAATTTGACATTTTTTCCTATGTTGGCCACCAGAGGGAGCACTTCCCAGAATTACAGCAAGGTGAATATGGCAAAGCAACCTGACTCACAGCTGCCATAGATGTGGGAGGGAATCACACCCCCCCCCCTCCTACAAGCCAGGAAAAGGTGTCTTCAAATTACTAAGCAGTGTCCGGCTGCCATTTTGGGTGTGATTGTACAAATGCAGCTGGCAGAAGCTATAGGACTTACCAAAAGACTAAGGGTATGTTCACACGCTTACTAAACAAAGGGAAAACAGCTCCTTATTTTCAGCCATTTTTTAATCAAACTCGCGTTTTTAGCTGCGTTTTTTACGGCCGTTTTTGGAGTTGTTTTTCTATAGAGTCAATGAAAACGGCTCCTAAAACGTCCCAAGAAAAGATATGCACTTCTTTTTGGCGGGCGTCTTTTTACGTGCCGTTTTTGGAAAACGGCCGCGTAAAAAACGCCCCGTCGGAACAGAACGCCGTATTTCCCATTGAAACCAATGGGCAGATGTTTGGAGGCATTCTGCTTCCGATTTTTCAGCCTTTTTGTTGGGTCATTTACGGCCCGAAAAATGTCTGAAAACACTTCGTGTGAACATACCCTTAGAATGATGAAAGTGAAGTGAATGACTTTTCAGTTGACCGGTTCACACAGTGTGTATTTGACACGTTTTTTTGCGCATCTTACATGCCTCTCCTGCTAAATGTCTTTATCCCCCCATCCTGCTGACAGTCTCCTCCAGCGTCACCATACAATCTTGCTGACAGTCTCCTCCAGCATCACCATACAATCTTGCTGACAGTCTCCTCCATCATCACCACCCAATCTTGCTGACAGTCTCCTCCAGCGTCACCATACAATCCTGCTGACAGTCTCCTCCAGCATCCCCACCCAGTCTTGCTGACAGTCTCCTCCAGCATCCCCACCCAATCTTGCTGACAGTCTCCTTCAGCATCGCAGTTGGGGGGGTGCCAGGGGGGCCGATCAGGGTGGGCCCCACCGGGGGTCACGAGAGTGGGGGTCTATGAGAGAGAGAGAGAGAGAGAGGGACAGACAGAGACACACACACCTTACCTGCAGTGCAACCAATCTTCATAATGGCGCCTGCTATCTCCTTACAAACCAGCTTCTCTGCTGTGTAACTCTGAACTGCGTCTGCACAGTACAGAGCCAGATAGTAGAAGCAATGAACGGCTCCTGTTCATTGTGTCCTATGCCCTGTGCTGCCGTATTCCATCTGTGTATGTGTTGTTAAGAGATTAAATAAAACATGGCAGCCCCCAGTACAGAAAGAAAGTGTCAATAAATAAAACTTTGTGTGAAAAATTAAATAAAGTCAATATAATATATTATTAAATAAAAACACATAAATTAATTTTAAAAAAAATCATGACACTGTCCCTTTAAATACTGCTACTTTAAGTGGCTACACAGAAGAGTGTTGAGGAGGGAGCAAGCACTGAAGAACACTATAGTCTACCTCCACATTGTCTTCCCAGCCTGGAAAATAATGATTTTACCACACTGATAAATGATTGCCAATTTTTAGTGATCTTCTTTCAAACTCCAATGGCTTGTCTGGTTTAGGAATTAGGGAATTCTGAGTTAATAGATGGAATCCCCCAATAGGACTCTTCTATTCAGCATTAACCAGAACTGAGAATTCATGTCCCCAGTGGAGGTGCTGTACAGAAATTGAATACTTGCAGCCGGATTTACCCACAGATAACGGCGGGTCGCTGGGGTCCTCAACCCTGTGATCAGCATATTATTGAGGGACGAGTCTAACAAAAACAGAATTATTCAAAGCAGACAACCTCCTTTATCCCCTTTCCGGCGCATTTAAATAAAAAAAAAAAAGAGAATTTCTCTATTGGTAAGACAGATGGTCTTACCACACAAAATAATTATTATTTAACATTTACCATATCTCTACTGTATGTTGGCATAATGTTTTTTAGGCTTATAAGTTCAGCAATAATTTTTCAAATTTTCAAGACAATTTCCAAAACAGAATTTTTTAGAAACCATTTCAGCTCCTATATATATTAGAAACCACCATAACTCACCCCATTTTAAAAACACCACCCTCAAAGTATTCAAAACAGCATTTAGGAGGTTTCTGAACTCTTTAGGTAATGCAAAGGAATTTTTAAAAAAAATTAGATTTGCAGAGGCCTTGAGGTACACATAAAAAATACCCTAAGAGCGACCCTTATTTTGGAATCTATATTCTTTAAGAAATGTATTTAGGTGTGAAGTGAGCATTTTGACCCACATATGTGTTTTTTAATAGATTTTGTTAAAATTAGGCCATAAAAATAAAAAAGTTAATTTATTTCCAATATTATGTCAATTTAGTTAAGAAAATGTAATTTTCACTAGGAATATAGGAGAAAAAGCACCCCACAATTTTTTATGCAATTTCTCTCGAGTACAGAAATACCCCATATGTGGTCATAAACTGCTGTGGTCATAAACACTGTTGGGCTCAGAGGGAAAGGAGCGCCGTTTTGCTTTTGGAGTGCAGATTTTGATGGATTGGTTGCTGGGCGCCATGTTGCATTTGCAGAGCCCCTGAGGCACCAGTACAGTGGAAACCCCTGAGAAGTGACTCAATTTTAGAAATGACATCCTCAAGGCAGTTATCTAGCAATGTAGTGAGCATTTTGACCCCACAGGTGTTTTATGGATTTTATTAGAATTTATTAATATATTTTTCCAACAATATATAGTTTTATGAATACGTACTCACAGGTCAGAATCACAGGTTAGGTGCCACCAACACAATGTCAATGTCAAAGCACCTCCAGCGTATATGTACAACGTAGCATAACTCCAATACGTCTTAAAGAGGCTCTGTCACCAGATTTTGCAGCCCCTATCTGCTATTGCAGCAGATCGGCGCTGCAATGTAGATTACAGTAACGTTTTTATTTTTTAAAAACGAGCATTTTTGGCCAAGTTATGACCATTTTCGTATTTATGCAAATGAGGCTCGCAAAAGTACAACTGGGCGTGTTGAAAAGTAAAAGTACAACTGGGCGTGTATTATGTGCGTACATCGGGGCGTGTTTACTACTTTTACTAGCTGGGCGTTGTGTATAGAAGTATCATCCACTTCTCTTCACAACGCCCAGCTTCTGGCAGTGCAGCACTGTGACGTCACTCACAGGTCCTGCATCGTGTCGGCACCAGAGGCTACAGATGATTCTGCAGCAGCATCGGCGTTTGCAGGTAAGTCGATGTAGCTACTTACCTGCAAATGCTGATGCTGCTGCAGAATCAAGTGTAGCCTCTGGTGCCGACACGATGCAGGACCTGTGAGTGACGTCACAGTGCTGCACTGCCAGAAGCTGGGCGTTGTGAAGAGAAGTGGATGACACTTCTATACACAACGCCCAGCTAGTAAAAGTAGTAAACACGCCCCGATGTACGCACATAATACACGCCCAGTTGTACTTTTACTTTTCAACACGCCCAGTTGTACTTTTGCGAGCCTCATTTGCATAAATACGAAAATGGTCATAACTTGGCCAAAAATGCTCGTTTTTTAAAAATAAAAACGTTACTGTAATCTACATTGCAGCGCCTATCTGCTGCATTAGCAGATAGGGGCTGCAAAATCTGGTGACAGAGCCTCTTTAAGCAAAAAAAATTGAGGACAAGGAATCACAGTGCCACAAGTAATAGAGATAAATACAAAAATTTATTTAATAAATACACGATATTACACAACACAGATAATAAAAAGATGATACAAGGATCTAAAATACTGAGTGTGGGTAATTAGAAAAAATGATGATATTACCACGAGTATGCTGTATTGAACACACAAATGAACATATATGCACTAGGCAATAAAAAAGCTTGCATCAATGATGCATCGTCATAGCGTCTTATTTATGACATGAAAAAATGGATTACATACAGTATGTTCATTTGTGTGTTCAATACAGCATACTCGTGGTAATATCATCATTTTTTCTAATTACCCACACTCGGTATTTTAGATCCTTGTATCATCTTTTTATCTGTGTTGTGTAATATCGTGTATTTAATAAATACATTTTTGTATTTATCTCTATTACTTGTGGCACTGTGACTCCTTGTCCTCAAATTTTTTTGCTTAATATATAGATTTAGTTTAACATTTTTAATTTTCATATGGGGTAATAGGAGAAAAAAACACAATTTTCCCGAGTACAGCAATACCCCATATGTGATTGTTAACTGCTGTTTGGGCAGACGGCGAGCTCAGAAAGAAAAGAGCGCCATTTGGCTTTTGGAGTGCAGACTTTGCTGTACAGTGTGTTTAGTGTAACATTCTAGTCAGTCTTTATTAAAAAAAAATCGTTTTACTTTTGAAGATACAGCTGTTCTGTATTCGCTATACAGAAGAGCAGTATCGTTCACTTTACACCGCATTCCAAATTATTATGCAAATGTTATTTTTCGCTGATTTTCCTAAATAGTCGATGCAAAGGACAGTCAGTATAATCTTCAAGCCAACAACCGTTGGAGTATAATGCAAATTTTATTGAACAAATCTCCTAATGATAACACATTTTTTTTTAGAAGTAAAAAACTCAAAATTATTATGCACAACAGAGATCAAAACATTTTAAAGGTTGTTAAGAGAACTAAAATGGTAATTTGTTGAATTTGCAGCATCAGGAGGTCATATTTACAGAAATCAAAAGCTCTTTCAATCAAAAAAACTTAACAGGCCAAGTTACACGTTAACATAGGACCCCTTCTTTGATATCACCTTCACAATTCTTGCATCCATTGAATTTGTGAGTATTTGGACAGTTTCTGATTGAATATTTTTGCAGGATGTCAGAATAGCCTCCCAGAGCTTCTGTTTTGATGTGAACTGCCTCCCACCTCATAGATATTATGCTTGAGGATGCTCCAAAGGTTCTCAATAGGGTTGAGATCAGGGGGACATGGGGGCCACAACATGAGCTTCTCTGCTTTTATGTCCATAGCAGCCAATGACACAGAGGTATTCTTTGCAGCATGAGATGGTGCATTGTCATGCATAAATATAAATTTGCTACGGAAGGCACGGTTCTTCTTTTTGTAACACGGAAGAAAGTGGTCAGTCATAAACTCTACGTACTTTGCAGAGGTCATTTTCACACCGTCAGGGACCCTAAAGGGGCCTACCAGCTCTCTCCCCATGATTCCAGCCCAAAACATGACTCCGCCACCTCCTTGCTGACGTCGCAGCCTTGTTGGGACATGGTGGCCATTCACCAACCATCCACTGCTCCATCCATCTGGACCATCCAGGGTTACACGGCACTCATCAGTAAACAACACGATTTGAAAATTAGTCTTCATGTATTTCTGAGCCCACTGCAACCGTTTCTGCTTGTGAGCATTGTTTAGGGGTGGCCGAATAATAGCTTTATGCACACTTGCAAACCACTGGAGGATCCTACACCTTGATGTTCGCAGGACTCCAGAGACACCAGCGGCTTCAAATACCTGTTTGCTGCTTTGCAATGGCATTTTAGCAGCTGCTCTCCTAATCCTATTAATTTGTCTGGCAGAAACCTTACTCATTATGCCTTTATCTGAATGAACTCGTCTGTGCTCTGAATCAGCCACAAATCTTTTCACAGTACGATGAGCACGCTTAAGTTTTCTTGAAATATCCAATGTTTTCATACCTTGTCCAAGGTATTGCACTATTTCACGCTTTTCGGCAGCAGAGAGATCCTTTTTCTGTCCCATATTGCTTGAAACCTGTGGCCTGCTTAATAGTGTGGAACGTCCTTCTTAAGTAGTTTTCCTTTGATTGGGCTCACCTGGCAAACTAATTATCACAGGTGTCTGAGATTGATTACAATGATCCAAAGAGCCCTAAGACACAATACCATCCATGAGTTTAATTGGAAAACTAATAATTAAATGTTTATGACACTTAAATCCAATGTGCATAATAATTTGGAACACAGTGTAGACTGAATCTGTCAGTCCCGCGGACCTGAAAGTTTCAGTGTCGGATCCACCTGTAAACAATCACATCTAAGTTCATTTTTACTGAAAAAAAGATAAATTTTTGGGGTCAAATGACCAAAAACCAGCGATTGCGCCATATTTTTGGGGGTTTCGTTTTTACGGCGTTCATTGTTAGGTAAAAACTACATGTTCACTTTATTCCATGGGTTCATACGAATACAGCGATACCAAATTTATTTTTTTAATGTTTTACCACTTTTATAAATAAAAAACTTTGTTAAAAAATAATATTGTTTTTAGTCGCCACAGTCCGAGAGCCATAACATTTTTATTTTTGTGTCGGTTGTTTTGGGGAGCTAATGTGACCAAAGAACAGCAATTTGGGTTTTTTTATTATTTTTTTTACAGCGTTCAACGAGCGGGTTAAATAACATTATATTGTAATAGAACACCAGTTTGGTTACGTTTTTTTCGTCTAACATTACTTTAGGGAAAAAAATGGGGAGAGTCTTTTTTTTTTTTAACTTTTACATTTTTTGAAATTTTTTTTCACTACTGAAAACTTAATTGAACTTTTTTTTTATACACTTTTTATTAGTTCCCCTAGGGGACTTGAACTAGCGATCATCAGATGTATTGCAGTATATTGTCAGTTTTACAGGCTTCTGTTTAGCAGAGGCTGACAGAAGGCAGTCCTGGGGCCTTCATTAGGCTCCCAGGCTGCCATGACAACCATCGTCACCCCACGAGGGCGATCACTGTTCTTGGCCATTAGTCCTGGGTGTCAGCTGTATGGAGCCTGCTCCATACATCACCCTCCCCCCCCCCCCCC
This sequence comes from Rhinoderma darwinii, assembly GCF_050947455.1. Classification (NCBI taxonomy): domain Eukaryota; kingdom Metazoa; phylum Chordata; class Amphibia; order Anura; family Rhinodermatidae; genus Rhinoderma; species Rhinoderma darwinii. Next base: position 187,000,631 of record NC_134691.1, read on the forward strand.
CCCGCTCCATAACGTACCTGCCACATCATTTTGCGGGAAAGGGTTAATAATGGGGTAAATACATAATAGCAATATTCCATAGATGTGTGGTACTCTTTCAAGCAATCCTTTATGCACAGGCCAGTGTCGCACTAATACATGGTGTCCATTCTTCCCCCCTCCCCAGTTTGGAATACACTCTGCACCTCTTTTGGTACCAATCCCTCTCTACAGTTTTGAGATACTTTGCTGTAAAAGTGTTGCCTTGGGATAATATGGGCACTCATGCTTTCAGCAGATGTGCTGAGGCCCTCCCCTACCTGGTTCCCAGATATTAGAGCCTTGAGCACCACTTTTGGAAGCTGAGGGAATGTTACCCTCTGGCCTGCACATCAGGATGTTCATTCATCCCTGCTTTACTAGAGACCTTATATTTTTATTTTACTATCAGTGTATCCATATGAAGGCTTGTTTTATGTGGGACGGGCTGTCGTTTTTATTGGTTCCATTTTGGGGTACATGACACTTTTTATTTTATGGTCAGGAGGTGGTATGACCAAAAAACAGAAGCAGATGGTGCAAAGTGAAAATAACAATCTTTCAACTGATATGTCATTCCAGTGCAAAATATATTGAACCCAGCTTGTGCCACTTGAGACACACACCCCATACATTTTTAAGCAGGTTCTACCCGGTATGGAAATGCCATATATGTGGAAGTAAACTGCTGTTTAGGAACACTGTAGGGATAGAATGGAAGGAGCGCCATTTGGCTTTAAAATCGCAGACTTTGCTTGGTAGTAGTTTTGTTTGGGGTTTTACTGGTATTTAAATTTATTATATATGGGTATATGTAAGCTGTGCGGAGTACATCAGGGCATAATAAAATGGTATAATAATGGGGTAAATAAATAATAACAAGAATCCATAGATGTGTGGTACTCTTTGAAGCAATCCTTTATGCACAGGCTAGAGTCGTACTGATAAATGGTGTTGTAATGACAGGGTAGGGAGACAGACAGGTGAGCAATAATATACCCGCCACTCAGTCCCTGCCTACTTGCAACGACCCGTCCTAAGCGACGGGGTACAACTGGGCGACGGTCCCTACGCTCAGTAAGTGCAAGACAGACAAACAGACAAGGGTACACAGAAGCTAGGGAAACGGGCAGCTGCCCACGGAGACACCGTGAGCAACAAGAGTAGTGAACGAGCCGAGTCAAACGAAGTACAAAACGCTGAGCAGGAGAGTGGTCAGAAAGCCAAGGTCAATAACAAGCAGAGGATGAGTAGTACAAGCAGCAGCAGCAAGCCAGGAAACAAGCATAGAAGAATCACAGGCAAAGGAGGAACAGGAAAGGCAGGTATAAATTGACAGTGGGCGGGAGCTAGCTCCGTCTGGCCAGGCTGTGATAGGCTCTCCCACTCCTAAGCCTGCCATCTTGAGTGGTGGAAGATGGAGTCAGTCTCACAGCCATAGGAGCAGGTGCAGACTGATTGCCCACGGGCGTCGACACAGAAGCTGTGTCAGGCAAATCCTTTACAGGTGTCTATTCTTATTCCCCTTTTGGAGTGCACGTTGCGCCTTTTTTGGACCTTTCTCTCTCTGCAGTTTGGGATACTATGCTGGAAAAGTGCTATCCTGGTTGTCCTGGTTCCCAAATATTAGGGCCTTGAAGACCACTTTTTAAAACTGATGGAATTTTTCACTCTGGCCTGCACATTGGGATGTTCATTCATCCCTGCTTTACTATAACTTTTTTATTTTTCCATCGACATAGCTATATGAGGGCTTGTTTTTTTTTTGCGGAACTAGCTGTAGTTGTTATTGGTACCATTTTATGGTTCTTGTGATTGTTTTTTATTCCATTGTTGGAAGGCGAGGTGACCAAAAATCAGCAATTCTAGTGTTGCTTTTGTTTTATCTTTATTTTTTGACGGCATCCACAATGATCATTTTATAGTTTGGGTCGTTACAAACACGGCGATACCAATTATGTATATATATTTTTTCCAACATTAAAAGACTTATTATGGCAAAAAAAGCAATTTTTGTTTTTTAAACCTGAAATTTTTACTTTTTAAAACCTTTTTAGAAGGTGTAATTGAACCTGTAGTTTTTGAAGAACTAACTTTCTGATTGCAGGTGTAATACACTTTAATGCTTATGTATTGCATTTTACCGTAACAGACAGCCTATTAGTCCCTGCTATAGGCTTTTGCATATGGCAGACCTGGAGGCCATTGTTAGGCCTCCAGTTGCCGTAGCAACCATCAGCACTGCACAATTGCTTTGTAGGGGCAATGATGGCGTTCTAACCACTTTTTCTAGCTAGATTTTTATGATTTACAATATACTAGATTGCATCTGCCACAAAAAAATGTATAATAGTTTTTAACCTATTGAGCTGTATCCATAATTACGTTACTAAACACAGTATCAGGTTTATTATACGTGCTAGCCTTAGTGTGATCATGCTTTACTGACTGTTGATGGGTGTATTATCTTTAATGGAAAAAATGACCAGCTGCTATCAGTGCCGTAACTACCACTGTAGCAGCCATAGCAGCTGCTACGGGACCCGCGGCATGAGGGTCCTGTGCCTTAGGATGCAGATACTATTAAACGCTATGCAAGAGCAGGGTGGTTTCTCCCCACTCTGCCACTTACTAGCACAAGCCACGTTTGGCCTCCAGCTCATCAGGCACAGGGACGGGATCCCTGCGCAGGCCGGCGTGATGACGTCACTGGATCATGCCGGTCTAGGCAAGGATCCCGTCTGTGTTGATTTGCTCCGTTTTTCGCGGGAACGTGGCCTTGGTGAGTATGAAGTGTTTTTGTTTTATTTGTTTGGGGGTCACTCTATGGCGCTATCTACAGGAGGGGGTTGCTTTATGGTGCTATCTACAAGAGGGGGCTTGCTATATAGCGCTATCTACAGTAGATGGGGCTGTATGGCGCTATCTACAGGGGGTGTGTATGTGGCTATCTACAGGGGGTATATGGCACTATCTACAGGGGGGCCATATGGCGCTATCTAAAGGGGCGATGTATGGCACTATCTACAGGGGGCTGTATGGCGCTATCTACAGGGGGGATGTATGGCGCTATCTACAGGGGGTGTGTATGTGGCCATCTACAGGGGGGTGTATGGCACTATCTACAGGGGAAGATGTATGGCGATATCTACAGGGGGTTTGCATGACACTATCTACAGGGGAGCTGTATGGCGCTATCTACAGGGGGGCTGTATGGCACTATCTACAAAGGGGAGGTGGGGGTGCTATCTACAAGTGGGGTATGACACTGTCTACAGGGGGGGCTGTATAGCATTGTCTACAGGGGGGATGCATAGCACTGTCTATAGGTGGGGCTGTGTGTCACTGTCTACAGGGGGAGCTGCATAGCACTGTCCACAGGGGGTCTGTATGGCACAATCTACAGGACGGCTGTATAGCACAATCTACAGGGGGAACCATCCACAAGGGGCTCTATCTACAAGGGGGGCTGTGTGTGGCATGTAGGGGAGGGGGCCTAGTCAAAAGTTTGCTTTGGTGCCCAGTCTTTCTTAGTTATGCCCCTGGCTGCTATACTAAAATACTACTAAATGCTATCTATATCATAATAGGTTATATCATCATTTGTATGGAATGCACCAGGTCAATCAGAATATAGGGAAAGGATGTATTTTCTACAGTAAGAAATGACAATGTTCATAGGACGTCTAAGGCTATGTTCACACGGGGTATTTTGGCGAGTTTTTTGACGCGGAAACCGCGTCGCAAAACTCGGCAGAAACGGCCCGAGAACGCCTCCCATTGATTTCAATGGGAGGCGTCGGCGTCTTTTTCCCACGAGCAGTAAAACTGCCTCGCGGGAAAAAGAAGCGACATGCCCTATCTTCGGGCGCTTCCGCCTCCGACCTCCCATTGACTTCAATGGGAGGCAGGAGAAAGCGTATATCTCGCTGTTTTATGCCCGCGGCGCTCAATGGCCGCGGGCGAAAAACGGCGCGATAATTGCCGCGAAAATCGGCGTGCAGGGAGAGGAATATCTGCCTCAAAGTTCCAAACGGAATTTTGAAGCAGATATTCCTCCCCCAAAATACTCCGTGTGAACATAGCCTAAAAGTAGCTTTATTTTTTGTCTTCTGTCCTACAATAATGAAGGAGCTAGGGAGAGTGGTAGTTTATTTATACACAATGTCAAAAGTATTTCCCCCTCTGAAAGTATCCTCAGTAAATCTAAAATGAGCTGAATGATATATTATGCATTATAAATAATATAATATGTATTCATTTTTAATATGTAATCAATGTAACATCCTCTTTACAATTACTATAAATATAATTTATTTAGTTGCTGTCACCGGAATTCGCATTACTTTTAATGAAGCAGTCTTGGTCCAGATTTCTATTTGGTAGCATTTCTCCCGATTGCCAGGTAACATTCGCATACAAACTTGCATGAAGTAAACTGAAAAATAAATCTGTGTTGTGATTGTTTTCTATGGGCAACAAAGAAACAAAGATCAATTTTTCTGTTAGACAACTTTACAGAGCGCACTATATTAGGGTACAGAGCGCACTATATTAGGGTACAGAGCGCACTATATTAGTTCTTCATGACACACTTGTGAATCAATATTTACTGTTATTGGAGACAAGTGGTAACGCTACATACATAAACATATATGATTAGTAAAGTTTGTTCACATGTTGGGCAGGAAGTGTTCTTCTGGCATCTGCCAAAGCCACATTTATCTATAAGGCTTTGTTCACATCTGTATTTTGGTTTTCCATTGTGCTGCTCTGTTATAGGAGCAGAACAATAAAAATACGAAATGCCGGATCTGTCGCCTGACTTGGGTTCTGTCATAGTGTCCGTCATTTTATCTCTGACCAGATCTAGGACGTGAACAGTCTTTAATAGGCAGTTAGTTCAACACTTCAGAAAACATGTTTCTACTGCTCAACAGTACAATGGTTTTGTGATTCCATTTCTCCACCCGAAGCACGGTCACCTCAGGCTTGAGTATATCTTCTCAGCCATGAATGGAAAACAATACTTGAATCTCCTGACTAGAAGATCTTGTGCTGACCAGATAAGAAGTGTGAAAGCTCTGAGTGCTGTAATAAGAGTGGACAAATGATCATTGCACACAGGGCCGGTGTTAGGGGGCACAACCCCATCCTCCCAGGGCCCCCTGCCCAGTGACGAAACTACCACTATAGCAGCCATAGCGGATACTATGGGGCCCGCAGCGTTAGGGGGCATGTTCTGCCCGGCACATAGCCTTTATGGGGCGTCGCTAGTACCGGGGGAGGGGATACAATTGAATACTATGGCAGAGCAGCTCCCCGTTAGGCCTGCAGCCTATAAGACGCCGGGACAGAATCTCTGTGCAGTATGGCGTGATGATATCACTGGATCATGCTGGCCTACACTAAGGTCCTGTCTCGAGGCTGTGGATCAGCTCCATCACAAGAACAGGGCTAGGTGAATAAAAAAAATAATTGTATGGGGCTGTGTGGCACCATCTAGAAAGGAGGGCTGTGTGTCGCTACTTACAAGAGAGGCTGTGTGTGCAGCTATCTACGATGGGAGCTGTGTGTGGCACAATCTACAAGTGGGGCTGCATGTGGAACTACCTACAAGGGGGCTGTGTGTGGCACTATCTACAAGGGGGACTGTGTGTGGCACTATCTGCAAGGGGGCGGTGTGTGGCACTATCTACAAGTGGGGCTGTGTGTGGAACTACCTACAAGGGGGCTGTGTGTGGCACTATCTACATGGGGGGCTGTGTGTGGCACCATCTGCAAGGGGGCTGTGTGTGGTGCTATCTGCAAGGGGGTCTGCATGTGGCACTATTTACAGAGGACACTGTGGCACTATCTACAAGGGGGCACAAAGGAGGCATTATTACTGTGTGGGGGCCCAAAGGGGGCACGGTTACTTATGGGGCACTTTTATTGTGTCGAGCACTAAGGGATCATTATTACCATTTGAGACACTGTGGATTACGTATTTCTTTAACCCCTTAAGGACACTGCCTGTTTTCGCCTTATGGACCAGGCCATTTTTTTCAAAGCTGACATGTGTCAATTTCTGTGGTAATAACTTCGGAATACTTTCACCTATCCAAGCGATTCTGAGATTGTTTCATGACACATTGGGCTTTAAGTTAGTGGTAAAATTTGGTCGATACATTCAGAGTTTATTTGTAAAACACATCAAAATGTTGAGAACATTTCTAAAAATTAGCATTTTTCAAAATGTATCTGCTGTGGTATTGCTATCTGCTTGTAAGACAGATAGTAATACCACACAAAATAATTACTAGTTCACATATCCCATATGTCTACTTTATGTTGGCATCGTTTTTTGTTTTTTTTTCAACATTGAATTTTTATTAATGTTTTCAGATATTACAAAAATAATATATACGGCAGTATATCTCCAATCAGGTTATCAGTGACGAAATGTATACATAACACACATGCTAAGCACAATGAACAATTCTTGTCACGTTATTTACATTGAGATATAAAACCCAGGCAGTTGCAGTACATATCAGTGAATTAATCAAAGGAAAGAAAAGAAAAAATAATAAAGCAAGGAAAACAAGAAAAAAACAAGAAGAACAACAAACATCGTCCATCCAGAGCTAAGCATATGTTAAACTTGTTACATGCCTGTGGAGGAGGTAGAAAGGCATGATCCCAGCCAGTATTACTCGTGACCAGGTATCTTAGTGTCAGGATTTGGCCAGTCACGCCACTGCAGCGAAGTCCTTAGGCCTCCGAGGAAATCCCAAGTAGCTACTTTTAATGGGATCAAACTATGGGACATGTAGAAGTTCCCGAGTTAGAGCTCGGGATTGAGGGAACCAGATAGGTCTGCCATGGCTCCCAGAGCTTTAGAATTTTAGGCAACCGGTGTGTTCGCAACGCGTACATACAGTGAAGGAAATAAGTATTTGATCCCTTGCTGATTTTGTAAGTTTGCCCACTGTCAAAGACATGAACAGTGTAGAATTTTTAGGCTAGGTTAATTTTACCAGTGAGAGATAGATTATATTTTAAAAAAAAAGAAAATCACATTGTCAAAATTATATATATTTATTTGCATTGTGCACAGAGAAATAAGTATTTGATCCCCTACCAACCATTAAGAGTTCAGCCTCCTCCAGACCAGTTACACGCTCCAAATCAACTTGGTGCCTGCATTAAAGACAGCTGCCTTACATGGTCACCTGTATAAAAGACTCCTGTCCACAGACTCAATTAATCAGTCTGACTCTAACCTCTACAACATGGGCAAGACCAAAGAGCTTTCTAAGGATGTCAGGGACAAGATCATAGACCTGCACAAGGCTGGAATGGGCTACAAAACCATAAGTAAGACGCTGGGTGAGAAGGAGACAACTGTTGGTGCAATAGTAAGAAAATGGAAGACATACAAAATGACTGTCAATCGACATCGATATGGGGCTCCATGCAAAATCTCACCTCGTGGGGTATCCTTGATCCTGAGGAAGGTGAGAGCTCAGCCGAAAACTACACGGGGGAACTTGTTAATGATCTCAAGGCAGCTGGGACCACAGTCACCAAGAAAACCATTGGTAACACATTATATAAAAAAAAAAAAACACATTGTCAAAATTATATATATTTATTTGCATTGTGCACAGAGAAATAAGTATTTGATCCCTTTGGCAAACAAGACTTAATACTTGGTGGCAAAACCCTTGTTGGCAAGCACAGCAGTCAGACATTTTTAGTAGTTGATGATGAGGTTTGCACACATGTTAGATGGAATTTTGGCCCACTCCTCTTTGCAGATCATCTGTAAATCATTAAGATTTCGAGGCTGTCGCTTGGCAACTCGGATCTTCAGCTCCCTCCACAAGTTTTCGATGGGATTAAGGTCTGGAGACTGGCTAGGCCACTCCATGACCTTAATGTGCTTCTTTTTGAGCCACTCCTTTGTTGCCTTGGCTGTATGTTTCGGGTAATTGTCGTGCTGGAAGACCCAGCCACGAGCCATTTTTAATGTCCTGGTGGAGGGAAGGAGGTTGTCACTCAGGATTTGACGGTACATGGCTCCATCCATTCTCCCATTGATGCGGTGAAGTAGTCCTGTGCCCTTAGCAGAGAAACACCCCCAAAACATAATGTTTCCACCTCCATGCTTGACAGTTGGGACGGTGTTGTTTGGGTCATAGGCAGCATTTCTCTTCCTCCAAAAACGGCGAGTTGAGTTAATGCCAAAGAGCTCAATTTTAGTCTCATCTGACCACAGCACCTTCTCCCAATCACTCTCAGAATCATTCAGATGTTCATTTGCAGACTTCAGACGGGCCTGTACATGTGCCTTCTTGAGCAGGGGGACCTTGCGGGCACTGCAGGATTTTAATCCATTACGGCGTAATGTGTTACCAATGGTTTTCTTGGTGACTGTGGTCCCAGCTGCCTTGAGATCATTAACAAGTTCCCCCCGTGTAGTTTTCGGCTGAGCTCTCACCTTCCTCAGGATCAAGGATACCCCACGAGGTGAGATTTTGCATGGAGCCCCAGATCGATGTCGATTGACAGTCATTTTGTATGTCTTCCATTTTCTTACTATTGCACCAACAGTTGTCTCCTTCTCACCCAGCATCTACTTATGGTTTTGTAGCCCATTCCAGCCTTGTGCAGGTCTATGATCTTGTCCCTGACATCCTTATACAGCTCTTTGGTCTTGGCCATGTTGTAGAGGTTAGAGTCAGACTGATTCATTGAGTCTGTGGACAGGAGTCTTTTATACAGGTGACCATATAAGACAGCTGTCTTTAATGCAGGCACCAAGTTGATTTGGAGCGTGTAACTTTTCTGGAGGAGGCTGAACTCTTAATGGTTGGTAGGGGATCAAATACTTATTTCTCTGTGCACAATGCAAATAAATAAATATAATTTTGACAATGTGATTTTCTTTTTTTTTTTTTATATATAATCTATCTCTCACTGGTAAAATTAACCTAGCCTAAAAATTCTAGACTGTTCATGACTTTGACAGTGGGCAAACTTACAAAATCAGCAAGGGATCAAATACTTATTTCCTCCACTGTACGTTCCATCGTAAAGGAAACATTCACCAGATTGATAAGTTCAGGAATGGGAATGGTGTCATTACGTTTCCATGACCTAGCAAGTTGGCATCGTTTTTTTGAACATTCTTTTATTTTTTAGGACGTTACAAGGCTTAGAACTTTAGCAGCAATTCCTCACAATTTCAAGAAAATTTCAAAAGGCTATTTTTTTAGGGACAAGTTCAGTTCTAAAGTGACTTTGAGGGCACTATATATTAGAAACGCCCCATAAATCACCCCATTTTAAAAAACTTAACCCCTCAAAGTATTAAAAACAGCTTTTAGAAAGTTTCTTAACCCTTTAGGTGCTTCACAGGAATTACAGCAAAGCGGAGGTGAAATTTACAAATTTCATTTTTTTTTGCAGAAAATCAGTTTTAATCCATTTTTTTTCTGTAACACAGAAGGTTTTACCAGAGAAACATTACTCAATATTTATTTCCCAGGTTCTGCAGTTTTTAGAAATATCTCCCATGTGGCCCTAGAGTGGTAATGTACTGAAACACAGGCCTCAGAAGCAAAGGAGCACTTAGTGGATTTTGGGGCCTCCTTTTATTAGAATATATTTTAGGCACCATATAAGGTTTGAAGAGGTCTTGTGGTGCCAAAACAGTAAAAACCCCCCAAAACTGACCCCATTTAGGAAACTACGCCCCTCAAGGAACTTATCTAACGGTATAGTTAGCATTTTGACCCGACAGGTTTTTTGCAAAAATTATTGGAAGTAGGCCGTGAAAATCAAAATCTAAATTTTTTTCAATAAAATGGAGGTTTAGCTAATTTGTTTTCATTTCTGCAAGAACTAAAGCAGAAAAAGCGCACCAACATTTGTAGATCAGTTTCTCCTGAGTGAAACAATACCCCATATGTGGTCATAAACGGCTGTTTGGACACACAGCAGGGCTTGGAAGGGAAGAAGAGATATTTGGCATTCAGATTTTGCTGGATTGGTTTGTGGAAGCCATGTCGCCTTTGCAAAGCCCCTGAGGGACCAAAACAGCGGGAACACCCCAAAAGTGATCCCATTTAGGAAACTACGCCCCTCAAGGAACTTATCTAATGGTATAGTTAGCATTTTGACCAGACAGGTTTTTTGCAAAAATTATTGGAATTAGGACGTGAAAATGAAAATCTAAATTTTTTCAATAAAATGGGGGGGTTAGCTAATTTGTTTACATTTCCGCAAGAACAAAAGCAGAAAAAGTCACGTCAGGCAGAGCGGAGAGTGGTAGCGGTAGGCTACCGCTCGCCACTCTGTTTATAGTGTGGTGCTAAGTACAAGGGGGGAGTGTGGCGCTATTTAAAAGGGGGGGAATGTGGCGCTATTTACTAGGGGGGAATGTGGCGCTATTTACTAGGGGGGAGTGTGGCGCTATTTACAAAGAGACAACGGGCTGTGTGTGGCACTATCTACAAGGGGGGGAGTGTGCTGCTATTTACAAGGGGTGGAGTGTACCACTATCTACAAAGGGGGAAGCGGACTGTGTGTGGCACTCTCTACAAGGGGGACTGTGTGGAGCTATTTACAAGGGGGGCTGTGTGTGGCGCTATCTACAAGAGACGGGCTGTGTGTGGCACTATCTACAAGGGGGGGTGTGGCGCTATTTACAAGGCGGATGTGTGTGGCACTATCTACAAGGTGGCTGTGTGTGGCACTATCTACAAGGGGGGCTGTGTGGCGCTATCTACAAAGGGGGATGTGTGCCGCTATCTACAACAGGGGGGCTGTGTGGCGTTAACTACAAGGAGGGCTGTGTGTGGCGCTATCTACAGGGGGCTGTGTGTGGCCTCTTTAATTTATTTTCTTTTAATTTATTTTTATGTTAATTACATTATATAACTATATCGCTTGTAAAATGTAGAAATGCTTTTATGATCGAGTTACATTAAAAAAAAAGTAAAAAAAAAATGACACCTCATTGATTGGTAGAGAAAGCAAACATGGTGAGGGGTAAGGAGATGTCGGGAAATAAGTTGTGGGGGAACAATTTGAATCTTTGCCTCGGGTGCAGGAGAACCTAGCTACACCTCTGCACAGAAGGCCTCAGCAACAGTAAGTATTCGGTTAACAGACTCACACACCAGCTCTGCTCACCGTTCCTAACCGGAATGAGGTGGGCAGAGCTGGTGCAGGTGGTTTGAAATGCCCGCCATGGATAGGATTGGTCAGTCTATGCAGACCGACCAATGCTAGCGATCAGGGAGTGTGGCACCATCTCTACTGCCTTACAAGTACATGGCAGGGATTGGTACCCTCCTAGACAGCACCAATCCCCACCGTATCATTGTGCCCTGCGGCACAGTGATAGGTTATAGCCCAAAAAAGTCACGATTGGCCGGTCTGAACTGACCAACCAATCACAGCGATCGCCGATGCGGGGGGGGCGCGCCCCCCTGGGCCACGTGTAAAGATGGCCTGCTGTCTTACTTTAGACACAGTGGCCACTTAACGCTCCAACGCACCCAGATGTTGGATTGCGTTAAGTACATAACGACAACGACGTACCCATACGTTGGATGTCGTTAAGGGGTTAAAGAATGGGGTATAGGTGGGGAGGGTGCCGGAGAAGCGAGAAACCAACATGTCTTTGTGTCAAATTCTGCAGAGACGAGTCATTGCTGGAATAAGTCGTCACAGTGGACTGGGCCAGATGGAGAAAAAAAGGGAAAGTGAACTACTCTAATCAGAGAAAACCTCACCTGTAAGTCACTGTAAATAAATGTGCTGTAATCACTTATATCATCTGCAGAGCTCCTGTGTATAACTGGCATCTACCACTATATGGTCACTTTATGGTGGTAATGTTGGTCTTTGTATAGTGGTAGTATGGGGCTATTATTCAGTCACTATGGGGTTATGGTGTGGCGGTATTATTTGGACCTTATATTGTGTTATTATTGGTCTTATAATAGAGAGTTGTGTTCAGTAACAGTAAGCAGGTAATATTGAATCTGGTATAGTGGTATGATTTAATAAATGTTGATGTATATACAGTAGATAACTTTTTGTGTGAGGGGGGACATATGTTTTGGGGCTTGCAAAACTACTGGACGCGCTACAAATCAGCGAAAAATAACTGTACAGGAAGTTTCTTACAGAAAGCTCTCCAGAAGTTAGCCACAAATTGTACACCTCTATCAGAGACAATATTTTCTGGAACACCAGACAGACGAACCACTTGATTAATAAATAATTTAGACAGAGTTTTGGAATCAGGGAGTTGAGGCAATGGAATGAAATGACACATTTTACTGAAACGGTCCACCATAACCCAAATTACAGTTTTCCCTTCAGAGGGAGGCAAATCGGTGATAAAAATCCATAGACAGATGAGACCAAGGTTTCTGCGGAACAGACAATGGAAGTAGTTCACCCATAGGATGAACTCGAGAAGTCTTAGCGCGAGCGCAGACATCACAAGCAGAGACATAGGAACTTACATCACGAGACACAGACAGCTGTCAGTAGAGACGTGAGATTCGTTTTTTAGCACCAGTTATCCCTGGATGACCACACAAAACAGAATCATGTTCCAAATGATTTTGAAAAGAATTCTCACTCTTGGTAGAAGCGCTCATGCGCTTATGTGAAAGATTGAACCAACTTCCCGATGCAGAGTATCACAGTGAGTAGAAATCTATTTCTTAAAAAAGACATGTGTAGTAAAACAGCATATGTCTCAATGTTGGTCCAAAAAGCTACGCGTTTTGACCTCGGACTAAGGTCTTCATCAGGCTTGTAAAATAATTGAAAAAAATGCACTCCTTAAATACCCACTTTGACCAGGAACCACTTCTGTGTCAAAGGTGCGGATGACAGTTCATAATGGGAGTGGTGTATTCCCGTCTCTTTGTCGGTATCCATAAAATGTTAAACAACAGTAAAAAATAAAAAGGATGTGCAAATGCAGGCAATACAAGAACGGATAACCAGACAAGGTTTTGTGCAAACGTTGTATTATTCTTAAATGTTGCTAGGTACCACTCTAAGGCCTCATGCACACGACCGCAGCCGTGTGTACGATCCGTGATTACGGCACGGACAGCACGAGAAGTGTCATCCGCAGGTCGTCTGCAATCACTGATCATGCACACAAGATGTGCATTGATTTTAAAGAGCCCGGACCACAAATGTGGCCCGTAAAATGACTTGTCCTATTTCTTTGTCGTCCAGGCTCCCGGGGAATGCTCAGACCATGGAAACCACAGTCATGTGAATTGGCCCATAGGATAGAATGTGTCGTATAATATCCGCAATTGCGGCTCCGCAATTGCAAATAGTATGCAGACCGTAATGCATGGTTGCGTGTATAAGGCCTAAACGTTTGTTTTCAAATTGCCAAGCACGTGGGGAGGACAATGGCAGTAGTCACAAGCCCCCCTTATGTACCTGGTGGCTTCAACCCAGCGAGGTGTCTCACTTCCAAGCAATCTGGAGAGCTCAAGGGCAGCTTGGAAAACGACCAATGTGGATAATTACCTCTGGCTGGTCCTCATAGGCTTACTGTCAGAGTGACTGTGATGTCGCACTGACAGTTGGAATACATTACACTACTAGGTAGTGTAATGTATTCTAGCAGTTATCAGTGCTGCAGGTAAAAAAATTAAAATTAAAAAGCAAAAACAAAAGTAAAAAAAAAGTTAATAAAAATGTTTTATAAAAGTGTAAAAATAAAAGTTTTTTTTCCCCCTATAATAAGTCTTTTATTAGAGGGAAAAAAAGAAAACATATTTGGGATCATCGCGTTCGTAACGACCCAATCTATATAACTATTATGTTATTTTTCCCGCACGGTGAACTCAGCAAAAAAACATAACCGAAAAAAAAATGCCAGAATCACTATTTTTTAGACAACACCCCTCTCAAAATATAGAATAAAAAGTGATCAAAAACTTGCATGTGCCCCAAAATAGTACCAATAAAAACTACATACACGAGAAAAAGCAATCAGAGCAGTTGAGGCCAATATATATATATAACATTTTCGACTTTTATTAAACATATATCACAAACAATGTTAAAATGCAGAAAGATAAGACTCTAGTAAGAATGGCGGAACTAGTAATAAATATTATTGCTGATACAGTTACATGGGTTAACAAGTAGTATACAGTTACTTATATCCGAATAGTATATGCCGCCCCTCACAAGGGGAAATTTTCAAACCTAGTGAGTATACTATATAAGTATATTGAGTAAATGTAAACAAAAGAGGGTAGAATAAAGTGACAGTGCTTTATAAAGTAATCCGTATGGCAACAGCCTTACCCATAGTCAGCAGGAAGGATGATAGTTAATGTCCGCTCCTCCACATGAACCCCCGACGCGCGTTTCACCACGAGTGCTTCCTCAGGGCGATGTGTGTCTATGTGCTCCCTTTGGCAACCCTTAAATAGTCCCTGGGACATGTAATTAGTAAGATGCATAATGGCGCATCTCCGTTGAAGCGACCGGAAGCGAGGCAAGCCCCACATCCGGCTCCGGGCACGGCAGCACACATCCGGATTCCCGACGCGTGACGGGATTTCCGGACATGCGCAATGCGCCCATGGAGACGGAGGAGGAGTGCATCGCAACCAGCCGCCGCAAAGGACATGCGCACCACATCTCAGCAAAAAATGTCAGTGAATCGATTTATGTGTTTGCACTGTTTTAACCTGCGTGCCCTATATAGTTTATGGTGTTAATTGGCTTATATGAATCTGATAATGAAACTGTGTACTGTTGAGTTTTAAGATCCTATATAGAGAAATGCAATATGTAGGCAGCAGAAAAAATACTACCAAAAGTGAAGGATTATATGTGAAAATACCATAGTTGAAAAATATGAATTAATTAATCAGTGTCAGGAAAATGTACGAACCCAAAAAAAAACAGAAATAAAAAAAAATGTGTAAAAAAAAACACACACAACAATGTACCAGAGTATACCATATATAGATAAAGCCAAACAAAAAAAAAATTTAATTAAGGTGTACTCAATAGCCCAATGTAAATAAAAACCCACATTCAATATATAGAATTATGCCACCAAACTATAGTGAAAAAATGGTGTTAACATGACAGACATTTATATCGTCATATATTCATTCAAAATTGCACCGCAATCCCTGGACCTGAGAAATAGATTTAGAGATAGAGGATATAGCAATAGAGTTATTAAATCTGGCTATAATACAGCAAGAACAACTCCGCGTCATGACCTTCTGAGACCTAAAAAACAACAAAGTTGTGAATCAGGGGTGCGTTTCATATCCACTTACAATGGACAGTGGAATAAGATGAGAGCCATTCTGGAGAAACACTGGCCTATTCTAAAATCTGAACCACAATTGACTCAAAATCTATCTGAAAGACCTATGATGACAGCTAGAAGAGCTATGAACTTGAAAGACTTCCTTGTCAGAAGTCATTATGTCCAACGCCAGATATCCCCTTTTGGCTCCCGGGGACCTAGAAAAAGATGCTATCCTTGTGGTAATTGTAAAGCCTGCGTTAACATCTGCCGGGCAACCAATTTTTCCTCAGCCGACGGAGGGCGACTTTTTGATATCAAAGAATATATACCATGTAGAACGACACATGTGGTATACTATGCCACATGTGGATGCCCAAAAATATATGTAGGACTTACCTCCAGAGAGCTGAGAATCCGTACAAGAGAACATGTACGTGACATTATGGGGGCCAGCGATGTGGAAGATCTAACTCAGCTAAAAACCATAGCTAGACATTTCAAGTTACACCATAGTTGTAACCCCAGATCATTATCAGTAAGAGGTATTGATAGAATACATTGTGGCATCAGGGGGGGCAATGTGAAAAAGGTGTTAGCACAAAGGGAATGTAAGTGGATAGTCATGTTGGGATCTATGACACCCCGGGGACTCAATGAAAATTTGAGCTTTGTTCCATTTTTATAATCTCTACCGTCCATCTGTTCTTAGTATTTTATATTAATTATGTGTTGTCTCATATGTGTTTTTATTAGGTACCGCGTTCGATACATCAAGTGCCCTTTATCTGATCATTGGAACGGGAGCCCTCAGAATTTTTTATGGATAACATACGTGATGATACTGTGGTTCTTTGTAACAATGTGTTTCATTCGTATATAAATGTCAATTATTAGCGTTTTACTTGGCTTTGTAATGGAATATATAGGCTTTGTACAAATTATGCATTATTTTTGAGTGTATATATCCAACTAGAAGTGCATAATAATTAATATATGCTAGCAATATTTTCCATATGTCTAATTTGGAATATGTATACGATACCATAGAGAGGTGTAATATGGATTCTTTTTCTTTAGTTTTTGGTTATTTAATTAAATGCGTAGGTAGTTTATAAACCATTTTATCACCCTAGTAATGTATGTATGTATGTACTTTATTATAAACTGTACAATAAATAGCACATATCACTAATACTTAGAATAGGTGCAATTTTGAATGAATATATGACGATATAAATGTCTGTCATGTTAACACCATTTTTTCACTATAGTTTGGTGGCATAATTCTATATATTGAATGTGGGTTTTTATTTACATTGGGCTATTGAGTACCCCTTAATTCATTTTTTATTTTTATTTTTGTTTTGCTTTATCTATATATGGTATACTCTGGTACATTGTTGTGTGTGGTTTTTTTTACACATTTTATTTTATTTCTGTTTTTTTTGGGTTCGTACATTTTCCTGACACTGATTAATTAATTCATATTTTTCAACTATGGTATTTTCACATATAATCCTTCACTTTTGGTAGTATTTTTTCTGCTGCCTACATATTGCATTTCTCTATATAGGATCTTAAAACTCAACAGTACACAGTTTCGTTATCAGATTCATATAAGCCAATTAGCACCATAAACGATATAGGGCACGCAGGTTAAAACAGTGCAAACACATAAATCGATTCACTGACATTTTTTGCTGAGATGTGGTGCGCATGTCCTTTGCGGCGGCTGGTTGCGATGCACTCTTCCTCCGTCTCCATGGGCGCATTGCGCATGACCGGAACTCCCGTCATGCGTCGGGAATCCGGATGTGTGCTGCCGTGCCCGGAGCCGGATGTGGGGCTTGCCTCGCTTCCGGTCGCTTCAACGGAGATGCGCCGTTATGCATATTACTAATTACATGTCCCAGGGACTATTTAAGGGTTGCTAAAGGGAGCATATAGACACACATCCCCCTGAGGAAGCACTCGTGGCGAAACGCGCGTCGGGGGTTCATGTGGAGGAGCGGACATTAACTATCATCCTTCCTGCTGACTATGGGTAAGGCTGTTGCCATACGGATTACTTTATAAAGCACTGTCACTTTATTCTACCCTCTTTTGTTTACATTTACTCAATATACTTATATAGTATACTCACTAGGTTTGAAAATTTCCCCTTGTGAGGGGAGGCATATACTATTCGGATATAAGTAACTGTATACTACTTGTTAACCCATGTAAATGTATCAGCAATAATATTTATTACTAGTTCCGCCATTCTTACTAGAGTCTTATCTTTCTGCATTTTAACATTGTTTGTGATATATGTTTAATAAAAGTCGAAAATTTTATATATATATATTGGCCTCAACTGCTCTGATTGCTTTTTCTCGTGTATGGATCATTTCATGGAGCTGCCTATGTGACATGGGGGGATGTTTTTGTTATAAACAGTGCCCAGCCCTTATTACAAGTGTGTTTGGAGTCTACATATTGATTCCAATAAAAACTACAACCCGTCCCGCAAAAAACAAGCCCTTACACAGCTTTTTTGACTGAAAAATAAAAATGGTGCAGTTTTTAAAATAGGGTGATTTATTTGGGGTTTATAATATATAAGGCCTTCAAAACCACTTCAGAATTAAAGTGGTGCCAGTAAAAATAGCCTTTTGACATTTTCTTGAAAATGTGTGAAATTGCTGCTAAAGTTCTAAACCTTGTAACGTCCTAGAAAACAAAAGGACGTTCAAAAAACTATGCAAACATAACGTAGACATATGGGAAATGTTAATTAGTGACTATGTTGTATGGTATTACTATCTGTTTAACAAGCAGATCCATTTAAATTTAGAAAAATGCTAATTTTTGCACATTTTCTCAAAATGTTGGTGTTTTTCACTAACAAATATTGAATTTATCGACCAAATTTTTCCACTAACATAAAGTACAATATGTCACGAGAAGCCAATCTCAGAATCGCTTGGATAGGTAAAAGCATTCCCAAGTTATTACCACATGAAGTAACAAATGTCAGATTTGAAAAAATCATCTGTGCCACGATGCCAAAACAGGCTACGTCCTAAAGGGGTTACAGGTTAAGTACACTTTAAAATTTACACCCTACAGTGTATGCAAAGAGACTGCTACAATGTACAGTACAGGCCACATGTGGCAAAACCATAGCATATGTGCTCAATTTGACACGTGAGAATTTTTGTTAGCCCTTATGCAGCGCATTTTGTTATGATGTCATAATTGATATGCCTATCTCCCAGCCACAATACATCCACCACAAAACATTAGTTATGTGGTACTTGTGTACACTATGTTTGTGAGACAAAGCGGGAAGTGTGACACTCACTTATGGGGGTCCTGTGGCTGGCACAGGTATGGGGGTCCTGACCATTTCTTCCTGATTGTGTGTCCAAATTTATTGAATAGTGAATTTGAGCACATACAATTAAAAAAATTCACCACCTGTATAGGGAATATTGATCAGTCTCCTGTTTATTTTATACCTCATAATCCATTTTTAATGGCTGCTTTGCATTTTGTAACATGCGTTTATTGAATTATAGTTTTAATTTAAGTCTTGGTGTAGAGAAGGCTTTGGGTTCCTAGAGCACTGTGCTGACTTTTCATTGGGGTACAAACTGTATTCTGCAGATGATTTGCACATAAATGGAAGGGGGTCTGCTGTGCTGGAGGAGAGAATTCTAGCTGGGGTAGCGCAGTATTTAAACTAGGGCTGAGGAGGGAGGTCAATGTAGAAAATAAAGGGGTAGTTAGGTTAGAGAGGGGTCAGACTATATTGATGGGGGGGGGGAATAGACTGTGGTGAGAGGACTAGACAACAGGATAGGGTGATACTTTTGTTACAAAACAGCAATGAAAATAAAAATGCCCAAATAATGTCAAATAATCACATTTCTGAAACTGACAGTGAAAAAATAAAAAACTAAAGGCAAGTTAAAGTATATGTTCACAAATGGCAGAAGTCTAGTAAGCAAAATGGGGGAGCTGGAGGCATTGGTACTAGAGGAACATATAGATATAGTTGGTGTTGCTGAAACATGGCTGGACTCTTCACATGATTGGGCTGTAAATCTACAGGGTTTTATACTGTTTCGGAAAGACAGGGCGAATAGGAAAGGTGGTGGTGTATGTCTGTATGTGAGAAATGATATGAAGGTGAGTGTGAATGAGACATTAGAGGGTGAAGGTTGTGAGGAGGTTGAAACCTTGTGGGTGGAATTACAAAGGGAGGTAAACCCTGAAAAAATTACTTTTGGTGTAATCTATAGACCCCCCAATATAACTAAGGAGATGGATGGTCAGCTATATAAACAGATGGAGCAGGCAGCACAGGCTGGTACTGTCGTGATAATGGGAGATTTTAATTACCGGGATATCACTTGGTGTCACGGTTCAGCTTCAACTGCAAAGGGGAGACATTTCCTCAACCTGTTGCAGGAAAATTTTATGGGTCAGTTTGTGGAAGACCCGACTAGAGTTGAAGTTTTGTTGGATCTGGTCATTTCTGATAATGCAGAGCTTGTTCGGAACGTTGATGTTCGTGAAAATCTTGGTAACAGTGATCACAATATAGTTACATTTTTCCTATACTGTAAAAAACAAACACATGCTGGGAGGTCAAAAACACTTAATTTTAAGAAGGCCAATTTCCCCAGGATGAGGGCTGCAATTCAGGATATAGACTGGGAAGAACTAATGTCAAATAATGGGACAAATGATAAATGGAAGATTTTAAAATCTACTTTGTATAATTATAGTGCAAGTGTAAAGGCACAGCTTCTGTGTCAACGCCCATAGGTAATCAGTCTGCACCTGCTTCTATGTCTGTGAGTAGGTAGATTAGGGCTCACTTGTCTGTTTCCCTACCCCCCATCATTACAGCAAGATTTATTCCTATAGGTAACAAGTATAAACTACTAAAATTAAACCCCACATGGCTTACACCTTCTGTAAAAAGGGCAATACATAACAAAAGAGCGAGATAAAAATCTGTAAAAATGTAATAAAATTAGCAAAAATACAAAATAAAAGGCAGGTGGCCAAAGATAGTAAAACAAATCCCCAAAAAATCATGAACATGTAGGACCCCTAGATAGTGGTAATGGGGAGTTGGTCACAGGGGATCAAGAGAAGGCAGAGTTACTAAATAGTAGATTGAAAAAAAACTGCAGCACTCAAATATCCAAAAGATGTTTCTTCAATCTACTGTGTGCAAGTTGTCCCGTTGGACCTGGGACATTTGTGCTGCATGCACCATCCCTTGTTAGGGATTATCTACCTTGTCTCCCTCAAAATAACCTTTTCGGCTGTGCTGCTAATTTGTTTATACTAGAGTTACTAAATAGGTTCTTTAGCTCTGTATATACAACAGAAGAAAGAGCAGCTCATGTAGCCAGTGCTGTTAATATACTGAATTGGCTGAATGTAGATATGGTCCAAGCTAAATAAATAAAATAAATGTGCACAAGGCCCTGGGACCAGATGGGTTACACCCTAGAATTCTTAAAGAGCTTAGTTCAGTTATTTCTGTCCTCCTCTTTATAATATTTAGAGATTCTCTAGTAACTGGTATAGTGCCAAGGGACTGGCGCAGGGAAAATGTGGTGCCTATTTTCAAAAAGGGGATCTAGGTCTTCCCCGGGTAATTATAGACCAGTAAGCTTAACATCCATCGTGGGGAAAATATTTGAGGGGCTATTGGGGGACTATATACAGGATTATGTGACAAAAAAATAGGATTATAAGTGACAGCCAGCATGGTTTTACTCAGGACAGAAGTTGTCAAACCAACCCGATTTGTTTTTATGAAGAGATGAGCAGAAGCCTAGACAGAGGGGCCACTGTGGATATAGTGTTTTTGTACTTTGCACAGGCATTGGATACTGTCCCTCATAGACGTCTAATGGGTAAATTGAGGACTATAGGTTTAGAAAGTATAGTTTGTAATTGGATTGAGAATTGGCTTAACGACCCTATCCAGAGAGTTGTGGTCAATGATTCCTACTCTGAATGGTCCCCGGTTATAAGTGGTGTACCCCAGGGTTCCGTGCTGGGACCACTATTATTCAACTTATTAATTAATTATATAGAGGATGGGATTAATAGCACTATTTCTATTTTTGCAGAGGACACCAAGCTATGTAGTAATATTCAGTGTATGAAGATGTTCGTGAATTGCATGCGGATTGAAACAAACAAAGTGTTTGGGCATCCACTTGGAAAATGAAGTTTAATGTAGATAAATGTACAGTTATGCACCTGGGTACCAACAACCTGCATGCATCATATGTCCTAGGGGGAGCTACACTGCGGTAGTCACTTGTTGAGAAGGATCTGGGTGTACTTGTAGATCATAAACTAAATAATAGCATGCAATGTCAATCAGCTGCTTGTAAGGCCAGCAAGATATTGTCGTGCATTAAAAGAGGCATGGACTCGCGGGACAGGGATATAATATTACCACTTTACAAAGCATTAGTGAGGCCTCATCTAGAATATGCAGTTCAGTTCTGGGCTCCAGTTCATAGAAAGGATGCCCTGGAGTTGGAAAAAATACAAAGAAGAGCAACGAAGCTAATAAGGGGCATGGAGAATCTAAGTTATGAGGAAAGATTCAAAGAATTAAACCTATTTACATGATTAACTTATATAAATATATTAATGGCACATACAAAAAATATGGTGAAATCCTGTTCCATGTAAAACCCCCTAAAAAAACAAGGGGGCACTCCCTCTGTCTGGAGAAAAAAAAGGTTCAACCTGCAGAGGCGACAAGCCTTCTTTACTGCGAGAACTGTGAATCTATGGAATAGTCTACCGCAGGAGCTGGTCACAGCAGGGACAGTAGATGGCTTTAAAAAAGGCTTAGATCATTTCCTAGAACAAAAAAATATTAACTCCTATGTGTAGAAATTTTTCCCTTCCCTTTTCCCAACACTTGGTTGAACTTGATGGTCATGTGTCTTTTTTCAACCGTACTATGTAACTATGTAATATCAATAGATATAAATCCGAATTTTTTTTCTTTTCATGAATTGTGCTTAAAAAAACAGTGTTTGTAAATATAGTTCATACGATATTGGCTGCTCTGTTCTTTCAGCTTCGTCAATTGCATGAAATTGTGCGGATATCTCTGGTAGGCAATATACACATTTGTGCTGCTGTATGTGAATATAGACAGGTGCAGAAGCTAATGTCAACCAATGCAAACAGATGCAGTTAGAAGATCAAAGAAAGAAGGAGCAAGAAATGTAATCTAGACACCAAAACCCTATCACTGTGAAGCTCTGCATCCACTTCTCTTATTTCATGAAAATTGCATGCTGGTTCCTTATGTAAACACATACTGTGTCAAATAATTTAGCAACATCAGCAATGCTTTTAATTTAACAGAGAATAAACACATCAAAAGATATATGCAAATGTACCAAGTGCTGGTCTTGAAGTGTACCGTTTCCAGTGGTTGCTTACCTGCCTCCGAATGGCCTCTAACTCTATTCCTGTCTATAATTAGAGATATATTATTTCTGCAATTTAAGTAGCAACTCTCTTGACAATTCTGGTGTCAGTTTTATAAAACCAGCGCATCGCTAATGGTGTCTGGTAGCCTCAAGAAGTACCAAGATCTGTTTACTTCAAACAACAGAGTGTGTCCCAGGCAAGGGACCAGGGCCGGCCTTAGGTTGGATGGTGCCCTGTGCGGGACTCTCTATTGCCACCCCCTACACGTACCAAAAATTGACCACATATATAGACACGCACATGCTGGAACATATATACTGTACATACATAAAGACAGATATTTAGACATACAGGCAAATATACATACACAGATCTGGAATATATACATACAGTTAAATATATAGACGTACAGACACATATACACGCACACACACACCCACACACACACCCCGGCAGATAAATACACAGACAGGAACATATACAAATACATAAAAGGCACGTGTATATACAGGCACAAAGACACATTCACAAACAGACCCATATATACCCAGTAAAGATAATGTAGTAGATTTCACATGCAGTCCTATGTAACACCACAGATAACACACAGTAATAACTGAGTACAGATAATGTAGTAGACGTTAGCTGCAGTACTATGTAACACCACAGATAACACAGTGATAACTCTCTGAGTACAGACAATGTAATAGATGTTATCTGCAGTCCTATGTAACACCACATATAACACAGTGATAACTCTCTGAGTACAGATAATGTAGTAGTGTTACCTGCAGTACTATGTACCATTGCTGATAACACAGTGATAACTCTCTGAATACAGATAATGTCGTAGATGTTACCTGTAGTCCTATGTAACGCCACAGATAACACAGTGATAACTTTCTGAGTACAGATATTGTAGTAGATGCTACCTGCAGTCCTATGTAACACCACATATAACACACAGTGATAACTCTCTGAGTACAGATAATGTCGTAGATGTTACCTGAAGTCCTATGTAACACCACTGATAACATAGTGACAACTCTCTGAGTACAGATAATGTCGTAGATGATAACTATACCCACAGACACATATAAACACACACACACGCACACGGAGGCATATATATATATAAGGGCAGCAGAGTATATAAGAAGCAGCAAGGTTTATTAGGGGCAGAATAGTATATAAGGGGAAGAAGAGTATATAAGTATCAGCAGGATATATAAGGGGCAGCAGGGTATATAGGGGAAGCAGGGTATATAAGGGGTAGTAGCGTATATAAGGGGCAGTAGGATATATAGGGGTAGCAGGGTATATAGGGGCATCAGAGTATATAAGGGGCAGCAGGGTTTCTTAGTGGCAGAACAGTATATAAGGGGAAGCAGAGTATATAAGTAGCAGCAGGATATATAGGGGCAGCAGGGTATATAGGGGCAGCAGGTATATAGGAGGCAGCAGAGTATATAAGGGGCAGCAGGATATATAGGGGCAGCAGGATATATAGGGGGCAGCAGGGTATTTAGGAGGCAGCAGGGTATTTAGGAGGCAGAAGAACATATAAGGGGCAGCAGGATATATAACGGGCAGCAGGATATATAGCGGGCAGGAGGAAATATAGGGGAAGCAGGGTATATAGGGGCAGCGGGGTATATAGGGGGCAGCAGGGTACATAGGAGGCAGCACAGATATCTTTGTTTTATCTGTTCTACTTTAATTTTGAACACACACTTTTACAAAGAGACATAAACACATGCAGACACACAAACACATACAAAAACAGAGACACATACTGTATACACAGAGACACACACTGTATACACACAGAGACACACACGCACACTGTAACACATACACATACAAACACAGAGACACATATTGTATACACAGAGACACACATACTGTAGACACACAGACACACATATATACTCACCATCTCCCCTTGCTGACAGGATCACAGGCTTCGTGCAGTACGGGCTGTGGGCGGAGCTTCCTCCTCTTCTCTTGCTCCTCGGCTCTTATTTACTCTGTGTGTGTAACTAAGAGCAGAGCACAGAGTAGAAGCAGAGCCCAGTGGTGCCCCCTACATGCTGGGAGGGTGCAGCACCTTGTGCGCTCGCACACCCTTAAGGCCGGCTCTGCAAGGGACCTTCCATCCTGCCAACATATATATTTTTTTACTAGAAAGTGGAATCCCTGTTAAACCAGTTGTTTCGACATGTGCATTGAAGTTGGACGGATTTGATCAGTATTTCGCATCAGTCTTTTAAAGTCTAAACTAGGAATGGATCTAAACGCAGAAAAAATACATGTATACTTTTCTATTTTGTTGTCCCACTCCTGGTTTGGGCTTTAAAATACTTAACAATTCTGCACAGCGTGAAAAAGGCCTAGTATTTTATGTGGAACGGTGTTAAATGCTATAGAAACAAGATAAGTCAAACTAACTGCCTTACTGTGTCCAGTTGTTACCTTACTCCATCATAAAAGCTATAAAAAGTTCACATGTACATTAAGGTTCTACACTATCAGCTCTTATTGCTAATATAAAGAGTCAATAATATATATAAAGGGAAAGGGAAGCATTACATGGCAGTGATTAAAATCCAACAGCCCTTCTAATCTTGAGAATTTGTGTACATGTAACATGGGTGCCTTATATGCACAATTAGAGGATAAAAAATATTGTCATTTTTAATTTTGAATGTTTTATGAAAAATATGTTTTTGGAAAATACTCTAGAACAACTTCCATTGTGGTGACCAACAATAAGGGAGTCCAGCATACATGCTCCATAATCCAGTAGCAGCTCCCGCCTCACAAGTATACTTTAAATGGGTGTCCATGGCACCATGAATACTATAACTATGGGTGTCTGTCGAATAAGTGTTCAAGAGTGGACCAAAGCGCATACTGAAGATCCTGCTGTACATCCTAGATAGTTAGTGCGCTATTTATCCGTAATACTCAAATATAAACCCAGAGGCGTTATACTCCACCCTAAAGGCAAAGAATAAGGTTAATCTTAATTTAGTTACACTACCGTTCAAAAGTTTGGGGTCACCCAGACAATTTTGTGTTTTCCATGAAAACTCACACTTATATTTATCAAATGAGTTGCAAAATGACTAGAAAATATAGTCAAGAAATTGACAAGGTTAGAAATAATGATTTTTATTTGAAATAATAATTTTCTCCTTCAAACTTTGCTTTCGTCAAAGAATGCTCCATTTGCAGCAAGTACAGCATTGCAGACCTTTGGCATTCTAGCTGTTAATTTGCTGAGGTAATCGGGAGAAATTTCACCCCATGCTTCCAGAAGCCCCTCCCACAAGTTGGATTGGCTTGATGGGCACTTCTTGCGTACCATACGGTCAAGTTGCTCCCACAAGAGCTCTATGGGGTTGAGATCTGGTGACTGCGCTGGCCACTCCATTACAGATAGAATACCAGCTGCCTGCTTCTTCCCTAAATAGTTCTTGCATAATTTGGAGGGGTGCTTTGGGTCATTGTCCTGTTGTAGGATGAAATTGGCTCCAATCAAGTGCTGTCCACAGGGTATGGCATGGCGTTGCAAAATGGAGTGATAGCCTTCCTTATTCAAAATCCCTTTTACCTTGTACAAATCTCCCACTTTACCAGCACCAAAGCAACCCCAGACCATCACATTACCTCCACCATGCTTGACAGATGGCGTCAGGCACTCTTTCAGCATCTTTTCAGTTCTTCTGCGTCTCACAAATGTTCTTCTGTGTGATCCAAACACCTCAAACTTCGATTCGTCTGTCCATAACACTTTTTTCCAATCTTCCTCTGTCCAATGTCTGTGTGCTTTTGCCCATATTAATCTTTTCCCTTTATTAGCCAGTCTCAGATATGGCTTTTTCTTTGCCACTCTGCCCTGAAGGCCAGCATCCCGGAGTCGCCTCTTCACTGTAGACGTTGACACTGGCGTTTTGCAGGTACTATTTAATGAAGCTGCCAGTTGAGGACCTGTGAGGCGTCTATTTCTCAAACTAGAGACTCTAATGTACTTGTCTTGTTGCTCAGTTGTGCAGCGGGGCCTTTAACTTCTCTTTCTACTCTGGTTAGAGCCTGTGTGTGCTGTCCTCTGAAGGGAGTAGTACACACCGTTGTAGGAAATCTTCAGTTTCTTGACAATTTCTCGCATGGAATAGCCTTCATTTCTAAGAACAAGAATAGACTGTCGAGTTTCACATGAAAGCTCTCTTTTTCTAGCCATTTTGAGAGTTTAATCGAACCCACAAATGTAATGCTCCAGATTCTCAACTAGCTCAAAGGAAGGTCAGTTTTATAGCTCCTCTGAACAGCAAAACTGTTTACAGCGGTGCTAACATAATTGCACAAGGGTTTTCAAGTGTTTTCTAATCAACCATTAGCCTTCTAACACAGTTAGCAAACACAATGTACCATTAGAACACTGGAGTGATGGTTGCTGGAAATGGGCCTCTATACACCTATGTAGATATTGCATTAAAAACCAGACATTTGCAGCTAGAATAGTCATTTAGCACATTAACAATGTATAGAGTGTATTTCTGATTAATTTAATGTTATCTTCATTGAAAAAAACTGTGCTTTTCTTTCAAAAATAAGGAAATTTCTAAGTGACCCTAAACTTTTGAACGGTAGTGTATATACTAGTCCTTTTCAATTAATTAGAATATCATCAAAAAGTTAACTTATTTCAGTAATTCAATTAAAAAAGTGAAACTCCTGTATTATTTAGATTCATTACACACACAGTATTTCCAGCATTTTTGTCTTTCAATGTTGATGACTATAGCTAACAGTTAGCAAAAAACCCAAATTTAGCGTCTCAGAAAATTAGAATATTACATAAGCCCAATTTCAAAAATGATTTTTAATACTGAAATGTTGGCCTACTGAAAAGTATGTACAGTATATGCACTCAATACTTGGTCAGGGCTCCTTTTGCATGAATTACTGCATCAATGCGACGTAGCATGGAGGCGATCAGCCTGTGGCACTGCTGAGGTGTTATCAATGTGGCGTGGCATGGAGGCGATCAGCCTGTGGCACTGCTGATGTGTTATGGAAGCCAAGGTTGCTCTGATAGTGGCCTTCAGTTCGTCTGCATTGTTGGGTCTGGTGTCTCTCCTCTTCCTCTTGACAATACCCCATAGATTCTCTATGGGGTTTAGGTCAGGCGAGTTTGCTGGCCAATCAAGCACAGTGATACTGCGGTTATTAAACCAGGTATTGGTACTTTTGGCAGTGTGGGCAGGTGCCAAGTCCTGCCGGAAAATGAAATCAGCATCTCCATAAAGCTTGTCAGTAGAGGGAAGCATGAAGTGCTCGAAAATTTCCTGCTAGACGGCTGCGCTGACTCTGGACCACTGAGCAACAGCGTTTGTCCACTGCGTTATATAAAGTCTAAAGTCCTGTTTTCAGATAAAAGTAAATTTTGCATTTCATTGAGAAATCAAGGTCCCAGAGTCTGGAGGAAGAGTGGAGAGGCATCAATCCATGTTGCTTGCAGTCCAGTGTGAAATTTCCACAGTCAGTGATGGTTTGGGGAGCCTTGTCATCGGCTCCCCAAGAAGCACTGCAGCCATTTTGGGACAACACAGACAGGACTCTAAAACTGTGCATCCACAGCATATGCGGCAACTGGAGGGCATCAGATATTACTCCATATACACCATCATATTTGAAATGTTGTCCCAAGACCGGAGGGACGCTTTAAGTAAAAAAAACAAAACATGATGAAATACAACAATTTGTTAATGATTATGTTTCTGAGGGTAGTATAATTAGTAACAGAAAGGTGATTGGCGGTTTTTGGTGAATTCCCCGTTAATTTCAATAATTATTAATAATCTAATGATGAAAACCTCAGGAAGTATGACGGGATGAAAAATGACCGCGGTAAGCGAATGGCTGTCACTGTTATGATTTACAGAGTACAATTTCCCTTCTTATGTACTGAGGGACAACTCCTAAACTGT
Source organism: Rhinoderma darwinii (assembly GCF_050947455.1). Classification (NCBI taxonomy): domain Eukaryota; kingdom Metazoa; phylum Chordata; class Amphibia; order Anura; family Rhinodermatidae; genus Rhinoderma; species Rhinoderma darwinii. The sequence goes on from NC_134691.1 coordinate 187,029,458, forward strand.
GATGTTGTACCATTGTGATTGGAAGGACAATGGAGTGGTAAGGACTGATGGTCATGCTGGCTCTATAGAGGGGGATGTGGACACATGACAATGCTACAGATGTTTGAACTCCATGGTGCAAGCTGTCAGGGACAGCAGTGAACAACCTTCTACAGCTGGTCCTCTTTTATTACAAGTATCTGATGTAGCGTTGTAGACACTGTAAAAGTCACTATATATATCTCATATATACTTACTATGGGTTTATCATATACCATCTGCCTGACAATGTAAATTAATGTAGCAATAATTTAGAATGAAACATTCAAATTTAGTCTTCAAATATTGCTGAGAGGTTATCCACCTAAGAAACCCCTTTTTTGTGATGGCTGCCTGAGTGTGCACTTACCTCCGTGGGTCCGGCTGCTGGAACCTGCTGCCAGTGCATCCACATTCCCCCCATGAATACTATTAGATGGTAGCCACTGAAGTTAATAGGTGACAATGTTATACATGAAGGCATTGGGTCCTCAACGCTAAAAAGTAGGAGCCACACTAGATTATAGAGGTGACACCAAGTAGGAGACCCCCTTTATGACAATTATATATCCTTATATGGAATATGGATGGGGGTAGCCCTGAGTGAACAAGCCCTTTAAGGGGCCTTTATATGCAGAGATTGTCTCTATGATACACAAGATAAAAGAAAGAGTGACCTGCTACAACTATTGCTCTCTCCATCTATTTTTGCAATATACTTATGTTCCTAGCGTCGTATCTCATCTTCTGTCACGTGATCTCTCGCTAACTCGAAATCCAATCTTCCTCCTCAGCCCTGTTCATGAGCTCTAACTTCCGTTTTCCTGTTGTCTGAGTATACGGTCATGTCATACATGACGTAACTGGACACTGTGGTTAGGGGTTGTACAATGTACTAATCCTCCTATTCGGGGCATGCGTGGTTGATACACACAGCATGCTCTGTTATCTGCCGGCGCTTTGAATCATGGGATTTGTAGTCTTTATTCAGTACAGGAAACGGCCGGTCACAACAAACTTGCGATGTAAACAGACCGGAGAATTACCTCGGGGAGCGTATAATGAAGAAAATGAGACATAAACAGGTGGGGAATATAGGTTTAATAGAACTAACAGATGTAAAGGTTTATTAAAGAGGCTCTGTCACCACATTATAAGGCCTCATGCACACGACCGTAGACATGTGCACGGCCGTGATTTTCGGGTCGGCTGTCCACTGAGAGACAGCCACACGCAAATCGCGGGCTGTACACATGGCCACAGCCATTATTTTCATTGAGCCTGGAAACCATGGTCGTGCGCATGGCCCCATAGGAATGAGGTCGCAATTCTCCCGTGGATTTTCGGAGGAATTGCGACCGCAAAAGCACGTTCGTGTGCATGGGGTCATACTCTTTTTTAACATGGAAGTCTACGGTCGACGGGTGGCTGAAGGATTGCATTTGTCGGAGGTATAGGGTTTGTTTAACATCTTGCTCCATATATCTCGGGATATGCCGGGGTTAGGCTTTGTTCACATCTGAATTTAAAGAGGCTCTGTCACCAGATTTTGCAACCCCTATCTGCTATTGCAGCAGATAAGCGCTGCAATGTAGATTACAGTAAAGTTTTTATTTTTAAAAAACGAGCATTTTTGGCCAAGTTATGAACATTTTTGTATTTATGCAAATGAGGCTTGCAAAAGTACAACTGGGCGTGTTGAAAAGTAAAAGTACAACTGGGCGTGTATTAAGTGCGTACATCGGGGCGTTTTTACTTCTTTTACTAGCTGGGCGTTCAGACGAGAAGTATCATCCACTTCTCTTCAGAACGCCCAGCTTCTGGCAGTGCAGACACAGCGTGTTCTCGAGAGATCACGCTGTGACGTCACTCACAGGTCCTGCATCGTGTCAGACGAGCGAGGACACATCGGCACCAGAGGCTACAGTTGATTCTGCAGCAGCATCGGCGTTTGCAGGTAAGTCGATGTAGCTACTTACCTGCAAACGCTGATGCTGCTGCAGAATCAACTGTAGCCTCTGGTGCCGATGTGGCCGACACGATGCAGGACCTGTGAGTGACGTCACAGCGTGATCTCTCGAGAACACGGCTGTGTCTGCACTGCCAGAAGCTGGGCGTTCTGAAGAGAAGTGATGATACTTCTCATCAGAACGCCCAGCTAGTAAAAGTAGTAAAAACGCCCTGATGTACGCACATAATACACGCCCAGTTGTACTTTTGCAAGCCTCATTTGCATAACTACAAAAATGGTCATAACTTGGCCAAAAATGCTCGTTTTTTAAAAATAAAAACGTTACTGTAATCTACATTGCAGCGCCTATCTGCTGCAATAGCAGATAGGGGTTGCAAAATCTGGTGACAGAGCCTCTTTAACCCCTTCCCGCTCCTTGACGTACTATTACGTCATGGCAGCTGTATCGTTCGCGCTCCATGCCGTAATAGTACGTCTCGGGAGTAACGCCCGTTTCGGCCGTCCTCCCGACACATACAGGAGCTGTGACGCTGCTGTCTTGTTCAGCAGCTGTCACAGCTCCTACAGCGGGGACCGATCGCTGTGTCCCCGCTGATTAACCCCTTAAAAGCCGCGTTCTATAGAGATCGCGGCTTTTTAGGGGTTAAGCTGCCATCGCCGGCCTGCTACGCGATAGCGGCCGGCGATGGTGACTATGGCAACCGGACACCAAACAATGGCGTCCGGCTATGCCATAGACGGAAGCCTAGTGGGTCCTGACAACGTCAGGACCCACTATGCTTGCTGTCAGTGAGTAGCTGACAGTTCTAATACACTGCACTACGCATGTAGTGCAGTGTATTAGAATAGCGATCAGGGCCTCCTGCCCTCATGTCCCCTAGTGGGACAAAGTAATAAAGTAAAAAAAAAGTTAAAAAAAGATGTGTAAAAATAAGAAAATAAAAGATTTAAAAGTAATAAAAGTAAAAATCCCCCTTTTTCCCTTATCAGTCCTTTATTATTAATAAAAATATATAAAGAAACAAATAAACTATACATAATTGGTATCGCCGCGTCCGTAACGGCCTGAACTACAAAATTATTTCATTATTTATCCCGCACGGTGAACGCCGTAAAATAAAATAATAATAAACCGAACCACAATCACAATTCTTTGGTCACTTCACCTCCCAAAAAATGGAATAAAAAGAGATCAAAAAGTCGCATGTACCTAAAAATGGTACTGATCGAAACTACAGTTCGTTACGCAAAAAATAAGTCCTCGCACGGCTTTATTGATGGAAAAATAAAAAAGTTCTGGCTCTTAGAATAAGGTAACACAAAAAGTGAATGATTGTTTACAAAACGTATTTTATTGTGCAAACCCCATAAGACATTAAAAAAAACTATAAACATCTGGTATCGCCGTAATCGTATCGCCCCGCAGAATAAAGTGAATATGTCATTTATAGCGCACGGTGAACGCTGTAAAAAAAAACGAAAAAAAAACAATAGTACAATTGCTGTTTTTTAGTCACCACGCCACCTAAAAATAGAATAAAAACTGATCAAAAAGCCGCATGCACCCCAAGAAAACTACAATGCATTCCTCAAGGGGTCTAGTTTCCAAAATGGGGTCACTTTTGGGGGGTTCCCAATGTTTTGCCACCACAAGACCTCTTCAAACCGGACATGGTGCCTAATAAAAAAGAGGCTTCAAAATCCACTAAGTGCTCCTTTGCTTCGGAGGCCGGCGCTTCAGTCCATTACTGCACTAGGGCCACATGTGGGATATTTCTCAAAACTGCAGAATCTGGGCAATAAGTATTGAGTTGCGTTTCTCTGATAAATCCTTTTGTGTTATAAAAAAAATGGTATAAAGAGGATTTTCTGACAAAATTTTTTTTTTTATTTCACCTCTACTTTGCTCTAAATTTTTGTGAAACACCTAAAGGGTTCATAAACTTTCTAAATGCTGTTGTGAATACTTTGAGGGGTCTAGTTTCTAAAATGGGGTATTTGATAGGGGTTTCTAATATATGGGCCCCTCAAAGCAACTTCAGAACTGAACTGGAACCTAAAAAAATAAATAAATGAGGCAATACTTCGCTTCTTACATTATACTGATAATGAGCCGTGCCCACCCCGAGATGACCCCAGTTTTGACCGTTTGTATAAACGGAGACCCCTATTAGACCGTTCCAGTGCCCGGTTTTCCCAAGCATACACCCCCGAGAAGTGTATTTCTATTGATGAGTCCCTGGTACATTTTAAAGGGAGGGTTCAATTCCGCGAGTACCTGCCGGGTAAGAGGGCAAGGTATGGCGTGAAGATGTATAAGCTGTGAGAGTGCATCAGGGTATACCTACAGGTATAGGATATATGAAGGAAAGGCCACCCCCAAACCAGACTGCATCCTGGACTACAATAGGTACATGGGAGGGATGGACTTGTAAGATCAAGCCCTGAAGCCCTACAGCGCCATGCGGTGTGGTATAAGAAGCTGGCCGGGCACATCATACAGATGGCATTGTACAATGCGTACATGCTACGTCGATGTGCAGGCCAGATGGGAACTTTCCTGGAATTTCAAGAGGTCATTATCAAGAACCTAATCTTTAGGGACCAAGAAGGGGGGGCACCCAGTACTTCTGGAAGCGAGCCCACACGCATCGTACCAGGGCAACACTTTCCAGGAGAAGTTCCCCAAACTGGCAAGAAGGGAAAAAGTCAAAAGAGGTGCAAAGTCTGCTATAAGAGGGCGATAATGGATGACACAATATATCAATGTGACACGTGTCCCGAATAACCAGAGCTCTGTATGAAAGTGTTTTAAAATTTATCATACATCCCTTGGTTTATAATTTACCCCAATTTTACTTACCCTGATGCACTCCGCACAGCTTATCCCCCCTCGTCTTTCCCCTCTGGGCCCTGCTGTGTGTCCAGGCAGCTGATAACAGCCACATGTAGGGTATTGCCATACCCGGGAGAACCCACATTACAGTTTATGGGGTGTAGGTCTCCGGTCAAAATGCTCACTACACCTCTAAATGAATGCCTTAAGGGTGTAGTTTTTAAAACGGGGTCACTTCTTGCGGGTTTCAACTGTACTGGTACCTCAGGGGCTTCTGCATACATGACTTCGCACTAGAAAATCCCCAGTAGGCCAAATGGTGGTCCTTTCCTTCTGAGCCCTCCCATGGGCCCAAACAGCAGTTTATCACAACAAATGGGGTATTGTGGCACTCAGAACAAATTGCGCAACAGAATGGGGTATTTTGTTTCTTGTGAAAATAAGAAATTTTCAGCCAAAACTACATATTATTTGAAAAAAATAATTTTGTTTTCATTCCCAGCCCAATTCAAATAAGTTCTGTGAAAAAACTATGGGGTCAAAATGGTCACAACACCCAGAAATGAATTCCTTGAGGGGTGTAGTTTCCAAAATGGGGTCATTTGTGGTGGGTTTCTATTGCTTTGATACCTCTGGGGCTCTGCAAATACGACATGGCACCCGAAAACCAATCCAGCAAAATCTGTACTCCAAAGAACACACAGCGCTCCTTTCCTTCTGAGCCCTCCCATGGGCCCAAACGGCAGTTTATCACCACAAATCGGGTATTGCCGCACTCAGGACAAATTGGGCAACAAAATGGAGTATTTTATTTCTTGTGAAAATAAGAATTTTTGAGCTAAAATGACATATTATTGGAAAAAATATATATTTTTTTAATTCCCAGCCCAATTCAAATAAGTTCTGTGAAGAAACTATGGAGTCTAAATGGTCACATTACCCATAAATGAATTCCTTGAGGGGTGTAGTTTCCAAAATGGGGTCACTTCTGGTGGGTTTCCATTGCTTTGATACCTCTGGGGCTCTGCAAATGCGACATGGCACCCGAAAACCAAACCAGCAAAATCTGTACTCCAAAGAACACACAGCGCTCCTTCCCTTCTGAGGCCTCCCATGGGCCCAAACGGCAGTTTATTGCCACAAATGGGGTATTGATGCACTCAGGAGAAATTGGGCAACAAAATTGAGTATTTTGTTCCCTGTGAAAATAAGAAATTTTGGTAAAAAATTACATCTTTTTGGAAAAAATGACATTTTTTTTATGTCACAGCCCTATTGAAATAGGTGCTGTGAAAAAACTGTGTGGTCAAAATGCTAACAACAACCATAAATGAAATCCTTGAGGGGTGTAGTTTCCAAAATGGGGTCACTTTTGGTGGGTTTCCATTGCTTTGATACCTCTGAGGCTCTGCAAATGCGACATGGCACCCGAAAACCAATGCAACAAAATCTGGACTCCAACAAACATATAGCGCTCCTTTCCTTCTGAGCCCTCCCATGGGCCCAAACGGCAGTTTATTCCCACAAATGGGGTATTGCCACACTAAGGACAAATTGGGCAACAAAATGGGGTATTTTGTTCCCTGTGAAAATAAGAAATTTTGGTCACAAATGACATTTTATTTGAAAAAATGACATTTTTTTCATTTCAGAGCCTAATTCAAATACGTGCTGTGAAAAAACTGTGCGGTCAAAATGGTAACAACAACCCTAAATGAATTCCTTGAGGGGTGTAGTTTCCAAAATGGGGTCACTATTGGGGGATTCCTACTGTTTTGGCACCTCAACACCTCTTCAAACCTGGCATGCTGCCTAAAATATATTCTAATAAAAAAAGAGGACTCAAAATGCACTAGGTGCTTCTTTGCTTCTAGGGCTTGTGTTTTAGTCCACGAGCGCAGTAGGGCCACATGTGGGACATTTCTAAAAACTGCAGAATCTGGACAATACATATTTAGTAGTGTTTCTCTGGTAAAACCTTCTGTGTTACAGAAAAAAAAATGAATAAAATTGAAATTCAGCAAGAAAAATGAAATTTGCTAATTTCACCTCCACTTTGCTTTAATTCCTGTGAAATGCCTGAAGGGTTAAAAAACTTTCTAACTGCTGTTTTGAATACTTTGAGGGGTCTAGTTTTTAAAATGGGGTGTTTTATGGGGGTTTCTAATACATAGGCCCCACAAAGCCACTTCAGAACTCAAGAGGTACCTTAAAAAAAAGGCTTTTGAAATTTTCTTAAAAATATGAGAAATTGCTGTTTATGTTCTAAGCCTTGTAACGTCCAAGAAAAATAAAAGAATGTTCAAAAAACGATGCCAATCTAAAGTAGACATATGGGAAATGTGAACTAGTAACTATTTTGGGGGGTATAACCGTCTGTTTTACAAGCAGATGCATTTAAATTCTGAAAAATTCAATTTTTTCAAAATTTTCTCTAAATTTTGCAATTTTTCACCAATAAACACTGAATATATCGACCAAATTTTACTACAAACATGAAGCCCAATGTGTCACGAGAAAACAATCTCAGAATCGCTTGGGTAGGTTTAAGCATTCCGACGTTATTACCACATAAAGTGAAATATGTCAGATTTGAAAAATGGGCTCTGAGCCTTAAGGCCAAAACTAGGCTGCGTCCTTAAGGGGTTAAGGATCTGTCAGGAGCCACTGTTGCAGATACCGTCGAATTTGACAGAATCAAAACAAAATGCCGGACACCATGATGGAACCGGGCAGACCCCATCATAAGTCAATGGGGTCCATCCGGTGTAGTTGGTGTCTGTCATGTGACGGATCCGTCACAGTTTGAGTCCTGTTTTTCTACTTCTATGACAGAACAATAAAATGTCCTTTACAATGCAGATGTGACACATCTCTAGTTATTATTACTAATATGACCTAACATTTTCATTCAGTAATGTGCACTGGGCCTAAACAGTGATCTGAGGAGAATTCCCAGCAGGCACAATAGAGGTGTTTTATTGGACTCTTGGCAATTATTTTGAGCCTGTAAAATATTTATTATAATAAAACAATAACTGTATGAACTGAGACAATGTTCCAATAAAGAATCATCATAGGTGGCTGTGGTTTGGTGGGAAATCTGTAATGTCCAGTTAATAGAGCAGATGTTTAGGTGACAGACCAGTAGTTCTAATAAGTGACAAGGGGATGGACAGACGTCTCTATTATCACAGTGGTCAGGTGACTACTAGCTATCCCATATATGTATGTGTATATATTATATATAGTATTGAAGCCCAGCTCTGCTCAGTAGTCAGCTCCAGATGATGAGCATCATGAGGGGGTTACTACTGGCTACAAGGAGAGGCAGGGGGCTGGAGTCACGTGCTCCCCTTCATCTTCCCCTCCCCTCCTCCTCCTCCTCCACTCAGTCCCTTTGTTGTTAGGAGAAGCCACACGTATTGCACCCATCTAGTGGCTGGTGACAATCACTCTGCTGCTTGGAACAATAACCCGGGCGGGCAGGCAGTGAAGGGGCTATCAGGGGGAAGGGAGGGGCAGAGCTGCCAGCACTGGGAGGTAACGCTGCTCCTTTATCTCTGGCATGGTACTGAGGATGGGTGACAGCCTCCTGTGAGGTGCTGGGGGAGGTGTAGTGTGCCGTATGCGCTGCCCTGTATGAAGGCTGAAGACACTGGATATCACTGGCTCTCTGCATTTACCTGGCGTTACAGGAGTCACCCAGCGGCTGCAGGGAATGAAGAGTAGGAGCCCGCTGCTGCCCTGTGCTCTGTGCCATCATTGATGCTCCTGGCCTGTCCTAGCCAGCCGGTACCCTCCTCGCCCCAGCCGCTTGTAGCACCAGCATCCCGCTCTTCCTGGTCATGGAAGGATCATCTCACCCTGCCTCCAGGCGGTTGGCACTGTGGTCCACCTCCTCTGTGCTGGTCTTCTTCCTAGCCTTCTCCGGCATCCAGGCATCCAACCAGCTGCCCAGCGAGTGCCACAACGGCAAAGGCAAGGGCATCAACTGTTCAGGTAACATGCTCGTCCTCATTTATTACACTTTACTGAGTGCCAACCACTACCACTACTGGACCCGACACTGTCAGGCATCTCTCTAAAGAACTGTGCCCGTACACACACATATATACACATGTTGTAAAATACCAGTAAACTGTTAATTTGTTTATGATGTGTATTATATACATTAGTGCATATTTATAAATAATATATATATATATATATATATATATATATATATATATATATATATATATATATATATATATATATATATAGAAAATGAATCTAATACATGTAGTAAAATACCAGTAAACTCTTCATATGCATGTATGTGTATGATATTTATTATATGCGTATGTATACATTACTATGTGTATATATATATATATATATATATATATATATATATATAGGTATGATGGATGGCAGATATGAGATAACACATGACTGTAAATGTGAGGGTCCCAGTCTTTACACTATCTATGGTATTTATGGACATAGGTGCTTTTGCATATGTATTTGTGGTAATAGGGCTTCCCATTGTGTTAGACAAAGACCACAGGGCCACATATAACCCCGCAGCATTATTAATGTTTTAGCATATTCGTGCCTCTGTGAACAATAGGCTGTGCAGTTGCCTATGTGCTGTTACAGTGTGTAGGCAGATGATCCATCAGAGCTCGGCCACTGGCAGTCGGATGGCAGAAGTCATTAATGAGCATGCCGCACCCCTCGTGTATTTTGCTGGGCTCTTTCTGTCACTTTCTGTAGGAAGTGGCCAAATGAGCCCAGAATTGGCCACGTGATATGACCCTCAGGACTGGTAGTGACAGAAAGATGATTGTTCTGGGCACATCAAATAAATAAATGAATGAGGCCTCAGCAGCTGCTTTTCTCATGTCCAGTCATCATATCTGTGGGGTCTTGTGCCCATCACAACACCACTGCCCTAATGCCAGTCTTGAGAGGGTAGCATTGTATTGGAGAACTGTTCATTTCTCTCTGTTTAGGATTCATTGGCACGTCTGTTCTGCTGTGTACTTGACTTAATATGAAGTTTTGGTCAAGCTCATTTATTCGTGTTGGGTTAATTTATTTTCATTCCCTAAGGGGTGCTTAACAATGGCATAATAACTGCAACGTATGCTAATCACTCATAATGGTGGATTTCTTTATCAAAGTCTCCTGGATACAAGGCGTATCCTAATATGTATTAATGCAAGCACATAGAAGCATTGTAATTGAATGGAGGCATAAAATAAATAAAGTACGGGTTTGTTTGCCTTACGAACGACTCTCATTGCTATGTGGATCTGATGCTTGTTGCTGTAAAATAAACCTTTTTAGCTTGGCCATATAAAATATTGCACTGAGAAATGTTTATCACTTGCTCTGCATTGTGGACCAGGTCCGGGTTGTGAGTAATGGCAGGCAAAGCCAAATATTATACCTTCATTCATGAAAATATTTAAAGGGCAAAAAGAGACAACAAAGAAGCAAGAGTAAACATAAATGATCTTCTCACAAATTAAAAATTCAGTTACACCGCTTTATTTATTTATTATTATCTATCTTATATATTTAATAGAACACTGGGTGACAACCAGTATGGTCACCTAGAACTGGCTTGTCATAAATAGAAAATCATCCGTTGCAACTATATTGGAGAAGATGAATCACTGTATAACTAAACAGATATGAGATCTTACAGTCAAATAAAGCTGGGTGACAAACCTCGTAAGAGATGGTGTAGCTGGGGGGTCTGGCCCTGGGTGCTGGGTGTCATAGGAGGAGTTAACAAGCCACAAGCCACTCTTTCTTGGCAAGGGTATTTAGATATAGGGCTAGGGCAGCAAACTGAATCTTTGCTCCGGATGAAGGAAAGCCTATTTTGTGAGATGGTGGCCTAGTGGTGAGATGGTGGTCTAGTGGTGAGGTGGTGGTCTAGTGGTGAGGTGGCGGTCTAGTGGTGAGATGGTGGTCTGGTGGTGAGATGGTGGTCTGGTGGTGAGATGGTGGTCTAGTGGTGAGATGGTGGTCTAGTGGTGAGATAATGGCCTAGTGGTGAGATGGTGGCCTAGTGGTGAGATGGTGGTCTAGTGGTGAGATGGTGGTGAGGTGGTGGTCTAGTGGTGAGATGGTCGTCTAGTGGTGAGATGGTGGTCCAGTGGTGAGATGGTGGTCTAGTGGTGAGATGGTGGTCTAGTGGTGAGATGGTGGCCTAGTGGTGAGTTGTTCGTCTAGTGAGGAGATGGTAGACTAACGGTGAGATGGTGGGCTAGTGGTGAGATATTGGTCTAGTGGTGAGATGTTGGTCTAATGGTGAGATGTTGGTCTAGTGGTGAGATGGTGGTCTAGTGAGGAGATGGTGGACTGGTAGTGGGATGGTGGTCTAGTGAGGAGATGGTGGTTTAGAGGTAATGATGTCCATATTGGTTATCGCTTACCTTTGCCTGAAACAGATATAATAAAGAAACGGCTGAAAAGAATTCTAAACAACTTGACAGAAGATAATTTAGTGATTCATAGTAACTGGTGACTTCCAGGGAAACACTAAAACTATTTCCCATGCTGACTCCTTATGTAAATTCTATGTCGTGTCCTATTCCTCGTGTGATGCAATTCGTTTTGCGCAGAGAAAGGTTAGCAGGTTAGCATGTTCCACTTATTAACAGCTTGCTTTAACACGGTATATAGGTCACTATTAAAATGTGAATGACTGTACCAGAATCCATTCATCCTATTTCCTACTGTGAAAACCTGCAAAGAGAAGCCTCTTTAATTCAAAGATTGACACTTCGCTCGGGTAGAAGGTAGTCCCAGCATGAAGTGACCTCATGGTCCAGGGTTAGAAAATCAATCTCCAAATGATGCCTTTAAAGTTTAAATAACTGTATTAAATTATGCTTCAGGAAAGATGATATAAATACAAGGTTGAACGACAACGGGTTCACCTTTGTTTAAGCAGGAACCCCAAGTACGTTTAAAGGGCATTAAAATAAAACAATAGTCCATAAAGTACTCGATTTGTCCGATTCTGTTAAGTCTTTTGATCTTCTGTTCAGCTATATTTTAGTTACAGTTGTTTCTCTGGAGTTGTCACCCAATTTTCTCCGACTCGTGAATGGCATATCTGCCTAGTTATTGAGTGTGCAGGGGTTGTATCACTGAATAATATAGATAATCCGATAGATTTTCCATTCAGAAGTCGAAGGAAGCTAGGTGACTGCTCCTGTGGGAAATGTAAGGTTGGCCATATTAGTTGTCACCCAGCTTTGCCAGTATCAGCTATGACTAAGGAATTGCTGAATTGAATATTACTCTTCACATAAAAGGAAAATAAGATGAGTTTTTCATCCATTTTTATGTAAAACATTGTTTCAAGCTCATCTTTTATCTGTTAAAGGGAACCTATCAAACTCTTTTTTGTGGCGTTTTTAGATGGAAGTTAATAGGGAAATGTTTATTTGGTGTTTTTTTTTTTCTTTTGTCTCGCTTTTTTTTTTTTGTCAGTGGCGTTTTTTCTTGAAATTGCAGCATGGGGTTGGTTTGGCGTTTTTTCAGGCAGTTAGTGGTGTTTTTCTCTCATAGACCTTCACTGTTTTTTTTATATACATGTGGCAAGGGGGTGTTTTGTTTATAAATTGTGTTGCAAAGGGGAATCTTTGAATCACAGGGTTTGCAACGGAAAATATGCCAAAAAAAGGCACCAAATTCACATACATCCATTGACCTACAGAATGTGCCATTTATTTTCCTCCTAAAAATCTGGAAATTGTGCAGATATACCTTATTTTAATGACAAATTGTATTCAATATAGATTCTAAAAATAATTAAAGGTCCGGTTTTCTAATTGTTGTAGGTTGATAACACACAAGGAGATATTTTATGGTGGACTATGGTCTTAATTCATAAAAACTAGTGCAGAGAAAGTGAAAGAATTGCCCATAACAACCAATCAGCTTCCTGCTTCAAGAGTGCACGTTAGAGAAGTGATCTGATTGGTTACTATGACTAAGGGGCCCTTTTACACCGGCCAATTATCGGGCAAATGAGCATTCATAAAGCGCTCCTTCCCGATAATTGCCCTGTGTAAAGAGGGTAACGATCAGCCAAACGCTCGTTCATCGGATGATTGTATAGTTTCTGCAGCCTAAAATATTATCCTTGTCGGCAGCACATCTCCCTGTGTGAACAGGGAGATGCACTGCCGACATCAATGAAATGTATGGGGGCGAGTGATCGAAGTAACGACCGCTCCTCCCCATACAAAGCTCCTTGTGAAAGGATCAAATGAGCGCCGATCAACGAGCTGTCTCGTTGGGCTGTGTAATAGGAGTGTAATTACGTGTGCCAGGTTTTCTCAGCGCTACTTTTTCGACGTGACTCTCTATATACATTATTAAATAATGATATGTACTGAGCATGTTTCAGGTGTGGATGCAGGAGGTTTTTATTGTCAGTTGGCAACGAAATCTACAACATTCCCTTTGTTCCTTAAATAAGCGCAGTTTAAGTGACAAACACTTCCAAGATCCCAATGTGTGGTGGAATTGTTCTTTGCGCTTGAACCGCTCTAGACATATCATTTACAGTCTGTTTTGCCACCTGTTCTGTAGCTAAATAATATCCTTCCAATAGGTCTCAATTGAAGCAGGTTTTATTTGACCAGCTTTTGTTAAATGGCAGTTACATGGTTTCATTTAGAGTGTTGACAGTCATCTCATACCGAGCATGATGAAGTGTGAAGAATGCAACGCAGTAAACCTAAAACTTTATGTGTAGCACTGTATATACGTAGGGTGTGCCCGAACCCACTCCTGTATACAGTATATGTTAGGCCATGTTCAGTCTAATGTTATGTGCCGGTGTATTTTCTTGGCAGGACTATGTTAGAGGAGCTGAGTTAGGTCTCTACAGTGGACTGTGGTATTTTCCAGCATATTGGGCGGTGTGCACGCTGCTCGCCTCACGCTGCTCCCTGGTATAAAGTAAAGTGACCTTTATTTGGCTTCACGGTGTGTAACATGCTGTGAATCCAGCTCCTAATGTTACGTTATGTAATGCAACTGTCTTTGTATTATGGGAATAGGTTCTCCTCCATAGAGCACTATGGGGGAATTTAATAACGTCTCTACGCCATGCACAGGAAAGTGGTAAACGGTTTCCACCGCTCTCTTTTAAAAAAGAGGAAGAGCCTAGTCTATTAAAAAATAATGGTTTTTTTATATCGACAATTGCTCAGTGACTCAGGAGAGAGACGAAAGGAGTGAATCAAGAGAGGGAGACATAAGTCAGTAGAGAGTGGGTGGATTTGCCGAGCGCGGCGCGTGTCGCTGTTGGATAGGCGGGCAGGGCGGCAGTTGCCAGATTGGATTGCCGGGCAGGGCGAGAGCTGCCAAATTGGATTGTTATGTAGAGCGTAAGTTACCAAGTGACTGATCCACCAAAGAGACTTTGTATTGCTAGGTTTAATCGCATATAGCCATCTCAGCACGTCATCTGACCGATTGCAGGCGGAACAAAGATCCTATATGGATCAATATAATAGTATTGCTGGTTTAAGAAGTACGCAATTTATATTAATTGTTTGTAAGTTTTAGGTTTATCATCTTTTTTCTTCAGTTTTATGCATTTACCCTCTGACAGCAATACTGCATTGAATCCTCATTGATAATTGTATCATAGTCATTATTGTAGCGTTTGGTGCCTTTTCCAGACCCCTGTGTGTGAATGGAGAAGAAATTCTCCTTCCCTTAGATTACAAGTTAGCAGAGACATCAGTACGGAACAGCTATAATATAAAGTAAATAAATGTAGTTATCTTTTAAGTGGGGTACAGAGGTCATGTAAGTCTTCGTCATGAACATATGAAATTAAATATCTAAACAGCCGTCATTTTGTAATGCCAATAAAAACTCACCCAATGAAAATCTCAATTAAAATTGAGTTTTTGTGACAGAAAGGCTAGTAAATGAGCATTGTATTGAACCTAACGTCGCTGCAGTAACTTCTGTACATTCACATAGTTATTACATATCTAGAGACAAGAGGATTACAGATAAATTCATGCAGATTCAGGGTAAAAATTATGCAAAACAAAAGAGAAAAGTTCTGGTGCAAGTCTGTGTATTGAGATAAGGTTTTAGGTGAGACATTGAGTAGAGAGACTGAATACAAAAATGTTTTGATTATTTTGGTATTAATATCGAATATCAAATATAATGCCGGCATAGTATCACAATCTAGGGCACTTGGGAAGGTATATCCTATACTCTAAGAAGTTTTGGGCAGTAAGAGATAACTCTATAAAGGCCCCAGTACCAAATGTTATTGATATTTTGGTCTTGTATGGCCATATTCATGCCTAGGCTACATACAAGTCATACTGCACTGTTATATGCATGTAAATTAAATTTATCAGATCGGTTTGCGGATTGTTAGGACCCCAATGATTCCGAGCCAGTTCCCTTTAATGTCCTAACTCACCTTAAAACCTGAAAAGTTGTGGATTCGGTTTACCTTAATATCCGACTTCCCCATGTTACTCTCAAAAGGGTCCAGAAAAATTATATTCTGGGGAATATACACTGGAGAGCTTGTGGTCACTGGTGTTTTTCTTGTGGTTACTGGTGCTCTTGTGGTCACTGGTGTTTTTCTTGTGGTTACTGGTGCTCTTGTGGTCACTGGTGTTTTTCTTGTGGTCACTGGTGCTCTTGTGGTCACTGGTGCTCTTGTGGTCACTGGTGTTTTTCTTGTGGTCACTAGTGCTCTTGTGGTCACTGGTGCTCTTGTGGTCACTGGTGCTCTTGATCGACGCTTGCTTGTTCCTGTCACACGGAGCTATGGATGGGGATGAGCGCTCGTTACTCCGATCACTCGTCCCCATACATTATTATCATGTCGGTAGCGCGTCTCTCTGTTTACACAGGGAGATGTGCTGCCGACAACGGTAATATTTCACTTTTTTAAAACGATACGTCCAACAGATGATCGAGCGTTTCCACAGGGCAATTATTGTCAACGAGCGTTCTATGAACGTAAACCAGTGTAAAACCCCCTTTAGCAGCTCTACAGTTGTGAGGACCCCTCCGAACAACTCCCTATAAGTCAACTTCCCAGATAAGAGTGTGGTGGGCTTGTGCTTATACACAATAACCAATAAGAATAGGTAGAGCTGTAGTATAAAGAATTGGGTAAGACAGACCATTAGTGGTAGGCAGGAGGTAGATATGAGAGGATCGCATTAAAAGCTTTGTCTCATCATGGGTGTTATAAATAGGGGTACCTACTCGGGACTCCCCCTCTTTGAGCCAGAGCTGACTAACAAGCAGCAGTTTTTGTTCTTTTGGACCCGGTCCGTCCATGTGTTAGATTGGCAGACGTCTCAGGGGTCTCAGGCTTTTTTTTCATATCAAAAGGGGTTGTCTGTGATGCTACCCTATTGTAATGCTTGAAATATTAGACTGTATTGCTTGTAAAGACAGATATAGCACTGGAATTAAAATGAAATAATAAAACAGAACACAATGGCGGCCGGTGGTGTTTTTATGTATAATAAGTAGCGGTCTGATTTTATATTGTAATTTCTTCATTCATCCAATAATTATCTGTCGCCTATGCGACATCGACGTTGTCTGTAATATTCTGCAGTATTTCACATCAGCCATGCAGACTTTTATATTACCGCTATTATATGTTTTTCCGCTTCTGTACAGTCAGCTTGCACTGTATTTGTTTTAGCTGACAGAAAGAAAATGATGCTGTTACCCCCCATGGAAGTAAGAGACTTGTCTGAGTAAATGGCTTTTTAATCACTTCTTAGGCGAATTGAAAGGGAAATTTACTCAGATGCTTAGATTTTCTGTGTTTTCCCTGAGAAGATTGTTTTGAGGGACAACTTGCTCGGAGCTGTGAGCAATTATTGATTCTCTGCTCCAGTGAAGCTTTATGTCAGATCTTTCTATATCAGCCAGCTAAGAAAGCTGAAGCAGACCGGGTCCTTTGTTAGGCAGGAGACCAGGCCCGCTCGCCACTTTAGGTCATTAGGTGAGATCACTTGCTGATTGATGTTGCTGCCAGCGGTCGCTGTCTAATAATACATCTTATTTTGTATATAGTATTTGTCACATGCGTGCCTGTTCATGTCAATTTCTAATTCAAGCTGGATGGATTCTGTAAAAGGCTCTCTCATATGATATAAAATGTGTTTGGAGACATAAAAGCAATATTGGATAATGCTTAGGTATAAAAATACATTGTAATCTAATATAATGCAGCGAAATTATTAGCACTAAATTGTTAATCTCACGGGCCATCTCATTTCTGGTTTGGTTATACAGTAAATATTAGGGTGCAAAGGTTATTTAATTCGATTTATTCTGCATCCTCTGTGTAAAATTACTGGAAAGCAATACTACCATGTATATCTTAAAGGGATACTCCGGCAATTAGAATTTGAAAAAAATAAAAGACCCCCTAAAGAATGTTTTTTTCATTTTACTTATTGAGCACTAATATGTTCTGACTGTTGTCTAGCATCAGGGGTACCAATACGTAAGTGACTTTTTTGTGTGTCACAATCTGCAGAAGTGCTGATGTCGCATATTGATGATACACCACCAGCATTTTCACACCATGATTCCTGTAGGAAAATGTCCCTCGGTATCCCACACTTGAATTATAAATATAAGGGCTTATTCAGGCCGTGTGATGGACGTTTGTTTTTTTTCGTCCGTCACACGACTGCATTAAAATTAACGCATGTCTGTGGGGCTATTCACACGGCTGTTTTTTAACGGAACATGTGAACGGCACGGGGAAAAATAGGACATTTCCTATTTTTGCCCGTTTTCCCTGATCCCTCAATAGACTCAAGTCTATGAGGGATCCGTGAAAACACACGAGTGCAAATCGGCCGTGAAAAACGGAAGATTTTCACGGCCAATTCGACACCCAGTCGTGTCAATATAGCCTAGTGCACTTTTACTTTAAAGAAGATCTGTCACCTCTCTTGACATGTCTGTTTTAGTAAATAATTGTATTCCTCATGAACTCTACGCAGTGCTGAAATTTATGAATAAATTGACAACTGGGTGTTACCAGTTGGGGGGTGTCCCTACACAGACTGACAATTTCCAATCAGTCCTGACAGAGTAAGATTGTAGGGACACACCCCCTTGGCAAGTGAAATGGTAGCAGCCAGGTGGGTTTTTTCTCCATAAATTTCTAGGAGGAATAACAGAGGAACGGCACAACATAGAGCTCTAAGAAAATATGTTCCAGAATTGATATTTCATAAACAATGCAACAATGTACTAAAATAGACAAGTCAAGAGAGATGACAGGTCCTCTATAAATAATTTGTTTAAATGTAAGGGGTGAGAGCACCTAGAAAGTGACATTTGGACTTGCAGCCTGTTTTTGTTCTAAGTATACTGACAGCTGATAATTCATACAACCTGCACTATGACCTGTGCATCTATAGCTAGTGGAAATCTATTCCACCATTGTTAAAAAGTCTGCACCCGTAGAAAGTAGTTCAATAGTAGACTTTCACAGGAAATGTCTAGTAGTCAAGAATTTTTGAATTAATGGTAACAATCCAAGTAAAATATGTAATTACCTTGAAGAAACAAGAGATGTTTCAATCAAGGGGCATCCGTCTGGTTTTGTGGGTGCATATACAGAGGCAATTGAATCAGCGGTTAGTAGAAATAATCTAAGTATGGTATTCTCTGTATAAAATGTGCACTTTCCATTGAAAAGATGCTTTGTTGTATATTTTTCATTTGAGAAGATCGAATGTTCAGTCCTGTGTATTTCTATAAACCTCCATTACTGTCCAGCTGATTTTCAGAGATAACAAACTTTAGCAGGCCATACACGTGTTTGATGGACGCCCAACTGTTTCCTGACATCTGGGGTGATCAGGTGTGCGAAAGCCACTAACCCCATTTTCCTTATGGTAGTACACATGCATTGTTATCTGAGGGAAAGCCAACAGTTAGCTAGGTTGTATGGTCTTATATTGCTTAGAGGGTCTTATATTGCTTGGAGGGTCTTATATTGCTTGGATGAACTCTCATATCATCTCTACAATAAAGGAATGTTGCTTGTGAAATAATATCTTCATTTAATTGACATTGGTCTTTGATATTTGTCTATGCACATCTAATAGTAATAAGTAAACTAGTAATGTGGTGAGGTCAAGATGGCGGTGGAGTAAATAAGTAAATAATAACATTATTCTGGATACAATGAACTCACTAGGTCAAGTTTTATAGAACTACATGCCATGTAACTGATGCAGCCGATGGGTAGTGAATCATTTAGAGAGGCTGCATTCCTTACATAAACACCAACGGTATATACCGTATACATAATAACCATACTGAGCAATGAGCCTATAAAAATGATTAACCAAAATAAATGACTGGAAAACTAGGACTAGGACCGGCAGCGAGTAGTATAAATACACGCAGCACGTAACGGACATCGGAAATATCAAAGCTCTTCTCAGCTATTTGGCTCACATCACAAAGAGCTGAGCAGACTTCTTAGAAGCAGAACGGCACCATCCCGTCAGACTAAATGGGCGAGTTGTAGATTCTGATAACAAGTACCTCAATAGGACAGTACAGTGTTTTAATGCCATGTAGGTCATCAATTCCAGTCTTCTTTATAAGAATGGCATTACCTTCAACCACTTCTGCTGCTTTTTTCTTCCATTATGATTTCAACCGTGTGATTTGTGTAGCTATTAGGATTTACCTGCCACTTTAGTCCGTCAAAGTCTCATCCTTTTTGGTACCATTCTGACTTTTCAAAATGAGCACTTGATTTGTTCTTATTTCTACAATAACCCTGTAAAGATAGTAGCTTCAATAGGTAATTCTTCCTAGATGTGAGCCTCGGTGGTGAGAGAAAAGAGCCAGCTAGAACCGATTCACCCTATGTCTTCAATAATTTACAATGACTTTTATCTGTAACAAAAAGTTCTACAGTAATGACACTGTTTACCATTTCTGCACACAGAGAACACTGCGCTCATTATGTCTTCGTGTCATTAAATACAGTAACATGAATTTGCATATGCTTTATACCATAATTATCCCAAATAACATAGATGTGATGAACCTAGATAATAGCATATGAAAGTCAATTCTTTTTTAATTATGCACATAAAAACAGCAGCCATATTGATTATTTTTTGTTTACATAGACATAGTCGTAGTCATATCTGTTTCATTGTCTGTTCTTGCAAAAGCCTATTACATATTCTTTAGAGGAGTCCTATACTTATTGCCACCTCTGCCAGGGGTGCAGGGAGTGCAAAGGTAGCAGTTAAACCCAAGCTCTAGAGCCTGCAGGGCCCAAATGCCCTCTTTTCAGACACACTTTACAATGTGGCAGGGCTTAGTGGGAAAGGGGACGTGGAAAAGCAACAGGGGCGTAGCTTAATATGTGACAGCATGCAGCATGCCCAAAAAAATTACAAAATTTGGGCACTAAAAACTGGAGTAAACTAAGCCAACTAATAGGTGGTATAAGGAAGAGAAAATTGTCTAATATGTCTAGCAAGATGCACCAAATTTATCATACAGCATGCACCACTTTCATAAATTTGTCTGATTTTTTGACTGCCTTGTCCTCCAAGTTTATACTGTCTAAGGCCCCATGCACACCACCATATTTTTCATCCATAATTATGGACCGTAACTACGGACCCATTCATTATGGCGCTGTGCTCACGACTGTCCATAATTACAGATCCATTCATTTCTATGGCCGACGGACACCTTCCCGTATATTTACGGGAAGGTGTCCATGCCGTATACACCTTCGGTAAAAAATAGGGCAGGTCCTATTTTTTTATTTTACGGACTGTGCTCCCATACTTTATAATGGGAGCACCGTCTGTAAATGCGGACGACTGTCCGTGGCCGGCCGTGTCCGTAATTATGGACCGTGATTTTGGTCACCGTCGTGTGCATGGTACTTATGCGCTACAAGCACCTTTCCGTATTTTTAGAGATGGGTGTCCGTTTCGTAAAAATGATCAGTAAAATATAAAACATGTCCCATTCTTGTGTGTAATTACAGCACGGACTACCCATAGAAGTATATGGGCGCTTCTGTAATTACCCCCGTAGCCATCCATAATTACGGAAGCATTGCTAGGCGATGCCAGGTTTCCAGATGCTGCATATCATTTGTGGTTTTCTTTTTGCGGATCCGTAAATACGGATGCACTACGGACCATACTTACGGACACCGTTCCGTAAATGCGAATGATTTACGGATGATAATAAATGACTATGGATCCGTATTTATGGACAGTATATACGAATGGATGAAATCGACGGTCGTGTGCATGAGGCCTTAAACAGAGAGTATTAGTAAATCTTCCCCAACGTGTACGTCTAGTGAACCACAGTAATATGAGGCCTTAAACAGAGAGTATTAGTAACTCTTCCCCAACGTGTACGTCTAGTGAACCACAGTAATATGAGGCCTTAAACAGAGAGTATTAGTAAATCTTCCCCAACGTGTACGTCTAGTGAACCACAGTAATATGAGGCCTTAAACAGAGAGTATTAGTAAATCTTCCCCAACGTGTACGTCTAGTGAACCACAGTAATATGAGGCCTTAAACAGAGAGTATTAGTAAATCTTCCCCAACGTGTACGTCTAGTGAACCACAGTAATATGAGGCCTTAAACAGAGAGTATTAGTAAATCTTCCCCAACGTGTACGTCTGGTGAACCACAGTAATATGAGGCCTTAAACAGAGAGTATTAGTAAATCTTCCCCAACGTGTACGTCTAGTGAACCACAGTAATATGAGGCCTTAAACAGAGAGTATTAGTAAATCTTCCCCAACGTGTACGTCTAGTGAACCACAGTAATAGTGTGTGTTACAGGTCTACTACATAAAGAATAATATTCAGACCCCATGACACTGTCTAGTACACTGTTAAATCGGGCAGCAAAAACCAGCTGTGCTAACTGACGCACTGTAAGCGGATAAGTGGAAAAAGTAGACAAAGCTGGGTTGCTGTACGCTGCTAAGATCAGACTGGTGCTCCAGAAGGTCACCTAGTGATGTTGTAATGCAATGTCATGTCAGAAGTTACATTTACTATATATAAAAAAAATAAAAAACATGAAAATTAATATTGTGGGCAATGTGAATTCGTGGGCAATTTTACCCACCGGAATCGCCTGTTTCTATGTGCATTGGATAAAGGATCATGATGCAGAATAACCTACAATTAGACCATGCTCACAAGGCATATTTTCAGGTGTATTTCGGGACGTAAAATGCTCGTATTACGCTCTAAAATACACTTGAAATAGTCCTGCGAACAGCTGATTTCAATGGGAAATATGCTGTGTAGTTCATACAAGCTGTATTTTTATATTGTGGAATTAAAAAACACCTCGTAAAAATAAGCTTTGTAAAAAATAAATGAAGTTTCACTTTTTAAAGTGCTTTACCAGCTTTACATTTCCCATTGACACTGCTAAAAACGCTTATAAAAATATGAATCAAAAACGCTTTGAAAATCAGCTCCAAAAACACCTCTTGAAACATATGCCCTGAGAACAAAGCCTCACTAACCTGAATTGTTTGTCTTCCTAAACCATGGAGGATTCTCTGGTGGACAACTCCAACCCTGTGTGAGCAGAACAACCAAAAACAATACAGAGTTGTGATGTTAACCCCCCTTAACGACCGTCGTATAGTCTTTCTACGGCCGCCGTTCAGGGTAGTTCTTCTGAAGTGCCGCCTTTTCACGTCTGAACTTTTCCCGCATCGTGCAGGGATTTGCTGAAGCCCAGGCTGTTGCTAACAGCCTGGGCTTCAGGGCATTGATCGGAGATCACTAGCAGTGGTTTCCGATCATATTTAAACCCTCAGATGCGATGCTCAATAGCGAGCGCCACATCTGAGTGGTTTTAGAGGGAGGGGGCTCCCTCTCTCACCCCACTGGCACCCAGCGTGCATCACGGGGAGCCGATGGTTGCTATGGCAGCCTGTAGTGATTGCCTGTGATAACGCAGTTCCCAAAAGGTAGATCGACACCAATACGACCAGAGACAAAAACAGAACAGACGTGAGTCTGTTAACTGTAGAGGTCTGAGCTAGACCCAGCCCCTATAGTTTATTTTATACTTATTCTGTATCCATGCAAGATTATAAGACAATAAATAATATAAAAGAGAGTACTTTGGCTTATATGCAGTAACATTACATAACTTGGCAACAATTAATCTTTCACATTTAGTCAATTCTGACAATTTTAAGAACAAAACATGTTTCTTCCTTTTCCCACCAACCCCTCCACATCGATGTTCTAATCCAACAAATTCTTGCGAAATTATAACCAACTCCCCCCTTCCTCAAGTAATGTCAAAACCCAGATGTCCAGATTAACTCTTAAAGTGACAATTACTTTAACGCCTGTAAGGTCGCGCCAGAGGCATGGCCTAACAGATGCCTGTCAGTTTTACACTGACAGGCAATAATACACTGCAATACTTCTGTATTGCAGTGTATTATAAAAGTGATCAAAAGAGCGCAGAGTGAAATCCCCTAGTGGGACTAAAAAAGAAAGTTAAATAAAGTTTGAAATAAATAAATAAATAAATGTCTTGAGTAAAAAAAAAAATTAAAAATCCACTTTTTCCCCTTACAAAATACATTATTATGAAGAAAAGTAAAAAGTTACACATGTTTGGTATCACCGCGTCCGTAACAACCCCAACTATAAAACATTTACATTATTTAACCCGCACGGTGAATGCGGTAAAAAATAAATAAAAAAACACTGCCAGAATTGCTGTTTTCTGTTCATCCCACCTTCAAAAAGCTGCACATACTCCAAAATGGTACCTATATAAACTACAAGTCGTCCCGCAAAAAAAAAGCTCTCATACAGCTACATTGGTGTAAAAATAAAAAAAAGTTATGGCTCATAAAAGATGGCGACACAAAAACAAATAATTTTGAAAAAAAAAGTGTTTTTACTGTGTACATAAAAAACATTAAAAAAAACCTATATAAATTTGGTATCGCCGCAATCATAACAACCCGCTGAATAAAGTTATTTTGTTATTTATACCACACGGTAAACGGCGTAAAATTAAGACACAAAAAGTGATGGAGACCACTAGAGCCATCATTTAGAGCAGGGGGCGGGGCTTGCAGCCTTCAGTACAGTAGCACTTGCACATCAAGTCCCACCTCAGAAGTACTTGCTATTGGTGCGCCGGGGAATGAAACATAATTTTTTCAGTCATGTAACTTGCATGACCCAGAAAGATGGTATGTTTGAAATGCCATCCACCTCCCCTTTATCGGTCTGTCAGCAGTTTTGAGACCTCAAAACTGCTGACCGGTTCCCTTTAATCTACACAACTCTCTCTCTTGGCCCAATTTTCCACGGTCTTAATAATTTCTAAACGTTCCTTTCGATCAGATGAATTTACCTGTATTGATGCCTACACACGTCTTTTACCATCCTATCATTGTTTACTGTGGTATTTGTAGTCATGGCACATTTATTTATGTAGCTCTGATATACAGTACAGTGTCTATGTGTTCTTTAATGCTATACAGAAATCAATGGTCTGTCCATGGAACGCACAGACATGTCAGGTCCTCCTGATTTAAAGAAGCTCCTTGTAGCTACCCCCTCCCCACTCTGGCTAATGAAGGAGGGTCCTGAATACGGGACCCCATCTGTTAACGGAGAATTGGGGATTTGAATCTGGGTTTTTGAAACCAGACAATCGCTATGAACCTCTACAACATTGACCATTACTGTTCTCATGATTCAGCGGTTTATCCTCTCAGGCACATTAGGACTGACTTTGTCATCTATACACTACATACGGTAAATTAAATATTTCACTGATGTAATAGTTATCTGTAGAAATTACAAAGCCAAAAGCTTCCTTATCGAACAAGCTCCTTCTCAACAGCTTTCAAGGATTCTGCTGTTATTATTGCTGTCAATGTCACTCAAACAGACCAGAAGGAAAGATGCTATTGTATATCTCCCGTCTCACGGGACCTATAGAAAGCGATTGCCTGCATGCTAATGATTGCATCCGGTGGTTTCTTCAGACACTAAACCTTGGTTTTCAGCTCATTTCATTTATAAGATATGAATCATTCCTTTCCTGTGAGCATCTAATATTGAGCCACCGCATAACTTAATATCACATGTTTTCTGTCGTTTTTGACGACTCAGCATATATTTTTTTTTTTACATGTAAATAATGAATGCTGCTCTGCAGGTCTGAAATATACTATTTATTCTTTATTACCTTAATATGCTGTTTAGTGCATTGTTAATAATGGCGACTATTCCGGTATAGTTTATATATAGATATAAAATAATCACAGCAAAACATTTTTTAAAGGAACACTCCAGGAAAAACTGAGACAGTGATGCATTCAATTCCATTGACATCAGATTGTGATCATATCACATAAAAAAATTGGTGGGGGTC
The DNA here is from genome assembly GCF_050947455.1 of Rhinoderma darwinii. NCBI lineage: Eukaryota > Metazoa > Chordata > Amphibia > Anura > Rhinodermatidae > Rhinoderma > Rhinoderma darwinii. Next base: position 187,054,802 of record NC_134691.1, read on the forward strand.
CATGAGCTTGGGCTCCCACAGATCACTTCAACGAGCTACTGCGCCATAAATTCAAAAAGGGTGCGCTCACACGTGGCATACTTGAGTTGTATTTCCGCATCGTAAAAATACCCTGTGGAAAACTACAATGTATGCCTATGGGAAAAAATATTCTGCAACGCAAGAACTAGAGAAATCTGTCTGTGCTGCAGAATATTTTTCCCATAGGCTTAAATTATATATTTTTGTAGCTGCGGAAATACAATACAGGTACGCCACATGTGAGCACACCCTAAAATTATAATGGAGCCTCTTTATTTTAGTGATCAGTTGGAGTCCCCGCTTACAATCCCCACCACTGCTAACTTCAGACGTATCTTTTATTCTCTGAAATAACAGTTACCCTGAATTAGAGATTCCCTTAGGGCACATTCAGACGTGGCGGAATTGCTGTTGAATTCCGCTGCCAACAGTCCGCAGTGGAATTCTGCAGCAGCCGTTTTTTACATTTCTTTCTATACATTTTTAGGTAACTTAGTTCAAACGTTGCGGAAAATAACTGTGCGGAATTTATCCTGCTGTGCAGAATTTTCCCTCCGCAGCATGCTTATAAGGGCATGCCCAGACGTGGCGGAATTGCTCTGGAATTCCGCAGCGGACAGTCCGTAGCGGAAATCCGCAGCGTACACGTTTCTCCATTGCCTTCCACAGCTTTTTAGTTGTGTTCGTTTACACGTTGCGGACAATTCCGCTGCGGAGCATAGGCTGCGGTGCGGAATTTGGTGTCCGCAGCATACACTGGTTGTTGCGGACGTGTAGCGGACTTGTTGCGGACTCATTGCGGAATTTCTCCATTGACTTCAATGGAGAGTCAAAATTCCGCAATGAAGTCCGCAGATGTTATGTGTGCTGCGGGGCGTATTGGTTTTACTGCCATGACATTTCTTCATTCTGGCTGGACCTATGTATTTCTAGGTCTACAGCCAGACTGAGGAAGTCAATGGGGCTCCCGTAATTACGAGTGACTACGTGTGTGCACCCGTAATTACGGGTGACTACGTGTGTGCACCCGTAATTACGGGAGCATTGCTAGGCGTCGTCAGTAAATAGTCACTGTCCAGGGTGCTGAAAGAGTTAAGCGATCGGCAGTAACTGTTTCAGCACCCTGGACAGTGACTTCCGATCACAATATACATCAACCTGTAAAAAAAGTTCATACTTACCAAGAACTCCCTTCTTCTTCCACCAGTCCGGCCTCCCAGGATGACGTTTCAGTCTAAGTGACGACTGCAGCCAATCACAGGCCAATCACAGGCTGCAGCGGTCACATGGACTGCCGCGTCATCCAGGGAGGTCGGCCTGGATGGCGAAAGAGGGACGCGTCACCAAGACAATGGCCGGGTAAGTATGAATTTATTTTTACTTTTACTAGGGAAAGGGCTGTCCCTTCTCTCTATCCTGCACTGATAGAGAGAAGGGAAGCCCTCTTCCCCTCAATACGCAACGGCTAGTCTGCATCAATTTAATGCCCATTTTAGGCAAAGCCGCCACAGAATCTGCAACGCAGATTCTGTGCGGCATTGATGCGGACAGTGGAGGAAGAAATACGTCACGTCTGGTCATGCCCTTAGGGCTGTTTTTCTGCAGCTGGAACTGGGGCTTTAGTCAAGGTGGAGGGAATTATGAACAGCTCCAAATATCAGTCAATATTGGCCCAAAACCTGCAGGCCTCTGCTAAAAAGCTGAAGATGAATTTCACGTTTCAGGACGATACCTCTAAATCAACAAAAGAATGGCTTCACCAGAAGAAGATTCTGTGCGGCATTGATGCGGACAGTGGCGGAAGAACTCCGCCACATCTGGGCATGCCCTAACTTTGCGGTGAAGCAGCAGACTTTCATTACGGATTTCAGCCTTTGCATTGCAAAGGCTAAAATCTGCATGAAGTCCGCTGTGATATCTGCAATGTCTGAATTACCTGTCTAATATGAAAATGTTGCTGCAAATTCGCAAAAAATCTGCAGCAACATTTCGCCACGTCTGGACATGGCCTTAAAGAGAACCTTTCACCTGCCCATACATGTTCATCTGAGGGCACAATATAATAGGCAGCGCTGCACAAACCTTGTCTCACTTTACATATTTTTCTATCCTCCCCCGTTATTTAGATATCAGTGCCATTATATTTGGCACTCGATATGTAAATAACCCCCTGAACTGTCAATGGGGCTTTTCTTTTATTGTAAATGGCATGGGGGCGTGATACTTACCGCTCTGACACTGTCCAATCAGCTACGAGGAGTATCAGAGGGGCTTGTGCTGTGTGATCTCTCTCGCGAGATCACACAGTTTTGTCGTTCTGCAGAGAGCGTGCGCGCGCGTTCTGCAGAACGACAAGACTGTGCGATCTCACGAGAGAGATCACACAGCACAAGCCTCTCTAAGGGCATGTTCAGACGTGGTGGAATTCTGCAGACACTGTCCGCATCAATGCCGCACATAATCTGCATTGCAGATTCCGTTGCGCCTTTGCCTAAAATGTGAAGTAAAATGCTGCGGATTAGTCGTTGCGGATTCAGGTGAAGAGTACATCCTGATCTCTTTTAAAACATTCCATTCCAGTCTAGCTATAGACCTCGAAACACATAGGTCCAGCCAGAATGATGAAATATCCTGTTCGCGAAAGCAATCCGCAACGCAACAGACATAACATCTGCGGATTTCATTGCGGAATTTTGCAACTCCATTGAAGTCAATGGAGAAATTACACCGCAAGTACGCAACAAGTCCGCAACAGCCAGTGTATGCTGCGGACAGAAAATTCTGCACCACAGCCTATGGTCCACAGCAGAGTTTTCCGCACCGTCTGCACGAAGTTAACTAAAAAGGTGTGGAAACCAATGGACAGACTGTCTGCTGCGGATTTCCAGTGCGGACTGTCCGCAGCGGAATTCCACAACAATTCCGCCACGTGTGAACGTGCCCTTACACTGTCCGTGGCTGATTGGACAGTGTCAGAGCGGTAGGTATCACGCCCCCTGCCATTTATACCCCATTGACAGTTCAGGGGTATTCAGTTTATTTACATATAGGGCGCCAAATATAACGGCACCAATATCTAAATAGCGGAGAAGGATAGCATTTTTTTTAAAAGTGAGACAAGGTTTGTGCAGCACTGCCTATTACATGGTGCACTCAGCTGCACATGTATGGGCAGGTGAAAGGTTCTCTTTAAGGGTATGTTCACACGCTTAACAAAAGACAGCTGAAAATACGGAGATGTTTTCAAGGGAAAACAGCTCCTGATTTTCAGCCGTTTTTTTAAGCAACTAGTGTTTTTTACGGCCGTTTTTGGAGCTGTTTTTCTATTGAGTCAATGAAAAACGGCTTAAGAAGTGACATGCACATCTTTTTACGAGGCTTTTTTTACGTGGCCGTTTTTAAAAACAGCCGCGTAAAAAATGCCCCGTGAGAACGGAACGCCTTTTTTCCCATTGAGATCAATGGGCAGATGTTTGGAGGCGTTCAGCCCCCGCATTTTCAGCCGTTTTTCGGGGAGTTTACGGAACGAAAAAAGTCTGAAAATATTCCCTGTGAACATACCCGAAACGTTTCAAGTTAAAAAGTTAGATACACTTATGCATACAATTCCTAATTATTCACTTATTGCCTGAAAATTCAGATGTGACTACAGTTCATCTTAATATTTTGCCCCCCCCCCCCCCCCCGTCACTTTCTCCAGGGTGCAGAAGATATGGGGAGTAGTTTGGCAGAATCCTCACTCTGATTTAGATTTTAGTTATATGCCCCTTCTCCTCTATGTGTGTCCATTTCTTACTTTCTTTTTTTTTTTTGTGCTGCAAGTTGGCAACACATACAACCTTTTACAATAAATTTAGACGGGTGTTTTATTGCACATTAGTGCTACTTTACATTCCTTGGCTTGGTTTGTGGTCGGTGATATTTTATGTTTTATATTGATGAAGAACACTTTGAAGGTTGCGTAGGTTGTTACTATTTACTATTGTAAATGATACCTCTCCATGTAATACTACGACATTTATTTACTGGAGTGTTTTCTATTCATGTAATAAAAGCAATAATGAAATTTTTCATTACATACCGTCTATATTATATAGATGCATTTTTATTAAATAAACATGAAATAACAGAAGTAACTTAATAATATAATGTTAACCTTTTTCTATTATGTACGGTTCTCCAGCAAGAAAAGTACAGTAACCAGTGGATGTCTATTATTCTGTTGCCCATGGCTCCTTCCAAGTGTTACAAACCATGGTTATGGAAGGAAACCTCAGTTTGCAGTTCCCGGGATAGTTTCCAATAGCAATAGCTGGAAGACTGGAAGTGCAGCGCATAAAGGGTCGGCAGGATTATAGTCAAAGTTTTAGGGGATACTCACCTGTGGCAGATTTGTTGAAAAACTTTCTTCAACTGTCCCATTTATCTGAAAGGGTCTTGCAGAAATCCATGCTCATGTTGCAGAAATAACCAAATTCAAATGTTTGGAATGGAGGAGATCTGTAGCGAGGCCGGTGTGGACTTAGAACAGCAGACGTAATCAGATAGTAGAGTGGTGGTGGCATAGATAGCAGAATGGTCAGAAACCAAAGGAACTTTATTAATCAGGTACAGAGTGGTGTCATGCGCCAGTATCTACAGAGAAAATTATTGGTCAGCAAATTGTAATACATGCACATGCCTAAAACAGTAGGTGGCAGCAGAGAGCAGCAACTGGAAATGCAGGACAAAATCTGACAGGTGTCAAACAAACACAGAAGGGAGAGCCGATGAAAGGAGGTGCTGGGTACAAGGCAGAGCTAGGAATTGGCAGGCACCACAAATAGCGGCTTATTAAACTAGGGACATGTATATATCTCTGCTTACTAAAATTCACAAATTAGACACAGTGGAGCAGATTTACTACTGAGTTTAGAAATTGTTGGAAAATGCACAATTTTTTTGCACAGTTTGGCACATTTTTAAGGTTTTCACCTTGCTAGACACGTTTTAAAAGTGTTCCGAAAAGCGCCTGTGATTAAATAGGAAAGGGCGTGGCTTCTCAGAAAGGGCCATGACTTAAAATCTGCCGAAGTGCGACAAAAAGGTGCCAAAATAAGCCAAATCAAAAGTGGTATAAGGAAGAGAAAAGTGCTTAAGGCTACATGCACACTATGCACAATTTGTTGAAAATCTGCATCAAAATCGCTGATAAAAGGTGATTTTGCAAGTAAAATCAGCACTTAATATTGTGAGTTTTTTTATGCGGTTTTCTGTGTTTTATTTACATTTTAATGCAGAAACAGTTGCGGATTTTATATAAACTTCTGAGAGGGAAACGCAAGATAAATTGACATGTTGCAGATTTTAAAATTCGCACCGCAGGTCAATTTTCATGTGAAAAAATCTGTATGTTATACGCATCGTGTGCGTGTGGCTTTAAAGGTCAGGCAAGATTCGCCAAAATTATCATGCAGCATGCATCACTGTGAAAAATGTGGCGCATTTTGTGCCTGCCTGTTCTAAGTTTGCACTGTCTAACTATTAGGTCACATGCACATGCCCGTAATTCTGATCCGCAATAACAGACCGTAATTGTGGATCAAAGTACGGACCCATTCATTTATATTGATTACGGACACCTTCCCGTATATTTATGGGAAGGTGTCCAAGCCGTAGAAATGACATGTCCTATTTTTTGATTTTACGGACCGTGCTCCCATACTTTATAATGGGACCACTGGTGACAGTCCGCGGCCGCTGGTGCCCGTAATCACTGGCCGTGATTACGGGCACGGACGTGTGTAGGGGGCCTTAGATAGCATCAGCAAACGTGGGCCGGTATGTGTATCTAGTATAGGATAAATAGTTTTTCCCTAAATCTATTTAAATCAAACTGGATCAAAAGACGTTGTCGTGGACTTCTCCAGATGCCCAAACTATACAGGTTCCTTGACTTTAAAGCTGAGATATAAGCTCTGTTCACACGGTCTAGTACAGAAGACATGATTGTGAAACCAGGAAATGCTATCCTGATATCAGAGGACTGGATCCAATTCTGTTCTTGGCACTAAATATACATTCATGAATGGAACCAAAATACAGCCATGTGCTTCGAGCCTTAAAAACACCCATCAGAGGCAGGTCCGATTTGACGGACAACTGAATTTTAAATGCCAGATGCAGTAGGGATAAAAAAAAGGAAAAAAAACACTTGTTTTATGTCTGATTGGCCATAAATCAAACCATTGTACCTTGAACTTCTGGTTATTGCTACCAACTAAAAAGCAGGGCAGATCAAAAATGGAACAGTTTGTCTGTTGGTTATTGTCCAGTTGAATAAAAGAACGTAATCAATTATTGGTTGACAATCGGGGAGAATCTTGCTGTTTTTCATGTCTATGGCCGTCGTAAGACCAGGAAAGCAATATAATCATGTGATGCTATGACATCACTGTAGGCACATCTATCGAGTCCAAATTACAATGCATATGTCGGTGGACAAAGCCAAAGCAAGCAGAGTATTGTTTACATTGCTGTGTGCATTTAGAGAAATGAGAAGCGGCGCAAAATACAACAGTAGTTTATAGTTCAAAGTCGCTTTTATTGCTTTGACTGAGCAGATTTTTTCAGTAAAAGAATAAAGATGTTTCTAAATTATTTGTTCTACTGCTCCACAGATAATGGTTTATATATTTCCTCAGTTTAATTTTATATCCGCTTCGAGTTTGCCTCTGCCTTTATATAACTCATTTGCCAGGGTCAGCCATTTTTTCTTAATTTGTAGTCTAATATTGAATTTCAATGACCAATGTCTTTATTGAATTACACAAAAACGGTGACTGCACTTTTGTATATGTGTATATGTAATAGTTAGAAAGTAAAACTAAGAATGAATTGCTGAAAAAAAAAGTAACTTTAAGGCTGGAATCACACATGCAGTTTTCGATGTCGTTTTTTGAGCCAAACACATGGAAAGGAAAAGTATAAAGGAAAGACTGATCTGTCTCCTCCCTTTTGTATCCACTCAAAAAACGGCATCAAAGACGTCAAGTGTGTTTCTAGCAAAAACGTAAGCAGTTTTCAATCCTAGCTGGCAAAGATGTCACTCTGTGAGGCATAGCAAGGTAGAGACTGGGCCCCCCCCCATTCGAACTACCCCCCCCCACCCTTTGGACAGTCAAATAATAATTAAAAAAAGATTATACGTACCTCACCTCTTCTCGCCTCCATGTCCCCTTGGGCTCCTGCAGCATGCGGCAGTTTATACAACGTACTGACCCTGGACAGCATTAGGACGTTGTATGTGATGCAGCACTGATGACGTTGAATGCTGCGTCGCATATAAGACCCTGACGCTACTTTGCGTCAGGACCTTGTATGAGCCTCCGCATGCTGATGGAGCTTAAAGTGACACAGAGGGAAGAGAAGAGGAGCGGTGAGGTGAGCATGCTTTTTTAAAAAAAAATTGATGTGTGATGGGATTAAGTAATGGCAAACAGCCAATCGTTGGGCCAAAATTGTGGTGCACGGCCGCTGCTGTTGCGACACATGGCCAGCGGAAAGATGGAACATAATATTAGGAGTCATGCGCCTTTTAATAAATCTGTTGCATCTTACTACAATGGAGCAGAAAGCTAAGATTGGTGTATGAATCGCCAGTCTTAGTAAATCTGCGCCTTTTTTTTTGCCATGGCAAAAAAAATTTTTTGTGGGAACTTAGCAACGCAATATCATGGTCATCTGATGGAGGATGGGTGCACTACTGGTGAAATTTTGCAGTCAGATCACCACAGGGAAACTCAGGCCATAAAATCTATTGTCCAAAGTGGACAACCCCTTTTAATTGTGATAACTTTCTTTATTTTATATATACTAAAGAAATAAAGATATAAATCATGTACCATATTTACCTATACATTGCGTTATTGTCTCCTTAAGTACTGACAGTTGCTATAGGGGGATTGTGGCTATGCAATCACATTGTCATGACTTATGAATTATACCGTTTCACATACAAGGGTCTCTATAATTATAGCTGCAACAAATTCACAGATTTTATAAATTTGTTGCATGTACCGGCACATTATGAGGCATTGTACCAGAACTTAATGCTTGGAAAAGTAACATTTTTTATATTATGTGGCATCTTTAGTTCATGTACTACGGTTTGGCTTTGCTCATACACATTGCCGAGAATATCTGCGTACGCATTGGGTCAGATGTTCTAATGTGTTTGCAACAGAGTCGGTACGCTGTATGGCTACTAAAGAAGGCCTACAGATTTCATGCTGTACAGGCTTGGTGTAGGGGGCTCTGCCATGTGCATGAGCCCAAAGAGTCATAAATCATCAAATGAGAATATGTGTCAGTGGTAGATATACGGAAGTAACTAAGGATAACACATATACAGTATGTTTTCATTCATACGATATAACCATACACAGATATGACACAACTCTTAGGAATTCACGTTCTGTGCTAGAACGGTAACTCATAAGTATTCTCCTCATAGCCTTGCATCCTGACACAGCTTGTTCCTTCAGGGATTATTATTGGCACTGCGCATTTAAATATGTATATGCATGTTGTCTTCACCTCCCAAAGAATATAAATTCGGATCCCAATTATCTTTCATGGTGCACTGCATTCTGAATTTTTAAGGATATACTGCACAAATGAACCGAGACCAGTCAGGACATTTATCACCTGCTTGTTGATCCATTGTTGAAGCGAATTGGGCTTCAAGGATTAAATCATGTCAGCTTGTTCGAAGTCAGTGAGCGAAAATTCCTGTATTTAGGCTAAAAAAAAAAGTACTTCAAAGTAGGGTTTAAAGTCCTGTGCTAATTAAAAAATATAATAAATAAAAATATTCTTGATGAGCGTTCATTTTGACAATTCTAGAATCTGCTTGAGAGTTCATTAAGCTGGAAAGAAAAACTGATTAGCTAAAGCCGAGATATTATTCTTCATATGTGTGTAATTTAGCTTTAATATTGAATTTATTAACACTCATTTATTATTCATTTATCAATGAATAATTTATCAGACTAGAAATACTTTTTGAGCAGCTTGCATTAGAAGCAGTTAGTTAAGAGATGCAACTTAAGATGACATCATCTGGAAGTGACAATCTTCCCTCTACAGTCCTTTCTTTTCCAGTGCCAAGAACAATTTTTCTTGGTACAATCTATGTTCCCTTAATGATTAGATCATATTTAAAAGGAAACTTTTGGATAACTTTAATCCAAGCTCAAACTTTTTTATGTATCGTTCTAAACTTGCGTGTAGTTAGTAATTTCATATAAACATCAAATGTCTTCTGCGTTTGATCTATCCTTCATAAGCTGACACAAGTACGGCAAACAAATGAAAACAAAGTACAATACTTTGATAAATTGATATTACTCAAACTGTCTGTTTGAGTAATATCCGCTATTGATTCCGTCGGAAAACCGGAAATGGTGACGAACGGAAACCATTAGCGATGTTTCCGTCACCATTGAGATCAATGGTGACTGAAACGGAAGCTGTGCTGTCACTTTCTGTTGCGGGGTTCACCCGACGGAAACCTCCGACGGAAACCCAGAACGGAAATGAACGGTGATGTGAACAGGCCCTTAGTCAATTTTAGGACTTGTCAAGACTTAGGCGGAATTCAGACGACCGAGTACAAACTCGGGAAAAACTGACGTTTTTCATGTCCGAGTTGCACTCGTCCAGGCCCTGTTTTCATGGATCCCTCATAGATCCGTGAAAACGGAAGAAAATAGGACATGTTCTATCCTTCAACGGACCCATCACACGGTCCGTTAAAACAACAGTCATGTAAACGGCCCCATTGAAATACATGAGTCCATGTGACGGCCGTTGTTTTAACGGGCGTCACGCGGACGTATACAACGTTTGTGTGGATAAGCCCTTAGTGATATATGAGTCATCCTTACATATTTCTGGCCTTATAATCTGATGGCCTTTCTTGGCAGGCTAATAATATGGATTTATTTGTTACATTTTGATATATAATATATTTAGTTTAGAAGGGATCAATATTTTTATTGATATTTATTACATGTTTATCTGGTGACATTTGCAATGTCCAAATTTGAAATATTATGGAAAGTGCAAATACATTATTTTTTTGATCATACTTTGAATCCTTTTTTTGAATACAACATTTTTTTCATTCATCGGATGCTGAAAGGGACTTGTTTTTATCTTTTGTCTGGTTATAATGATGGAAAGTTCAATGGTGTCAACATCCATAGACAGCCATTATGGCTCCATATGAAGTGGTCACCTTCTGAACTAGAAAGCAGTTTAGCCAGGCAACAGAGCACTGCCTTCCCTTCTCCTGAGCTCTCTGCTTTGCTTACAAGCTTATAAATAGTTAATAAGAGCTCCTAATAACACGTTTCTAATGGAATGCAAGGTATTGTCGGTAACCTGCGCTCTCCCTGTATTATATATGTAGTATATAAGTCTGTTATATGTACTGTGTGCCAACACTCCAAAAGAGGTGCAGAGGCTTCCAGAAACACATACATGAACATATTTGCCCCAGTTAATGCTGGGTACAGTTGGTAGTTCATAGGTGGTGTAGCAGGTAGAAAATGTTGATGTTTTTCCTCCATTAGTAGACCCCCAGACAGGGCAACGGTAAAAAAATATAAAAGAAAAGAGGAGAGAATTGCTTTGGAGTATTCGAGTATTACTCGCAGTTCTGTCAGCCTATTAAATGGTGTGTCCCTCGCAGTGCTGTCAGCCTATTAAATGGTGTGTCTCTCATCAATTCACTGTGTAGTCAGCAGAGTGTTCTCATCCTGATCATCATCAGGCCTCATAGGAGAGCAGATTTATGAATCTTTTACTCACAGATGAAGCGCCTTCATTTTCAAATACATCTTCATTCAGTATCTCATTGAGGTTTCGTTTATTGTACTTTGCAAGACTAAAATGTACTAAATTTGAATTTAAACAAAAATTATCCAGCTGATATTTGTCTGTTCACAAGCGTTTATTCCTCCAGTAAATCTGGTCTTAGTTTATTAATTGATGCACCACAAGCCTTTTATATATATATATATATACAATGATTCATCAAAAACAGGTTGATTAAGGTCAATGTCAGGAGCAGAGACGTTGGAAAATGTCACCTGGGCTGCTGTGGATTCATGTTAAAGAGACTCTGTCACCTCTGAAAAACTCCCCTAAACTAGAATAATTAGTATTCATAAAAAGACACTGATTCTGAATCTGCACTGTTTATCTTTCTACTCACTTTTATTCCCCCGCTGTAAGCCCGCAAACCAGCTGTGCATGTGCTTACAAAATGCTAAATTGTCCTGTCCTCTGTAGCTAATGTGTCAGCTTTGCTGTATATATACAGTAGGTACAGGATGTGGAAAATCATCTCATTTATCCAAAGTTATCATTAGTGGGTGGGCAAGTTAAAGGGGTTGTCCTCCTTCTGACAACTGATGACCTATCCAGTGGATAGGTCATTAGTATGTAATCGGCGCTGGTTCGACACCCGGACCCCGCACCGATGAGCCGCTCTGGTGGCCTGTGGGCACCGGATGTTGTGGCACATAATTCTATGTACGGAACCCGGAAGCAGTTGGCTCCATACATAGAATAGCGGCCGTGCTGCCGAACTGCAGGTCTGTTCCTACTCACTTGAATAGGAGCAGAGCTTCAGTACTGCAGCTCGGCCGCTATTCCGTGGCCGGAGCCATCTGCTTCCGGCTTGTATATCCAGTGCACGGAGGCATCGGACCAGCTGATCTGTGCGGGGCCCGGGTGTCGGACACCCACAGATCATGTACTGATAACCTATCCGGTGGATAGGTCATCAGTTGTCAGAAGCTGGAAAACCCCCTTAATGACAGCTCTGTTGTATTACTAGATGCCTGGATAGGGTAGGAAAGTTAAGGCCCTATTACAAGCGCCAATGATTGGGCAAACGAGCGTTCATATGAATGCTCGTTCACGATCATTGCCCTGTGTAATCAGGGCTACAATCAGCCTATGAACGAGCAAATGCTTGTTCATTGGCTGATCTGCTCTTTTATGCAGAATTAAAAATCATCTGTGTAGAGACGAGTGATCGTAGTAACGAGCACTCGTCCCTATACATATCCAATCATTTCTTCGTGTGATAAGATCAAACAAGCGCCGATCATCGAGCTGTCTCATTGATCGGCCCTCGTTTACGCGGTCCATGTTGGGCCGTATAATAGTACCATAACACTATACACACAGATAAGGCTCTGTATGCATCTCCCCTGGTCTCTGCAGGAGGGGCTGTACTGCATTACTTCCTGGAGACCATAAAAATCTATGTCTCTGTTACTTGATTCGTATTCATTTAATCTGCCGTAAAGCACACACACCCTACACAAGAAGTACAGGAAGGAAGGGTGTGTTTCCAATATGGCTATCCCATGGAAGTTTTTAAAAAGAAAAAATATATAGCTACAACATATAAAAAAAAGACCAAACACAACATTTATCATCTATATATACTTAAATCTAATTAATAAAATACAAAATAAATATATGTCATTTCCCTATAAAAGGCATCCATGTATAATTATATCAATCGTAATGTGAATTTGAAGATGCCATTTTTCCCCATGCCCCTCGGAGACACAATTAGTTCAGGAAATTTCCTACTTGAATACTGCACAATCTGTGGTTTAGATTGCTATATGTCACCATGTTTGATTAAAGTGCTGTTGAAGTTTACTTCTGTCCCTAGTAGATCTTCCTGTTTCATCATCATCCATGTCTTCTTAATGCTGTTCTCTTTCCTATCAGTAATAATCAATGCAATAAGCTTTTGTTATCAAAGTCTATCAATTATTTACTGTAGGAATCAGGGCTGTGGAGTCAGAGTTTTTGGTGGAATCGGAGTTAGAAATGTATTGACTCCAACTCCAGGTTCAAAATAAAATGATGAAATAATATTATTATTAATATTGTATTAACCGTCTCCCAACCGCCGGCTGTAAATAAATGTCCGGCGGTTGGGGACCTTAAAACCCATGCCAAAGCGTATTTATGGTGTGGGTTTTAGCTTGCTGCCCGAGCGATCGAGCAGCTAAATTACGGGTCTCCAGCAGTCAGTGACTGCCGGGGACCCCGAGGAGAAGATAGAAGCAGCTTTCGCTGCTTCTCTTTTCCATGATCACTTGTGCACAGTGCTCAATGAGGCATCGCTTCTGCCTCTATTGGTCAAGGTGATCATGTGACTGGTCATATGATCGCCCGCTGCCGTTAGTGGAAGGCCGAGGTTGGGTCTTACTAGACCCAGCACAGCCCTATTAGTGACTATAGTCACTATAAGCGGGCTGATTTCCCCTGTAAGGGTATATTCACACGGCCTATTTTCAGCCGTCTTTCATGCTGTAAACGCCCCCAAAAAATGGCAAAAAATACAGGGGCTGAATGCCTCCAAACATCTGCCCATTGATTTCAATGGATAAAACGGCGTTCCGTTCCTACGGGGCATTTTTAAAAACGGCACATAAAAAAGTAGTGCATTTCAGTTCTAGAGCCGGTTTTCATTGGGTCAATAGAAAAACAGCTCCAAAATCGTCCGTAAAAAGTGCATCAAAAAACACTTGATGCTTAAAAAACGGTTGAAAATCAGAGGTTGTTTTCCCTTGAAATCAGCTCCGTATTTTACAGCCGTTTTTTGTTAAGCGTGTGAACATACCCTAAGGGTATGTCCACACGGCCTATTTTCATCCGTTTTTCGGCTCGTAAACGACTCCAAACATCTGCCCATTGATTTCAATGTAAAAAAACGCCCCGTAAAAAAGAAGTGCATGTCACTTCTTGAGCTGTTTGGAGCCGTTTTTCATTGGGTCAATAGAAAAACAGCTCCAAAAACGGCTGTAAAAAATGCAGCAAAAACCCAAGTTGCTTAAAAAACAGTTTGCCGTGTGAACATAGCCTAAGGGTATGTTCACACGAGAAGTGGCTTTTACGTCTGAAAAGACAGACTGTTTTCAGGAGAAAACAGCTGCGTCGTTTCAGACGTAAAAGCTCCTCCTCGCATTATGCGAGGCATCTTTGACACCCGTAATCTTGAGCTGCTCTTAATTGACTTCAATGAAGAACGGCTCAAATTACGTTGCAAAGAAGTGTCCTGCACTTCTTTGCCGAGGCAGTCAATTTACGCGTCGTCGTTTGACAGCTGTCAAACGACGACGCGTAAATGACAGGTCGTCGGCACAGTACGTCGGCAAACCCATTCAAATGAATGGGCAGATGTTTGCCGACGTATTGTAGCCCTATTTTCAGACGTAAAACGAGGCATAATACGCCTCGTTTACGTTTGAAAATAGGTCGTGTGAACCCAGCCTGACAGTTACAGTGGAAGGATAAAGTGTAAAAGATGGAAAAATAAAGTCACCCAAAGGTCTTTTATGACCTTTGAGGGACAGACCATAATAATAAAAAAATAAATAAGGTGAAAAAATAATTACACATAAAATACCCACCTAAAAAAATGTTCCGCCCCACCAATCATTGTCGTAACGCTAGCCCAGACCCAATTACCCTAAAATAGACATGTAATATATCAAAATTTACGGTAGACAATGACGATCACAAAGGTCTATTTTAGGGTAAAAATCAATTATTACCAAAAAAAATTAGCTGGAATGTAAAAAAGCTTATGTTTTTACTATTATTTTCAAAATTCTAAAATAGCAAAAAAAAAAGTGTATAAAAATGTTAAAAAAAAAGAAACCTGCATTGTCTTTGAAAAAAAGTCTCAAAATAGCCCGGTCCTGAATCGGTTAATTTATTAAATGCATAGCTTGTTGCATATTTACTTTCATAGGAATTTAGGAAAGTTTTGAAATGTAATCATATAAATATATGTTATGTTCCATCAATCTTAGGCCCCTATTTATCAAAAAACTGTGATAACTAGGATGTTCTAGCGGCCATAGAAAATCAGTTCTTACATCTATGTTGTTCTCTCTTCTCCCTTAGAATAAGTATCTTCATGATGCTGCTCCAAGGCACCTAAAAATTTTTTTTATAAATCTATGCAGCACATGCTCAGTAGTGCAGTTCCTCCTTCGAAGACCAGAGGAGGTAGTTTACTACTGGGCACAGGGCCGTTTTAACACTTTGGTGGATCCAGTTTAGTTTAATGAGTGGGCCCCCCTCCTGAAAAGACTGGAACGCTACGGGTGTAATGGCAGGGGGTAGGGAGACGGACAAGTGAGCCCTAATCTACCCGCCACTCTGTCCCTGCCTACTTGCAACGACCCGCCCTAGGCGATGGGGTACAACTGGGCGGCGGTCCCTGCGCTCAGTAAGTGCACGACAAACATACAAAGGAACACAAGCAAGGAAAAGGGGCCGTTGCCCACGGAAACACCGTGAGCAACCAGAGTGGTGAACGAGCCGAGTCAAGCCAGGAGTGTGCGAGGTACAAAACGAAAAGCAGAAGAGTAGTCGGTAAGCCAGGGTCTGTATGGAGCAGGATCAAAAATAGCAGGAGCTGTAGCTGGGCCAGGAAACCACAAGGAAAGAATCACAAGCACCGAGGGACAGGAAGTGCAGGCTTAAATAGACCGAGGGCGGGAGCTAGCTGAGTCTGGCCAGGTTACGATAGGCTCTCCCACTCCTAAGCCTGCCAGCCTGAATGGTGGAAGCAGGAGTCAGTCTCAGGGATGTATTCTCAGGTGCTGACTGATTAATTCTGGGAGTTAACCCCGAATCTGTGCCTGGCAGATCCTTTACAACGGGTTTATATTGTCTTTGTTCCCAGTGATTGGGCTGCACTAAGGGCTGTAAATACAAGGGCTGTGCTGTAGCGTCCTGTACTTATCACGCAGTCTCCCACTTTGCCTTGCAACCCTCCTTTCTTCTTCTATATCCACTTCCCCCCTTCCTCCTACACTAAATGAGTACTGGGCTCAGAATGAGCCGATGCTGCGCTTCTCCCTCCTAGCCAGGCCGCCTGGGAAAATCTGTTTTTCTGAAAGCCAGGAATGCTACAGAGTGTTCAGTGGTGCTGCAGTGAGCCGCTTGTCTCTGTACAAAACTGTTGGAGGGCTAACGGTACACGTACACGGAAGGACACACAACAATACTGGTCTCCTCCGTCTTTGGGTGTCTGCCTCCACACCCCCCTAACAAGTTAACAACTGTGTCTGCCTTCAGAGGATGCAAACATAGTTAAAAATGCTGCCGCCAACAGGTGATTTGATGCAGCTTGCAGTTTGCCCTATGGTTAAGTAGGCCCTGAATGGGCATGCCTGCAGTCATCTCAGAACTGCTAGAGAGAACAGAAAAACAGTATTAAGGCAAGTACTTAATATAGCAGATACACTTTTTAAATGTTTATTTTATTCCCATTCAGACTTGCACCTGATTTCCAGAATATATACATATATATATAGCTACATAAAGTTATCTGAGTGCACACTGTTCTCCGTTTTCCATCAAAATGACCGACTACACATACATTTATACACAGCCGGGACCGGACTTTGGGGTATGTGACCTATGCCATGGCACAGGTCGCAACACTCCAGCAGGTGGAAGGGGCACTGCGCTGGCTCCCCTCCCCTGCCTTTATTTCTTAAGTATTATTTATACTAGGGGTCACATGGGGGCATTATACTATGTGGGAGTCACTAAAAGTCATCTTGCTGTGTTAGAGCACTAAAGAGGGCATTATACTTTGTGGGGGCACTAAGGGAGCATTATACTTTGTGGGGGCACTTGGGGGACATTATTCTGTGGGTGGGCACTATAGGGGGCATTATACTGTGTGGGTACTTGGGGGAGATTATACTGTGTGAGCACTAAAGGGAGCATTATACTGTGTGTGGGCACTTGGGGACATTATACTGTGTGTGGGCACTAAAGGGGGCATTATACAGTGTGGGGGCACTTGGGGGACATTATATTGTGTGGGGGCACTTGGGAGACATTGTACTGTGTGTGAGCACTAAAAGGCATTATACTGTCTGGGGGCACTTGGGGGACATTATACTGTGGATGAGCACTAAAGGGAACATTATACTGTGGAGGAGGGCATTGAAGGGGGCATTCTACTGTGTAGTGGGCACTAAAGAGGGCAATATACTGTGTGGGGGCACTAAAGGGGGCATTATACTGTGTGTGGGGCACTAAAGGGGCATTATACTGTGTGTGGGCAATATACTGTTTGGTGGCACTAAAAAGGGCATTATACTGTGTGGGGTAATTATACTTTTTTATGGGGCATTTTTTTTATGATGGGGTGGGGCGGCAAAAGAAAATATTGCACAGGGCGCCATCTATCCTAAGGCCGGCCCTGAACAGCGGGCAGACAGCCGGGTTTATTATACATGAGCCATTTATGAAGGAGTTGGAGCTGGAGTCAGAAGTTTGGGTTACCGACTCCACAGCCCTGATAGGAATACTTATTTTGGTAATACTGTATTTGGTACTTGTGTCTTGTGATAGATCAGTGATTGGTTGGTCTTGTTTTAAAGCTCTTCCACTAGTTGAATTGTTTCAATTCTTAGTTCATCCGTATCAATGTCAGGGTATGTTCACACGCTTAACAAAAAACGGCTGTAAAATCAGTGCTGTTTTCAAGGGAAAACAGCCTCTGATTTACAGTCGTTTTTTATGCATGAAGTGTTTTTTGATGCGTTTTTTTACGGCCGGTTTTGGAGCTGTTTCTCCATTGACCCAATGAAAAACGGCTGCAAAAACAGCTCAAGAAGTGACATGCACTTCTTTTTTACGTGCCGTTTTTGAAAACTGAAAATAAGCTGTGTGAACATACCCTAATGTGGACATAGAACATGCAGATTTAAAAATCTTTTGGTCACATTCTATGAAACCCACTAATATACACATGTTACTGTTAATGATATGCAAATTACATTTATTTTTAACGTATCCTGTCAACGCGGCATTGCTACTTATTATGTTAAGTAAATCAGCATTAAACTTGGCACTAATGGAACACTAATGAAATTAGTTCATTAAGTAGTTCATAGGAATGAAATATATTTTGTACCAACCCTATTACATTTTCAGCATTCAAAAAGTTATATTTTTTAATTTATTCCATTAATGGACTTAATTTTACCTGGTGGGTTTTTACCTTTGACTGGTTAAGGCAAAGTTCATAATTTTTTTTTTAATCAATGCAAAAAATGACAATTCATTTAATAAATTAAAAAAATATACAGAACACATTGAAAAAAGAATGGATTTTTTTAATCTAATTTGTGGATCTGTTGTTCTACAAACTATAAACAAAATAGAAAACTTTATGATTTTATACACAATGAAAAATATATCAATGCTTCATTTTGTAGTCATTTGAAAAAAAATATAACCCAATTAGACCTTTTATCTTTTTCATGCAATATATATATGTAAAGAGCTTAGGTAACAAAAAAAAAAAAAAGCTTCAGCTAAACATTACTTTGAGGATAGAAAATGTTAGTACCGGAAACATTCTCTATATTTTGTGGGGGTGAATCCTTAGGGTATGTTCACACTCTTACTAAAAAACAGCTTAAAATAGTCCGTGTGCACATACCCCTACCTGCCAAGTGGCAGACTTGTTGCAGATTTTCAATGTGGATTCTGCGCTCGAAAATCTGCAATAAATTAGAGTATAATGCTAGTGAATGGGGTTTTAGGAGTACTATTCACACATAGCGGATACATTTAGCACAGCTTTTTACCCTATGTGTTGCATATATGTTGTGGAACTTTGCAGCAGATTTCACCTTCTGAGGTGCAGGTTGAAATCTGCAGTAAATTGCAGCAGAATCGGCAGCAGAAAAATTCAACTACCGTACGTCTGAACATAGCCTTAATATTGCATGTGATCCTTTCAAGCAGTTTGACTGGGTTTCCGTCTCTTGATTCTTTTTGAGTACCATAAAACTTGGCCAAGCATATCTCAGTAATAATCCTTCTACCGCCACTGTAATTTACAGTAGAAGCACTGTAATAATTCACTACTAACTCGTTCTTAGGTGGTATCTATAACATCAAAGAATATCCCCCCACCCTTTTCTTCTTTGACACTTACATAATGCGCCTTCAGTCATAACACGGAACACAATTATAACGGAGCCAAATAAATAGCTGTCAGGGTGTTTTGTGTTTAATTCTTTCGAATACATCCAGCTGGGGTATTACAGAACAAAATTGCATTATCTTTATCATCCATTTACCACGGAATAATAATATCCTTGTACTAACATCGTGAGGATAGTATTGCAATTTCATCCTGGTTAATGGCTCAGTGGATGTAGAACATATATAACAAGAGGTTTCAAGTGGAAAAGCACTGAATGTTTTGCTTTACCTTTTACCAATGTTCATTGCTCTTTTATAAAATGGGAGAACGGGAAGTAAAAATACATAAATATAATTGCAGGCGTTTGATATTATACAGTCAAACAAGCCCTGTACTAGCTATTTTTAATATGTACCCATAAGCCACTTTGCTACTACATATACGTAGGGGTATTAACTAAACAAACAACCCGATGCTAGATGCCCTGTTAGGAAATAAACATTTAGGCCTCCTTCACACACACTTTTTGTGTGGCGGCTTTTTTGGGCAAGTGGTAAATGTGGTTTTTATGGCGTTTTTGGATGTGTTTTTTGGTTAATAGTTTGTTTTACTACCCACAATTTTTGGCAGGGGGAGTTTTTATTTTCATGGCAAATTATATGATTTAAAGATCATGTGATGCAAAGATTTCTCTTTGCAGCACTTGCTTTTTTCAGAAAAAAATGGCACCAATGACGCCATAAAAAACACACATTGACACTTGCGTTTTTTAAAGAGGAAAACCCTATAGGAGGTCTATGGGACAAAAAAACGCCTCTAAATGATGTAAAAAAAAACGCCAAAGCCATCCGAAAAACCGATGTGTGAATCCACTTTTACACAGTGGTTCCCTTTTACAGGGCTGGCTCCAGATTTATGTGGACCATTGGGCTGCAGTTAGACAAATGGACTCGCGGAAAGTGGGCCACAAAGTGACACCAGATCATGTGGGCCCCAAAAAAAGACTCCTTAATCAGCTTGTTACAAGGAGACTCACTCAATTAAGTGGTATTGTCTAAATTAGATAACGCCTTTAAGTCACACGGGTTTATGTGCCACGTGAGCTGGAGCCGTTGCTTGGTTTACTGAAGACAGCCTGGCTCCTGCACCTAAGTGGTTTACAGAGGGAAGGCAAGTGATGGATTGCATGCCGCCGATGGATTGCCATGGCAGCCAGGGGCCTAACAAAAGCGCTCAGGCCGGCCATGGCTGCATATAAGAGTGTTGTCAATTTAGCGGCTGGACGGAGGATTTTTATATATATTTTAGACATATTTTGTTGAATATATTTATTAATTTTTTTCCCCATAAAAAGAAGTGTTATTTGTAAGACTGGAAAAAAAAAAATACATACATGTTATTGACTTGATGGAAAGTTACATCGTTATTTAAACCCTATAAGTCTCATGTATCCTAAAATGGTACCAATGAAAACTACATCTTGTCCTGCAAAAAAAAAAAAGCCCACATATGGCTAAATCGACAGAAGAATAAAAAAGTTATGGCTCTGGGAAATGCGGCGATTAAAAAACAAATTATTTTGGTTTAAAAGTATTTTTAGTGTGCAAAAGTAGTAAAACATAAAAAAATATTGTACTGATACAATCTAGGCAACACATTATTTACGTCGCACAGTGAGCTGAGTAAATTTCAAAATGCAAAAAACAATGGCGGAATTGCTGTTTTGTTCCATTCCCATCCCAAAAAAACGTAATAAAGTTAATCCATAAATTATATGTGCTCATCCCCCCAAAAAAACAATAAAAATTCTTGGTCATTAAGACCTAAAATAAGGTACTTTTACCGCCACTTTTGGCCGGTGCAATGAGCCAACTGCTTGTTGACCGGCGCTCGTTTTCTCCTTTCACAAGGAGCTGGTATGTGGACGAGCGCTTGTTACTCTGATCACTCAGCCCCATACATTTATATTATGTGGGCATCGCGTCTCCGTGTTTACACAGGGAGATGTGCTGCTGGCAACGATAATCAGCACATGAACGAGTGTTTGCTCGTTCATCTCCTGATCGTTGCCGTTTACACAGGGCAATTATCGTGAACGATGCCCCATAATTGGTCAGTGTAAAAGGGCCTATAGGCTGCTCACTAAAAAAATGTTTTAAATCTTGTGCATGTAAGGCAAACTATAACATTAGTTATTTGTATCCAATTTACTTTCTTATTGGGAGGGTTGAATGAGATACATTTCAGATTTTCTTTGAGATAAGAAAATAATAAGTACTATTAATCTATCTCGCGAGACGTTTGGTAACTTGGATAGCGCGTACATGACCTGCAGATTCATCACCCCTTCCTCCATTGGATTTGTGGTATGTAGAACAAATCAGATCTGTCTGCTACTTAAAGTATCAATGTGTATGTGAGGTAAAGGTTAATGAATGATTATGCCATTACAAGCTCACCCATGCTAAGAAGCCACTAAGCCCACAATGACTACAATTGATTTTAAGGGAAGTGTTTGACTTTCAAGGGGAATCAAAGGGTATTAGGGAAAGTTTCCAGTTGTCTGCAGGAACTGTGATTTCGTAGGAAACCTTTCTCATGATGAAAACACATGGCTCATTAATCCGATACTCTCTATGGGACCTCAGTCATTTACTATTCTATGTTTTGACTTTAATTTATGATATGATTTGGATATGATATGATCCCTAGGGTTAGTCCTATTATGTGTTTTTGATGGAGAAAAAGTCTAAAGCTGGCCATACATATTAGATATAATCTGCCGAACTATCTTACGTGTATGGGGTCTCCCTACTCCTCATGAGAATGGGCATGTTGGATTTCATCATGGCCGATCCATTGTTCCCACTGTAAATAAGTCACTGCTAGAGGCATCTGGCAGCAGCTTGTGTCACGCTCCTCATTGAAAAGACGACATGCATGTTTATACTGAAGTAGTATGTCGGCCAAACGAGTGCATGACCAGCTATGGATGAACAGTCACTCTCGGTTGAAAGAAATGGGAGTTAAAGAGGATCTGTTAGCTCTCCTGAGTTGTGTGTTCTAGTGAATACTTGTATTCCCCATAAAATCATAATTCTAGAGATTCTTGTCTTTAAACCATGTGTTGTGCTGTTCCTCTGTTATTCCCCCTAGAAATTTATAAAAAAAATTGACAAATGGGTGATACAATTCCCCTTGTCAAAGGGGCGTACCCCTACACACTCTGAGACCGTGAGCAGTAATTGGACAGTGTCAGACTGTGTAGAGACACTGTGGTCAATTTATTCATAAATTTATAGGAAGGAATGGTACAAGAGTTCTAAGAAAAGATGCTCCAGAATTGTTATTTAATGGGGAATACGAATATTTGCTAAAACAGACATGTAAGGAGAGCTGCCAGATCCTCTTTAAAGGAGACCACAGATTTCACTTCTTTCCCATAACTTCCTTCATTTCAATGCGGGTGAACCTCTCTTTTCCAGGATCGGTGGGGGTTCAAGCAACCAGTCCTCCTCCAATAAAAATGTTAATGTAGCATTTAATTTCATTGAAAGGATTCCCTAGATTACTCAGCACTTTGTAAGCTGACCATGCACATTACATATTTCTCAGCATGTCCTTTTGATTTCAACACAATCGTGTGAAAATCTATCCTGGGATATCTTGACTGGGAAATAAAGAGCATTCTGGTTGGAATATAACAGTTCTGATGATGCTTATCTCCCTCCCCCTACTGGAATAACATGTAAGCTCTGCCAAATGTGCACATTTATGGGAATGTTGGGGAACAAGGGTTTGACCCACGGCTTCGTTCACATCTGCGTTGGGGTCCCGTTCTGACGTTCCGTCTGAGGTTTCCGTCAGAACGGGACCCTGAGCAGACACAAACTGGCACCGTTTCCGTTTCCATCACCATTGATTTCAATGGTGACGGATCCGGTGCCCATGGTTTCCGTTTGTGTCTGCTGTGCACCGGACCCGTCATTTTGCTGGAAGCAATAGCGTAGTCGACTATGCTATTGCTTCTTCCGGAAAAACGACGGGTCCGGTGCACAAAAGAGACAAACGGAAACCACATGCCCCGGCTCCTTCACCATTGATATCAATGGTGATGGAAACGGAAACCTCTGGTTTGCGTTGGTGTCAGTTTGTGTCTGCGGGACACCAACGCAGATGTGAACGAAGCCGTATGTGTATGGGCAGCTTTAGTAGTAGTACCGATATGTGTTATGCCAACACTGTTGAAAGTATGGATCTAGCCAAAAAGATGCTCCTATTTCAATTATGTCTGTCATATGGATGTTTCTTGGGTGCCTCTTGGATGCGTCTATCATGTGGATGCTTCTTGCCTTACTAATATAATATATAAATCCAATCTGTTTGTTGTTTTTTCTTGATAATATTCAATGATACATCATTTACTGCGTAAAACCAGTTTAAGAGATTTATGTACTCAAGGCCAATTGGATTAAATGATTTTGCATCTCTTAGCAGACTAACAGATGTATAGTAACCTGCATAATCTCCTGCAAATCTTGATCTTGCACGATACCGGCTGGGCAGCCTTTTCATAGACTTAAGCTTTACTTAATCATTTTATTATTATCATCTTTATTTAGTTTAGCGCAGGTTTTAAGTAAGGACATCAATGTTAGTAGGATCTTATATATACATATACAATTGGTTCTAGTTTGTAGGGTCACCTTGTTTTTTTTATAATAAGCTTTCTATAATACAATTGGTATTATTGTGCTGGGACATGGTTTAAAAGGTTTTTCACCTGAATTTATTTTTAGAAAAATTTTAATCATTTTCACAGTTTGACATGGGGAGTATTATGGTTTGACTTCTACCAAGCTGTTTTTCTGTCAGCGCAGTGCCAATTCAGCTTTCAGCATGTGTGATGGACTGGTTGCTAAGGGTCTAACAACTGCAGCCTTTTATGTTTGGTTGTTAGGCATTATGTCCCTAGCAACCAGTTTGCTTTACAATACTCAGGTCTATAACTCAAGGCCACATAAGCACTGAGCAGAGGGCAAATAAGGGGCAGAGGCACCTGACAGTACATAGACCAATAGAAGAATAGCAATTTGGTAGACCATCATGCAGATAGAAATTTTGAGCACATAAAGAAAAATATACCTAAATTCCCAGTCAATTATTGTTAGAAAATACAAACAATCCCCAGAGTATAAGCTCGTCCAACAAATATTTCAATCTATGCAAAAGATCTCCATTTGTCCATCATTTTGCTAATATAAATGCATAGATTATTTCCATGAATACTTATTATTGGCCATACTATCATGTAACCGAAAGTCGAATAAAAAAAATAACAAGTTACTTTTTTTCAACGAGGGAATGTAATATTAAATATTGAGTTTAGTGGCGGAAAAAAAGGTCTCAAGCAAATCCGGTAGAAGAAAAAGACTCAATGGAAGTTCATCGCTTCCCTCCCCCTCATTCCTGTTGTGATACGATGGTGACTTGCATTGTGTAGCAAACTCATTTATTAGGCACATTGCTCATTCCAAGTGAAATATTATTGGCAGACATAAATCTTTGTATAGAATGAGCTAACATACGGCAAAGGGTACTACTAAATAAAATGGATACATTTCAATATAACATTTACCTAAGGCTCTGTTCACATCTGCGTTGTGGCTTCCGATTATAATGGAAGCCATAACGCAGTGCCGGATCTGTTGAACAATGGATACCAGCGGCACCTGCCGGACCTCATTGACTTAGGCCTCATGCACACTTCCATCACCGTTTTCATGGCCGTTTCTAACGGATCCGTGTGTTCGTTATGGTATCCGTGTGTACTCTGTGTCCGTTCCGTGTTTCCGTTTCAAACGGACGTTGTGCTTCTATTTTGCTTCCGTGTTTCCGTCAAAAAAATGGAAGGTATTGAACTTTATTTGAACTTGTCACCTGTCCCAGTCTGAACTTTGGCACGCCCTGCCGTGTGCCGTCCGTTTATTTGACGGACCCATTGACTTCTATGGGCCCCACGGTCACGGAATCACTGACAAAAGTAGGACATGCTCTACTTTTGACGGAAGGGAACAACGGATCAGTCTAAATAACGGAAGTGTGCATGTGCCCATTGGATAGAATGGGTTCAGGGTGCTATCAGTGACAAAAACGGATAGCACACTGAAGGAAAAAACTGAAGTGTGCATGAGGCCTTACAATGGGGTTCCTCCGGGGTATCCGTTTTCCCTTCAGATTTGATAGAATCTGCAACGAAGGCTCCGGATGAAGCCTCTGACACAGATGTGACTATAGCCTAAACAATAGAAAGGGCTTCATTAAAAGAAAAATGTAAATTTAAAAAAAAATTATATATGATATAATAAAACTAAATATAGTATATTTTTATAATGTTCATTCTGTACTGTATTTTTTTCCCTAATATCAGTTAGTACAGATCATTGAAATAATTGTAAAAATTTTTTTTATTGTTTAAATGTCAGAAATGCTGGAAACTACACTATATACAATATAAAAGTACATATCTGCCTTGTGTTAATTGTCTTGATATAAATACAAATATTTAATTCTATAATTACTTAAAATGTTTCGATGCTCAGTTATCTTGTTAAGATTATATTATATAAATATGTACCATTTTCTTGCTAACACAATGCCTGTACCGCTTTGGGCTTTTAACATGTACCTGGCGGTTGGATATCTCTCCTGCCAGAAAAATCAATATGGCTGCTCAGCTGGCTAAAATCCCTTGGGCTTGTGGAAGCGGCCAGTCATCAGTAGGGGAGAAGGTGTTTCCTAGTGACTAAGGCAGCCGTCCTGCTGAGGCTATATAGATGACAAACTGCACATTACTACAGAAAACTGCTTTGAGCTGGAAGTATTAAAGCTTCATAGTAGATTGGTCGCACTATACTCTCTATGCCGTACCCCTCTTATCTTATATTCTATTCTATTTATCCTGACAGCTCCAGGATCACTTAAAAGGCATAAAAAAAAATCCTGTTTGAGTTGTCTGCTTCTGTTAAGTTGCTAAAAATTCTATTCATCTTTTTCTTAGCCTCTGTTCACACTGGCGTCAGGGCGTAGTCTGCTCAGTTATACTGCCTTGTAAAAAATTTTTTTTTCAAAAGGATCAAAACAGATGTCCGTCATGGGTTCTTAAAGGACTACTGACGGATGTGATGGATCTGTTTTTAGAACAGAGCCTCAATTATATCTGTTCCTGGGAAGGCTGGGTGACAACCCCTTTAGGAAATATAATCGCTGTTTACTGGACTAAGTGGCAGTAGTAGGAGCTATATGTCTCTGTATAAATATGCTATGATCTGAGGTGTAACTGGAAGCTCCTCGGCCACAGTGCAAAATCTATAACCCACCTGCCATCGTCTATGGGCCCCTAAGGCACCAGGCCCCAAGTTCGACTGCTTCAACTGCATCCCATATAGCTACGTCCCTGGCTTTGATAGTTATATTTACTATTCCTTTTTTCTGTGGTGGGAGGAATTTCTCTTCAAAGAGCTTTTGTTTTTACAAAATAAGTGGTTGTCACTTTTATGGCTTAGGGCCTGTTCACATCTACACTAGAGGCTATGTGAGGGGCCTCCGGCAGAAATCCGGCCAGAAATACCAGAAACAATAGGGCAGCATGCCTCCCTATTGTTTCTGGTAAAGCTATAATCTCCATGACAGAAACCCGATGGAACCCATTAAAGTCAATCGGTTCCGTCGGGCGACGATGGTGTCTGTCATGCAACGAAACTAATGCTTTTGGTATTTTTGTTGTACTACTCCGCTGACGGAGCAGTACAACGGAAACACAGACACAGGTGTGAACAGGCCCTTATGTAATTGAATAACAATATATTATGTAAGGTCCCAAACAGTAATACAAAAATCTAATAAAACGTCTTTAACTAGATCTTCTATGGGTTCATTTTGGGTGGAGATATCCTTTAAAGGGAATTTGTTACCAGGACTGGACCTTTAATAGACATGGTTGAATTGGGAGGTTCACGATTTACAGCGAGTGAGTCTCAATTTGGAGTATCATTGCAGAAGAACATTTTTGAAGATTTGCCTCTAGACAAGGACATCTAGTTGGTGGCATATGATGGTGGCCTCTGCAGAATTGTGACATGTGTATTTATATGAAACGTTGTTGTACAGTAGTGACATCCCAGGGAGAATTATGTCGAATTTTAGTTCTAAAAACAATGATAAAATTTTTCTTATTGCAGCAATTAGACTGGATAGCAGTCACGGGGTATGGGATTATATAATAATACTGCATGTATACCTTGCAGATATCTGGCACGCTGTTTGACATTCATTTTACCAATATATCCCAACTTGATCTAATCTCTGCTGATGTAATTAGGTTATTGCAAAAGCGCCGTTAAAGGGTCATTTCCTTGGCGACCAAGCACTATAAAGAGCGACTGCGCACTCCAGACAGGCTGATGACCTTGCTTTTGGCAAACGTTTTTATATAAGGCTGATAGAAAATCTCAGATACGCGTAAATGAGGTTGATAACAGCTGAGAACTCTGACATCAGACTTGAAGATGAAAAAATATGTAACCTGTTTTAGGCTGATAACTAGGTGTGAATGCATCGCACCTTTTATGCAGTGTTGCTACATACATGGCATTTTAGCTGTGACTATTCATGAATATGTAATGAACTGCACAATGTTTATCTAAATCTGTTATTAAAAAATCCAATAAATAGATTGAAAAAGCTTTCATGCTTCAGCATTTCACTTTCTGCATAGATTTTTGTATACATTAATTCTTCATGGCCCATTTTACCACTATGGAATCCTAAAGCTTCTCTTTAGATTAATGGTTTCAGGTTTTAAGAAACATATTTGTATACAGGGAAGTCAGTTCTAGAGATTTGCCTGGACTACTGGCACTGCCCCCAGGACTCTCAGGCCTCATACCCATGGGAAAGACGTATACAGGAGACTGTACAGACTTAAATTGAGTCATTGCGGCTCCCTACTGCCATAGGAACTCCATCTGCCTCCATATAGGGCCCTGTACAGCGCCATTTTTCGCATTTCTCCACCAGAATAATAGGTCTGTGGTATGGAGTCTGATTGAGCGAGGCAGTATTTTTTCATTCAGAAACAAACAGAAAAAAAACTCTGTATGCAGCAGTATAAAATCAAGGTATACGGAGGTACACTGGGGCCCCAAAGAAGACTATGGTTGTTGAATTACAGCTCAGAAGTTGTGCATGAGCCCTTAAAGGGGTATTCTGATTGTAAAGAGTTATATCCAGTTTTCACCTACCCACTGGATTGCCAGAATGGGTCCTATTTCTCCTGTTTAAATGAAGCTCCATTCAAAGTCTATGGGACCGACTGAGATTGCCAAATGCTGTACTGCAGACCTTGTTCTCTGCAATATTCTAATTCATGTCTTCTGACCCGGTGCCTCTTCCTGCGGCACTCAAGCGGGCTTTGGGAAGCTTGTCATTTGTTGTTCCCTTTATTCACAGTATTGTATGCATAGAACATGAAGGAGGCAGTCTTTGACACACCATAAATAATTTATTCCTTACCATGAACTATTAGCCCTTATTCACACGACAGGGTTTCCCGGCCGGGTGACGGCCTTCATAAATCGGCCATCACCCAGCTGCAGTAGGAATAATAGACCCCTAATGGGGCTATTCACGCGACCAATTTTTTTTACGGCCCGGGAAACTTGGCCATCAAAAAATGAGACATGCCCTATTTTCGGCCGTTTACCCGGCCGCCCGACTCCCATAGAAGTGTCCCGAGTGATGACCATGTATTCCGTCACTCGCGCTCTCTCTCCTCCTCTTCCTCCTCCTCCTCCTCACAGTGCAGAGTGCATGTGAGGAGGAGGAGGGTCTTTTTTTGCTCCCTGTAGGAGTCGGAATCCCCAATCCTCGGCCGGGGATTGGGGATTGCGCTACAGGAGAAGTGAGTGACTATACTGTCCGTATATGGACACAGCGACGTCACTCACTTCTGAAGCGGAATCCCCGACTCTATGGCCGGGGATTCCGCTACAGGAGAAGTGAGTAACTACACTGTCCATATATGGACACAGCGACGTCACTCACTTCTGAAGCGGAATCCCCGACTCTATGGCCGGGGATTCCACTACAGGAGAAGTGAGTGACTACACTGTCGATATATGGACACAGCGACGTCACTCACTTCTGAAGCGGAATCAACGACCCTGTGGCCGGGGATTCCGCTACAGAAGAAGTGAGTGACCAAACTGTCCATATATGGACACAGTGACGTCACTCACTTCTGAAGCGGAATTCCCGACCTGTGGCAGGGAATTCCTCTCCAGGAGAAGTCAGTGACTACACTGTCCATATATGGACATTGAAGTCAGTGACTTCTCCTGGAAGGGGGGGATGGGTGCAACCTACAGGGGGCTGTGTGGCATTACCTACAGGGGACTTGGTGGCAGTACCTGCAGAGGGCTGGGTGGCATTACCTGCAGAGGGCTGGGTGGCATTACCTGCAGAGGGCTGGGTGGCATTACCTGCAGAGGGCTGGGTGGCATTACCTGCCGGGGGCTGGGTGGCATTACCTGTAGAGGGCTGGGTGGCATTACATATAGGGGGCTGGGTGGCATTACCTGCTGGGGGCTGGGTGGCATTACCTGCTGGGGGCTGGGTGGCATTACCTGCAGGGGGCTGAGTGGCATTACCTACAGAGGGCTGTGTGGCATTACCTACCAGGGGGGCTGGGTGGCATTACCTACCAGCGGGGCTGTGGCATTATCTACAGAGGGCTGTGTGTGGCAACAAATTTAAATGAAATTTATCAGATTTTAAAACGGACAGGGAAAAAAACGGATGCAAAACAGGTCAAAATCGGCCGTTAAAAACGGCAACCCGGAACGGATGCAAAACAGATGCAAACTGGCCAGGAAAAACGGCCGTTTTTATCGGCGGACACTCGGACCCTGTCGTGTGAATGAGGCTTAAGAATAACCATTATATCACCTTATGTGGATCTTTTATTTGCTCCACCTTGCATTCCCCCCAAATAACTGGATTCATTGTCTAATAAATATTGGATTTCCAAAGGTGGGAACCATTAATGGCTGACAATACAGTCACCCAGCAGTTTCCACAGACCTTGAACAGCATTAACATGTGCACTCGGAATCGGCCCTTCATTACCTCCTTTCCTTCTTGCCTACTGTCAATCTTCTCAGTATTTATAGCGTTGTATTCATGCACCAATGAGCTCAGGATGAACAGTGCTATAAATTCCACCGAGGGGTGTGCTACAGTGACGTCACTCACTTCTGAAGCGGAATTCTCGACTCTATGGCCGGGGATTCCACTACAGGAGAAGTGAGTGACTACACTGTCCATATATGGACACAGCGACGTAACTCACTTCTGAAGCGGAATCCCCGACTCTATGGCCGGGGATTGCGCTACAGGGGAAGTGAGTGACTACACTGTCCATATATGGACACAGCGAAGTCACTCACTTCTGAAGCGGAATCAACGACCCTGTGGCCGGGGATTCCGCTACAGAAGAAGTGTGACCAAACTGTCCATATATGGACACAGTGACGTCACTCACTTCTGAAGCGGAATTCCCGACCTGTGGCAGGGAATTCCTCTCCAGGAGAAGTCAGTGACTACACTGTCCATATATGGACATTGAAGTCAGTGACTTCTCCTGGAAGGGGGGGATGGGTGCAACCTACAGGGGGCTGTGTGGCATTACCTACAGGGGACTTGGTGGCATTACCTGCAGAGGGCTGGGTGGCATTACCTGCAGAGGGCTGGGTGGCATTACCTGCAGAGGGCTGGGTGGCATTACCTGCAGGGGGCTGGGTGGCATTACCTGCCGGGGGCTGGGTGGCATTACCTGCAGAGGGCTGGGTGGCATTACATATAGGGAACTGGGTGGCATTACCTGCTGGGGGCTGGGTGGCATTACCTGCAGGGGGCTGGGTGGCATTACCTACAGGGGGCTGGGTGGCATTATCTACAGAGGGCTGTGTGTGGCAACAAATTTAAATGAAATTTATCAGATTTTAAAACGGACATGGAAAAAAACGGATGCAAAACAGGTCAAAATCGGCCGTTAAAAACGGCAACCCGGAACGGATGCAAAACGGATGCAAACTGGCCAGGAAAAACGGCCCAAAACGGCAGTTTTTATCGGCGGACACTCGGACCCTGTCGTGTGAATGAGGCTTAAGAATAACCATTATATCACCTTATGTGGATCTTTTATTTGCTCCACCTTGCATTCCCCCCAAATAACTGGATTCATGGTTTAATAAATATTGGATTTCCAAAAGTGGGAACCATTAATGGCTGACAATACAGTCACCCAGCAGTTTCCACAGACCTTGAACAGCATTAACATGTGCACTCGGAATCGGCCCTTCATTACCTCCTTTCCTTCTTGCCTACTGTCAATCTTCTCAGTATTTATAGCGTTGTATTCATGCACCAATGAGCTCAGGATGAACAGTGCTATAAATCCCACCGAGGGGTGTGCTGTAGTGCATAGAACTGTTAAAGGACACAGAAAAAGTAAAATTACTAAAGTTTTCAAAATTAAACTTCATCAGTAGGCAATGCTACATCTGTAAGAGAAATTTACAGGGCCCTGCTAAATTAGTTTTTTAGAAGATATGTACACCTTAGGAAGGATTTTTTTAAATATATATATATATATATTATATATATATATATATATATATATATATATATATAAATCAGTGTGTTATGCATTTTTAACTCTTTCGGGACAAAGCTATTTTTGGTTTTTCATTTCCGTTTTTTCACTCGCGGCCTTCCAAGAGCCATAACTTTTTTATTTTTCCCTCAATAGAGTGGTGTGAGGGTTTATTTTTTGTAGTTGTAGTATCTATTGGCACTATGTAAGGTACCATATAATGTACTTGGAGACTGAAAAAAAATATATTTGTGGGGTGGAATTGGAAAAAACTGTAATTCCTCCATTGTTTTTTGGATTTTGTTTTTACAGCTCTTACCGTGCAGTAAAAATGGCAACTTCGCTTATTCTGCGGCTCAGTACGATTACAGTGATACCATATTTATATAGTTTATTTTAATATTGTACTACCTTTACAAAGAAAAAAACTATTTGTTAAAAAACATATATTTTGTTTCACTACATTCTGAGAGCCATAACTTATTTTGATTTTTTTCGTCGATTGAGCGGTGTGAGGGCTTATTTTTTGCCAGATGAGCTGTAGCTTTCTATTGGTACCATTTTTTTTGGAACATCCAACTTTTTCATCACTTTTTATAAAACAAATTTGAGAGCTAAGGCGAACAGAAAACAGCGATTCTGGTGTTTTCATTTTTTTCACCGTGCGATTTAAATTATGTTATTTTGTAATAGTTCAGACTTTTACAGAGTTTTTTATTTTTTGCATCACATTAGAGGATTTTTTTTAACTTTTTTTTTTTTAACTAGTGAAAACTTTATTGAACTGTTTTTTATAGTTTTTATTAGTACCCCTAGGTCGCGGGCAGTCACGATGGGCGGTTTGAAGGGTCCGCCCCCTTTTTCTAATGGCTTAGATACTGCAGTCACTATTGACCGGCATCTAAGGATCTAAACTGCGAGGAACAGCGTGAACTCTGTCCCTATCCCTTAGTTCATAGTGTCAGCTGTAATGCACAGCTGACGCCAGCATACTTCACCCCCCACACCAGGACGTGCTATTACGGTATTAAGCAACTTTTAAATTTACTTTTTTCTAAAAATGTCTTAACTTTTTATGATACAGCTTCTATTTATCCTGTTTACATAGAAGCTGTATCGTTCTCTCTCAAACATATCCGTCAGTTTAGCTGAACTGATGGCTCAGATGTGTGGGTCCTGTCTCTCTCTGACACACAGGATTCACCTAATATCAATCACATCTAAGTTCATAACTATTAGCTGAATCCTGCGAGTTAATAAGATAGAGGACCCGCTCCCAGCTGAGCCATCAGTTCAACTGAACTGACGGAATCAGCTGAGATAAAACTATACAGCTTCTATGTATACAGGTTACATAGAAGCTGCATCGTAAAAAGTAAATGTAAAAAAAAAAAAAAAGTCTATTTGAAAGTTGCTTAAAAACACATTGATTTAATTAATAAAAAAAGTCCTTGCAAAGGTGTACATAGCCCTAAAAGTAGGCCGTTATCTAGCTTTCATCACAATCACATATCACACATCAAGCAATGTATACATTTTATGTCGGGGCAAAGTCCACATCCTGTTTAATGGAATTTGATGTTGCCATTACTCAGCAGCCAAATTGTGTTAAAAGCCCTTGTCTTTGATGTCACTCACTTATTATATAATGGATTTGTTAGTTTTTCACTTTGTTATTTTTACATAAATGGAATTCTGTGTCTAGCTCATGATTTGAACGGCCTGGAGCTGTCCTTTAACTCTTGCCCCGAATGAGCTGGAGAGAGAACAACGCCGTACTTCACATTTATTATGTATGAGACAAAGAACATTATACATTTCATAGCTGTGTTCCCATATTTAGTTACATACAACTTTAAGACCTACAGACACAGATTCTTAATGGAAATTTCAATGCATATCAAACTACAGCACAAACACCTTCTTATTTTATCCACTCAACACTCTGTAGATCATTTTCTTAAGGAACTCGCCGAACAGTAACAGACTCAGCAGAAATCCTTGTTAAGTCCCAGAAGGATAAATTTCCGCCTATTACCAATCACTGGTTTCACCTATTGATCTCCTGAAATAGCAGTATGTTGCCGGTGCCTGCTAATGTTATAGCAATGAGCAGAGCTCAATAGTTAATGCAAAAAAAAAAAGGAAAAGGTTCCGGGATCAGAAATAGCTATTTTTTATTACAGTTTGTCCCACAAAGAAAAAAAATATACTGACTCATAGGAAAAGAAGCTGAAATTCATGCAAAATAGTGGCTTATTTTTATATGGGAAGGATGGACATTGTAATAACTTGACATCTTCATTAGACCTAAATAATAAACTACCTTAGAAATTGTAATGTCGGGGTAGGGAAACAGACAAGTGAGCCCTAATCTACCCGCCACTCAGTCCCTGCCTACTTGCAACGACCCGCCCTAGGCGACGGGGTACAACTGGGCGACGGTCCCTACACTCAATAGGTGCACAACAGACAAACAGACAAGGGTACAAAGAAGCAGGAAAATGGGGAAGTTGCCCACGGGAACACCGTGAGCAACAAGCGAGGTGAACGAGCAGAGTCAAACCAGGAGATGAGCGAGGTACAAAAACGCAGAGCAGAAGAGTGGTCAGAAAAGCCAAGGTCAATCACAAGCAGAGGATCAGTAGTTCAAGAAGCTGCAGCAGGGCCAGGAAACCAACAGAGAAGAATCACAAGCAAAGGAGGAACAGGAAAGGCAGGTATAAATAGACAGAGGGCGGGAGCCAGCTCCGTCTGGCCAGGCTGTGATAGGCTCTCCCACACCTAAGCCTGCCATCCTGGGTGGTGGAAGATGATGGAGTCAGTCTCACAGACATAGAAGCCGGTGCAGACTGATTACCTATGGGTGTCGACACAGAAGTTGTGTCTGGCAGATCCTTTACAGAAATGAATTCACCTTATTTACATTTTTTTTTTAAATATTGCATTTATTTTTATGAATAATTCAATGTAGTCTTCTGAGTATTCCTGTATGACAGTGCACATGTTAATTTTTTAACTCATTGTTTGGGAACATAGCCGGGACAAACCTCATTACCTTAGTCAACCAATCAGTAGTTTAATATAAATATACTAATCATCATTTAAAAATGCTCTAAATAACAAAGAGACCCTACTAAAACGAAACAGAGCTCAATATCCTATAAAAAAAATTGTAATAATCTTTATTGAGTACATACAGATTAAAAACATACAGTTGTTGGATCACCTTTAAGTACCATGGGGAGCATGGCCAACAAACAATCTTACCGGAACGGGCCTATTACAGAACATATCTGACGAAGCTGCAGCGAAACCCACGTTGGGGCATGGGAGCGCGGCCTCTTTCTTCATTCCCCCATCAGGGTAAGTCCTTTTTCAATGGCTCTTTTGCACATGCTATTTTTTTTGTATTGGGCATATCATCTGTTTATCCTTCTTGATATTGCAGGGGAAGCTAGCCACCATGTTATCCATACACCTGTAGGCTTATTGCTTCTGTTAGTCACGTGTTATGCTTTTGTAATAGTACCGTCCTGGTAACATTGTATGTTGGCCATGCTCCCCATGGTATTTAACTGTATTATCAACTGTATGTTTTTAATCTGTATATATTCAATAAAGATTATTAAACTTTTTCATGGGTGTATTGATGGGGGTAGGGAAACAGACCAGTGAGCCCTAATCTACCCGCCACTCTGTCCCTGCCTACTTGCAACGACCCGCCCTAGGTGACGGGGTACAACTGGGCGACGGTCCCTACGCTCAGTAAGTGCACGAGACAAACAGACAAGGGTACACAAAGCTAAGGGAAATGGGGCAGTTGCCCACGGCAACACCGTGAGCAACAAGAGAGGTGAAAGATCCGAGTCAAACCAGGAGTGTACGAGGTACCAAACGTAGAGCAGGAGAGTAGTCAGTAAGCCAGGGTCAGTATGGAGCAGGGTCAAATAGTTAGGAGCTGTAGCAGGGCCAGGAAACCACACGAGAAGAATCACAAGCAAAGGAGGAACAGGAAAGGCAGGTATAAATAGACAGAGGGCGGGAGCTAGCTCCATCTGGCCAGGCTGCGATAGGCTCTCCCACTCCTAAGCCTGCCATCCTGAGTGGTGGAAGATGGAGTCAGTCTCAGAGACGTAGATTCAGGTGCAGACTGATTACCTATGGGCGTATACACAGAAGTTGTGCCTGGCAGATCCTTTACAGTACCCCCCCTTTTATGAGGGGCCACCGGACCCTTTCTAAGTGGACCTGGTTTATTGGGGAAACGAAGGTGGAACTTACTGACCAATACCCCAGCGTGAACATCCCGGGCGGGTACCCAAGTCCTCTCCTCAGGCCCGTATCCTCTCCAATGGACCAGGTACTGGAGGGAGCCTTGGACCATCTTGCTGTCCACAATCTTGGCCACCTCGAATTCCACCCCCTCAGGGGTGAGAACGGGAACAGGAGGTTTCCTCGAGGGAGCCAAGGACGGGGAGCAGCGTTTAAGGAGGGAGGCATGAAACACGTCGTGTATTCGAAAAGATGGGGGCAACTCCAGTCGGAAGGAGACAGGATTGAGGACTTCAATGACCTTGTACGGCCCTATAAACCGGGGAGCAAACTTCTTGGACGGGACCTTAAGGCGCAAGTTCCTAGACGATAACCACACCAGATCCCCGACCATAAACAAGGGGTTAGCAGAACGTCTTCTATCAGCCTGAGTTTTTTTATGCTCTGGGACGCCTCTAGGTTCTTCTGAACCTGGGCCCAAACTGTGCACAGTTCCCGATGAACGACCTCTACCTCGGGATTGTTGGAACTACCAGGTGAAACGGAGGATTAAACCCAAAATTACAGAAAAAGGGGGAGACCCCTGACGAGTTACTGACCCGGTTATTAAGGGAAAATTCGGCGAGGGGAATGAATGAGACCCAATCATATTGACAGTCAGAGATAAAACACCTTAAATATTGTTCTAGAGACTGATTAGTCCTCTCAGTTTGGCCATTAGTTTCAGGATGGAAGGCAGAGGAGAAGGACAGATCAATCTCCAACTTTTTACAGAAGGCTCTCCAAAACAAAGAAACAAATTGTACCCCTCTGTCAGAAACAATATTGACAAGGACCCCATGGAGACGCAGGATGTGTTTGACAAACAAGGTAGCTAACGTCTTAGCATTGGGTAGTTTTTTGAGGGGCACAAAGTGGCACATCTTACTGAAGCGGTCTACTACAACCCACACCACCGACTTGCCTTGAGATGGAGGCAAATCGGTGATAAAATCCATGAAGATATGGGTCCAAGGTCTCTGGGGAATGGGCAAAGAACGTAGTAAGCCCGCTGGTCGGGACCTGGGAGTCTTGGACCTAGCACAAACCTCACAAGCGGCGACGTAGGCCTTAACGTCTTTAGGCAACCCAGGCCACCAATATTTTCTGGCAATGAGGTGCTTGGTACCCAGGATGCCTGGATGACCAGATAGTGCGGAGTCATGATTTTCCCTAAGTACCCTTAGCCGGAATTGCAGGGGAACAAACAGCTTGTTCTCAGGAAGGTTCCCGGGGGCTGAACCTTGATCAGCCGCAATTTCGGAGACTAAATCAGAATCAATAGAGGAAATGATTATACCTGGAGGCAAAATACAAGCAGGATCTTCCTCCGAAGGAGGGCTGGCCATGAAGCTACGCGACAGTGCATCAGCCTTAATATTTTTAGACCCAGCCCTATAGGTAACCAAAAAGTTGAATCTGGTAAAAAATAGCGCCCATCGAGCTTGTCTCGGGTTTAGCCTCCGGGCAGATTCTAGGAAAACCAGATTCTTGTGGTCGGTAAGGACTGTTACCTGCTGCCTAGCCCCCTCCAGGAAGTGGCGCCACTCTTCAAATGCCCATTTAATGGCTAAGAGTTCGCTGTTGCCAATATCATAGTTACTCTCAGTGGGCGAAAACTTCCTGGAGAAGTAGGCACAGGGACGGAGATGGGTGAGGGACTTTGGTACCCTGGGACAAGACAGCCCCCACTCCCACCTCGGATGCGTCAACCTCCACGATAAATGGCTCCATTTGGTTGGGTTGAACCAGCACCGGGGCCGAGATAAAGCACTTCTTAAGGACCTCAAAAGCCTGGACAGCGTCAGGAGGCCAGTGGAGGAGATCAGCACCTTTGCGAGTGAGGTCCGTAAGAGGCTTAGCGATGACCGAGAAGTTAGCAATAAATCTCCTGTAATAATTAGCGAACCCCAAGAAACACTGTAACGCCTTCAGGGAGGCAGGTTGGACCCATTCCGCCACAGCCTGGACCTTGGCAGGGTCCATGCGGAATTCATGAGGAGTGAGGATTTTACCCAAAAATGGTATCTCCTGGACCTCAAACACACATTTTTCGGTTTTCGCAAATAGTTTGTTTTCCCGAAGGACCTGGAGCACCTTCCTGACATGCTCAATGTGGGAGGACAAGTCCTTGGAAAACACCAGTATGTCATCAAGGTACACTACAAGAAATACCCCCAGGTAATCTCTTAAAATCTCATTTCTGAAATTCTGGAAGACCGCGGGAGCATTACACAACCCAAAGGGCATGACGAGGTATTCGAAATGACCTTCGGGCGTGTTAAACGCAGTCTTCCACTCATCCCCCTCTTTGATGCGGATAAGGTTATACGCCCCCCGTAGATCAAACTTAGAGAACCATTGGGCCCCCTGAACCTGATTAAAGAGATCAGGAATCAAAGGAAGGGGATACTGGTTCCTTACAGTGACCTTATTCAAGTTACGGTAGTCAATGCATGGCCTAAGACCACCATCCTTCTTCCCTACGAAGAAGAAGCCAGCACCTACCGGAGAAGTAGAGGGGAGAATGTAACCCTTGGCCAGGCATTCCTGAATATACTCTCTCATGGCTTCACGTTCGGGACAAGAAAGATTAAATATCCTACCCTTAGGGAGCTTAGCTCCTGGTACCAATTCGATAGCGCAATCGTATTCTCTATGAGGAGGTAACACTTCGGAGGCCTCTTTAGAGAAAACATCAGCGAAGTCCTGAACAAACTCAGGTAGCGTGTTCAGCTCCTCAGGGGGAGAAATAGAATTAACAGAAAAACATGACGTCAAGCATTCATTACCCCATTTGGTAAGCTCCCCGGTATTCCAGTCAAACGTGGGATTATGCAACTGCAACCAGGGAAGGCCTAAAACCAAATCGGACGATAATCTCTGCATCAACAGTACAGAGCACTGCTCCAAATGCATGGAGCCAACAAGGAGTTCAAAAACAGGGGTATACTGTGTAAAATAACCATTAGCAAGAGGAGTGGAGTCGATGCCCACTACCGGGACAGGTTTAGGCAAATCAATCAAAGGCATAGCTAGAGACATACCAAATTCCACATTTTTTTTTCAGTTAAACAATTAGTATTTAAGTGATTACACATTGTTTTAATTTTTTTAATTTTTTCACAAGTCAGGAAATATAAATTAGATTCTAATTTATAACACTTCCATGTGCTGGCCACTAGAGGGAGCAGTTCCCAAAATTGCAGCATGGTCATTGTGGTAAAGCAACCTCATTGATGTATGCTGCAAATTTGGGGTGGACACACTCTCCTCTAGTGTCCTCACACAATCCCCCCTCAATTCTTCTGGCTAGTGCCAGGAGAAGGAAGGGTTTGAATGTCTTCAAATCTCCTAGACTGTGTGCCGCCATTTTCTGAGCGACTGCACAGTGCTAGGTGGATTAGATACAGGGCTCAGCAGACAGTATCACACGAACATACACGAACATAATACTCACGAACATAAATTACCTGCTCCTGCCTCCGCTGGTCTACGCTCCTCTTCCTTGCACCTTCGCTTCCTTGAACATATGGCCGGAAGCCGCGGCCGGAAGTTGTCATCTTACTATGCGGCAGCGGCTTTCGGTCCACATGAAAATGGCGCCGAATTTCGCTCTACGAACGAGCTTAGTTTTGGTCTGTGTGGGAGCGGTGCATGCATCGTTCCCACATAGACGGCGCACGCAACTGAGAATGGAACGGCTCCCGTTCGCATTCTCTATAGGGTTGTATGTGCCGTATTCCATCGTTAATCGACACATACAGAGATGAAAAAAAATGGCACCCCCCATAGAGAAGTAAAAGTCAGAAAACATTAAAAAGTAAAACATGAGAACACAATTAAATAAATTTTTTGAAAATATTATATTAAAATCAATATGATAAAAAAATAAAATAAATTCATGACACCTTCCCTTTAAAAGTGCCAATCTGGAGGCCCCCAATAGCTTATAAACTATATGACTCTAAGGTCTGTTAGTCCCCTCACATTTTAATAGGGCTGAAGATGTCATACTTCCCTCCTCCTTCCCCTTCTCTTCCAGTCCTTACTTCTAAGAAGCGGGAAGGCCCTCTACTAAGAAGTTGGGGCTCACTTATTCTAGTGTCCTGATCAGCACATCCAGAAGAATTGGCATTTAATGGGTGCAATTACATCTGCTATTTCAGGGTATTGAACAGATGCAAAAGGCAATAGTTAATATGAACTGTAAAGATAAATATAATGGAATGTTTGTATGTTTTCAGTAAAAGTTACTTTTTATATATTTCTAGTCTTGACACTACTCCCATTAGGGTTTTTATACAAGAACCTTCTCATATAATCTCCTATTCATTCTATTTTTTAAAACGGGAAAGAGAGTGAAAATAGAAACTCCCGTAGAGATCTCTGCTGGGACTCGGACTTTCAGAGATGTGTGTCAGACTAACAATATAACTCTACTTTAACCCCATATATGCCCTGGCATTTGTCCCCTATTATTTTTTTGAGAAGTCATTTGCTTTCTGTGTAAAGATTCCTTTATTTCCCCATTAGCTATAAAAAGAACACCTAGGAGTTAGAATGGAAACCTTTGCACGACTCTTTCTAATAATCTTGTTAATGATTTTAATACATAACAGCTGAGACAGCCACCCAAGGACGTATAACTCATAAAACATTTTTTTCATAACAAGGATTCCCTTGCTATCTAATGTTGCTTTTAGTATTTTGAAAGTCTTTTTTATTTTTTTTCCATATTTCTACCTATTCCCAGATAAGAATAACTAGTGCAGAATTTCCCATTCCTCCCCCTCTTCCCTACCACACCACACCCTACCGACCCATTAAGTATCGGAGACCATATATCCATCGTCTTTGAACACAATATCCCTTTTCCAATTATACAACTTGAAGTGTCCGCTGTATATTCACAGTTTCATTAGTCACGTTGGCCTTGTACCTCTTGAAGGATTTGGTAACATCTAATTACTAACATATAAATAGCGGCAGATTATAAATAAGGTGCTGAACGCGCTGCCATTATTGAAAGCACCAATGAACACATCTTAATTGCTTGCTGACTATTTCAGAGAAAACACTCCAAGACAGCAATCTTCATTACTCTCAGATGACAGGCACAGGCCACCTCTCAGCTGGTTATTACCTGCAACATTCTGTAAAGATCTCGGTGAGTTTAATGTTTTGTTTTGTTTTAAATGTAGCCTAAGCATTCACAAATTAAATAGATACATAATTTCGCTTTGGATTATTTGTTCTTCTGCTTTCCTTGGTGATCAAGTAACAAATATTCCCAGTTCCTCCAGTTTTAAGGTTGCTTTTTACTCCGGACACACTGGTTTTTTCTTTAAAAATCAAGAAGCATATGAGCGATTATATCCAATAATGCTATAATATAACTCCCATTTATGTCCAGTTATGTGTGATCAATAAAGTGCTGTTTCTTAGTCATGATATGCAGTATATGGATTATATTCTCAGAGACGTGATAGATCAATGATTTTAAAAATTGATTAAAATAGCTTCTATGATCTCTAGTATTACAATTTTCCGGGTGAATTTATGAAAATATTTCACTATATGGTTTGTAATAAACTATTTCACTATACTAGCCATTTTTTTCACAGATTTTTCGTGAAAACATAATACACTTTGAAGGTCTTTTCATATTGTGATTCAAAAAACAAATCCACTCTAAAGTTTTACAGTTTTATAGTGCCCACTAGATGTCAGCACAGTAGACATTCTCTCGCTTTTCAGCATGTTGGAGGAATTCAATATTCATTCTTTCAAACTGATGGATGGACCACGCTGGCAGCGTGTATTAATTTATGCCGCCAGCACTAACAGCACTGCGGCCTGCATTTCTAACCAACAGCCGGAATGTATTCACAGCAGGGTGAAATAATTATTTATTAGGGAATTTGATGGCTTCCCATGTGAATAATTACAATGGCAAACTCAGTATATATGCATGGCTGCGGGTTCAGGGTGCATAGCAGAGCTTCTATAGTCTCAATGTTTTCAGCATTTTGTGATATTTTTCTCTGTGATTATGGTGCCTATGTATTCCCAGTTGTTGGCCTGCGAGCCGATGTTGGTGCAGCTTTGCTTTACACCTTAACACAATGTTCTTATGAAAACGGAAAATAAAAGAATTTGAAAAAAAACAATGGCAAACTCCAGTTTTTACTGGAGATTCCCTTTATTATGGGTATGTGATTAAAGTGTTTATATCTGAGACAAATTGATCTATGCTGTTACTTCTGTGCACATGTTAGGCCTAGTTCACATCGCATTTTTGCCTTCCATCAGAGGTATGTCAGAAGGACTCCCGACATATATGTTCAACCGAAGGCTGAAAGGTACCCCACTGTATAGGCATACAGTGGGATACATCGCCCGAACCCCCTGGGCAGAGAGCTACCTGAAGCGCTGTGCCCGGGAAAGCTACTGATGTCACTGTTCATACATGAACAGTGATGTCAGGAGCGTTGCAATGCTGGAGTCCCCGGGAAGAACGTTGGAAGTTCTCTGGCCGGGGTCTCCGGCCCGGGCGATGCTCTTGACATTACGGTCCTTATATGGGCAGTGAAGTCAGGAGCTTTCCTAGGGCTAAAGTCCGTAGGCACATCACTTCCGATGCTATGCCAGGGAATTCCAGCATTGGGACGCTCTTGACATCACTGTCCAAATATGGACAGTCATGTCGGGATCTTCCTGATATATAAGTTTAACGTTTACCTGTGACAGATGCCCTACAGTGTCAGCCATCATCCATAGACACCCATGTAAAAAAGTATACTGCCTGGTATACTTTTTTTTTCGGGATCCCTCAAGATGGAATAGTGTATTCTACTACGCTACTCCATCCTTCAAAAAACTGACGTATATCAGCCAGAAGGAGAACAAAAGGCTCAGTCGGGCTAATGGAGCCTTATGGACACGCTTAGCACGCACGTCGGTAGCTTTTTGATGTACACGCTAAACGTAGGGCAAAAACGCATTGTGAGCTAGGCCCAATGCATAGAATATAGTTCTAATTTAGTAAGGTGTGATTACATCACAAGCAATCAGCTGTGGGCAGAAAATTTAGCATCTAAAGGAAGTATCAATCATTAAAGGGGGTTTTTAACTATATTACATAGGGTTTAGTTACCTCAGCACTAAATCTGCATTACCCCGTGGTTCATGGCTATATGTTAAGATTAAAAATCACCTTTACTATGCTTAACCTTTGTATTTAAAGA
The DNA here is from genome assembly GCF_050947455.1 of Rhinoderma darwinii. Classification (NCBI taxonomy): domain Eukaryota; kingdom Metazoa; phylum Chordata; class Amphibia; order Anura; family Rhinodermatidae; genus Rhinoderma; species Rhinoderma darwinii. The sequence continues at coordinate 187,098,159 of NC_134691.1, forward strand.
CAGTGATAATCTGTGTTTTAACCTCACTATTTTATATTAATGCATGACATTAACAAATTTAGATCATAGTTATGTGAGAGAACTGAAGAATTAGGATTGAGTCTTTGTCCTTTTGTAAGACTACACAATACATTGTTTATATACCCTTATATATAAGACTATGACAGAACAGCAATGATTGATACCACTATCCACTAATGTTCCCATGCAAGTTGTTGTATTATGCATAACTAGAATAGATCACCATACATCTGAATGGCAATTCACTTACAATGTCATTCATCATAGTCGGTTCTAGTTTTCATCTGCACCTTATTGCCGGCACAGAAGACACCATATGTTGGCAAACTCCAGACTTTTAGGGACCGATTATAAGTGCTATTTAAGCTCTTCAACATGTCTCAAATGAGTATCTGAACAGAACAAAGTCTCCAGCAAGTAGAAACTGTAAAAGCAAGATGACATTGTTAAGAAAGTGCAGAAGACCCGTCAAAAAGCACTTCAAGGAGAGGAATAGCTGTTTGTACGACACTCATTCAGAATGAAACTGCTGTGTATGGGGTCACCAGTAACACCGCTGCAGAGAAGACCTAATTGCCACAAAAGTCATCATTTATTCTGGGAAAGGCATACTGCTTTTTTTCTGGATGATTTTAGTAGTTCCAGTCATGGTAGCATATTCAACAACACTTGGCATAGTAATTAATATATACTTACTGGAAGCAAATGAGGCCTGAAACAATAAATTCTGTCTTGGAGGGCAGTGATGGAATGACAGATGGAAGGAGAACTGACAGATATAGCATTACTGCTAGTCTTCATACTAGACTTCTATCATGTTGTCATACCTCCCAACTTTTGAATTCGGAAAAGAGGGACATTTTAAGCCACGCCCCTAACCACGCTCAATATCCCGCATAAACACATCAAATCACGTCCAGATCCTTCTGCAAATAACACGCGCAAATTCTCACTGCGGATCTCTGGACTGTCTGGATATCACAGATATTATGGATCCGGTTATATAGTCTTTGTGTTACTTTTCCTATCTTGGGTATAACATTTGCTCATCACGGCAGCAGCTGCAGGACAAACCAAAAGGCTGAGAACAATGAAAGTCAAGAGGGAGCCCCTGTGGTTGATGACTTTTCAATTGACAGGTAGCAGAGTCACATGATGGGGATTTTTTTTTCCAGTTGTGTAACTCCCGGTCAATGGAAAAATCATCCACCAGAGCCCCCCTGTAGATAGCTCCAGATACAGCCCCCCTGTACATAGCGCCACACACAGCCCCCCTGTAGATAGCTCCAGATAGAGCCCCCTGTAGATAGCGCCACACACAGGCCCCCTGTAGATAGCTCCAGATACAGCCCCCCTGTAGATAGCTCCAGACACAGCCCCCTGTACATAGCGCCAGATACAGCCCCCTGTAGATAGCGCCACACACAGCCCCCCTGTACATAGCGCCAGATACAGCCCCCCTGTACATAGCACCACACACAGCCCCCCTGTAGATAGCTCCAGACACAGCACCCTGTAGATAGCGCCACAAACAGCCCCCCTGTACATAGCACCAGATACAGCCCCCCTGTGGATAGCTCCACACACAGCCCCCTGTAGATAGCTCCAGACACACAGCCCCCCTGTAGATAGCACCACACACAGCCCCCTGTAGATAGCTCCAGACACACAGCCCCCCTGTAGATAGCTCCACACACAGCCCCCTGTACATAGTGCCAAATACAGCCCCCTTTAGATAGCTCCAGACACAGCCCCCCTGTAGATAGCGCCACACACAGCCCCCCCTGTAGATAGCGCCAGACACAGCCCCCTGTAGATAGTTCCAGACACAGAACCCCTGTAGATAGCGCCAGACACATCCCCCTGTAGATAGCGCCATACACAGCCCCCCTGTACATAGCGCCAGATACAGCCACCCTGTACATAGCGCCAGATACAGCCCCCCTGTAGATAGCTCCACACACAGCCCCCCTGTAGATAGCTGCACACACAGCCCCCCTGTACATAGAGCCAGACACAGCCCCCCTGTAGATAGCGCCACACACAGCCCCCCCTGTAGATAGCGCCAGACACAGCCCCCTGTAGATAGTTCCAGACACAGAACCCCTGTAGATAGCGCCAGACACATCCCCCTGTAGATAGCGCCATACACAGCCCCCCAGTACATAGCGCCAGATACAGCCCCCCTGTACATAGCGCCACACACAGCCCCCCTGTACATAGTGCCAGATACAGCCCCCTGTAGGTAGCTCCACACAAAGTCCCCTGTAGATAGCTCCACGCACAGTTCCCTGTAGATAGCGCCACACACAGCCCCCTGTACATAGCGCCAGATACATCCCCCCTGTACTTAGCGCCACACAGCCCCCCTGTAGATAGCGCCAGCTACAGCCCCCCTGTAGATAGCTCCACACCCAGCCCCCCTCTAGATAGCTCCACACACATTCCCCCTGTAGGTGCCACATTGCCGCCAGAGCGGAGAGCGGTAGAGGTAGCCTACTGCTGCCGCTCTCCGCTCTGCTTTGACGCCAGAAGAAGGCAGGAGTCTTGCAGCGGCGTTCTCACTGGTGTCGATGCCGGCCCGGGAGTGGACCAGTACAGTCACCTGATCGGTGAGGTCAGATAACAGGTCAGGTAACAGGACTGGTCCACTCTCGGGCCGGCATCGATCCCAGTGAGCACACCGCCGCAAGACTCCTTGCTTCTTCTGATCACTGCTGCAGTCAGCAGCGATCAGCTGTTTTGATGCAGCGTTCAGTGGGATATTTTGCAGACCGCCCGGGACGGAGGGACAGCGGTTTGAAACCGGGACTGTCCCGCCGGATCCGGGACGGTTGGGAGGTATCCATGTTGTATATACTGTTGTATCACTTTCAGTGTGTATATAGGGGGAACGGATAATATCACACCTTAATCTGTGTATTTCCTGCTAAATTTGATATATTTCTCTTATTGACCTTTCGGGTGTTTTTATGATATAGATCAGTGTTTTCCAACCAGTGGCTCGGGAGCAATATCTGAATATCTGGCTCTTGAGCCCCCTGTATGTGGCGCTCCAGCTGTGTGCAGATCCAGAAACTATTGTGCAGTAGTGGCAGCAGGGCTGTCATAGCACTACTAGAACTTGGTACCAAGGTGAAAACGATATCACTGGCAGTTAACACTATTTTAAAGCCATATCATTTATTTTATGAGAGAGAGAGGGAATATGAATGATTTTTTTTCCATTTTGTTTCAAAAGGTATTTGATCTAAAGGGTATAATAGCAGATAAGAAATATTGAAAATGTATCATTTATTTCCAACCATGCATATGTTATTATACCTTATTAACCCCTTCAGGACTGAGCCATTTTTCGATTTCTCATTTTCCTTTTTCACTCCCCCGCTTTCCAAGAGCCATACCTTTTTAATTTTTCCGTCAATAGAGTCGCGTGAGGGCTTATTTTTTGCAGGAGGAGTTGTAGTTTCTATTGACACCATTTAAAGTACCATATAGTGTACTGGGAAACTGAAAGAAAAAAGTATTTGCTGGCTGAAATCACTGGCTGTGATTCTTAAAAAGTTTTTTTGGGTTTCGTTTTTATCGCTTTCACCGTGCGGTAGAAAAGACAACATAACTTTATTCTGTGGCTCAATGCGATTACGGTGATACACAATTTATATAGTTTTTTTAGATTTTACTACTTGTCGAACGAGTTGTCGTCTTTATCGGTACCATACCTTTTTGGTACATACAATTTTTTGATCACTTATTAAATTTTTTTTAGAACTAAGCTGACCAAAAAACAGTGATTTTGGCAAATTAAATTCTTTATTATTTACGGCGTACATTACTTTAGAGGAAAAATGTGAAAAGAGTTTTTTCTGAACTTTTAATATTTTTTATTTTTTTTCACTACTAAAAACTTAATTTCACTATTTTTTTGACACAGTTTATTAGCCCCCCTAGGGTACTTAAACCAGTGATCGCTGGTACAATACATTGCAATCCTAATGTGCTGCAGTATATTGTCATTTTTACAGGCTTCTGTTAAGCCCTGCCACAGCTGTGGTCAGTAGCAACTAGGGCATTTAAGTTGTTTGGCACAGGGAGGGAGCTACCTCTGTCACCCATCAGCAGCCCCCAAACTTGATTGCCAGCATCTGATGAGTTGCCATGGCAGCTGTTAGTCCCAGGTGTCAGCTGTAAAACACACTTGACACCTGCTGCATATGGAGCGCGCTCAGCGCGTGAGCACGCTCCAAACATCACCCCTGCCCCAGGACGTAATGGCACATTCGGGTGCGCGAAGGCGTTAATATGAAATGAAACATTTAGAAGATACTAAATATTCTAAAAAAAATAATATATAGAATGTGTTACTTTTATTTATTTCTGTTACTTTTATAGCGCCAACATATTCCGCAGTGCTGTATGGAGGCACATTTGCATTCTGCCGTGTATGTACTCGATCGCGCAGGAACAGACAGACGGTATCCCACTTCAATGGCCGGGATCGGAGTTAACCCCTTAAATGCTGTGGTCAGTAGCAACTGAGGCATTTAAGTTGTTTGACACAGGGAGGGAGCTACCTCTGTCACCCATCAGCGGCCCGCAAACTTGATTGCCGGCGTCCGATAAATTGCCAACAAAGGCAAAAAACACATCCTTATATCCTCTTTATTATACACACATATTTGGTTTTGCCGTAATCATAAAGAAAGCTAACATTTTATTTAAACCGCATGGTAAACAGCATACAAAAAAAAAATGCAAAAAGCAACGTCCCATCCCAAAAAATATGTAATAATAAAAGTTAATCAATAAATCCCATGTACCCCAAAATGGTTCCAATGAAAACGACATCTCGGCTTGCAAAAATTAAGTTATGTGTAAAGGATCTGCCAGGCACAGCTTCGGGGTTAACGCCCATAGATAATCAGTCTGCACCTACTTCTATGTCTGTGAGATTGACTCCATCTTGCACCACTCAGGGTGGCAGGCTTAGGAGTGGGAGAACCTATCACAGCCTGGCCAGACGGAGCTAGCTCCCGCCCTCTGTCTATTTATACCTGCCTTTCCTGTTCCTCCTTTGCTTGTGATTCTTCTCTGCTGGTTTCCTGGCCCTGCTGCAGCTTCTGTACTATTTGACCCTGCTTCATATGACCCTGGCTTACTGACTACTCTTCTGCTCTGCGTTTGGTACCTCGTACACTCCTGGTTTGACCCTGGCTTTACTGACTACGCTCCTGCTCTGCGTTTGGTACCTCGTACACTCCTGGTTTGCCTCGGCTCGTTCACCACTCTTGTTGCTCACGGTGTTGCCGTGGGCAACTGCCCCGTTTCCCTTTGTTCTGTGTTTCCTTGTCTGGTTGTCTGTCGTGCACTTACTGAGTGTAGGGACCGTCGCCCAGTTGTACCCCGTCGCCTAGGGCGGGTCGTTGCAAGTAGGCAGGGACTGAGTGGCTGGTAGATTAGGGCTCACTTGTCTGTTTCCCTGTCATTACATAATCACAAGCCTCTTTACCTGGGGGTATTTCTTGTAGTGTACCTTGATGACATGCTTGTGTTTTCCAAGGACTGGTCCTCCCACATTGAGCATGTCAGGAAGGTGCTCCAGGTCCATCGGGAAAACAAACTGTTTGCGAAGACCGAAAAATGTGTGTTTGGGGTGCAGGAGATACCATTTTTGGGTCAAATCCTCACTCCTCATGAATTCCGCATGGACCCCGCCAAGGTCCAGGCTGTGGCGGAATGGGTCCAACCTGCCTCCCTGAAGGCGTTACAGTGCTTCTTGGGGTTCGCTAATTATTACAGGAGATTTATTGCTAACTTCTTGGTCATCGCTAAGCCTCTTACGGACCTCACTCGCAAGGGTGCTGATCTCCTCCACTGGCCTCCTGAGGCTGTCCAGGCTTTTGAGGCCCTTAAGAAGTGCTTTATCTCGGCCCCGGTGCTGGTTCAACCCAACCAAATGGAGCCATTTATCGTGGAGGTTGACGCATCCGAGGTGGGAGTGGGGGCTGTCTTGTCCCAGGGTACCAAAGTCCCTCACCCATCTCCGTCCCTGTGCCTACTTCTCCAGGAAGTTTTCGCCCACTGAGAGTAACTATGATATTGGCAACCGCGAACTCTTAGCCATTAAATGGGCATTTGAAGAGTGGCGCCACTTCCTGGAGGGGGCTAGGCACCAGGTAACGGTCCTTACCGACTACAAGAATCTGGTTTTCCTAGAATCGGCCCGGAGGCTAAACCCGAGACAAGCTCGATGGGCGTTATTTTTTACCAGATTCAATTTTTTGGTTACCTATAGGGCTGGGTCTAAAAATATTAAGGCTGATGCACTGACGCGTAGCTTCATGGCCAGCCCTCCTTCGGAGGAAGATCCTGCTTGTATTTTGCCTCCAGGTATAATCATTTCCGCTATTGATTCTGATTTAGTCTCTGAAATTGCGGCTGATCAAGGCTCAGCTCCCGGGAGCCTTCCTGAGAACAAGCTGTTTGTTCCCCTGCAATTCCGGCTAAGGGTACTTAGGGAAAATCATGACTCTGCACTATCTGGCCATCCAGGCATCCTGGGTACCAAGCACCTCATTGCCAGAAACTATTGGTGGCCTGGGTTGCCTAAAGACGTTAAGGCCTACGTCGCCGCTTGTGAAGTTTGTGCTAGGTCCAAGACTCCCAGGTCCCGACCAGCGGGCTTACTATGTTCTTTGCCCATTCCCCAGAGACCTTGGACCCATATCTCCATGGATTTTATCACTGATTTGCCTCCATCTCAAGGCAAGTCGGTGGTGTGGGTTGTAGTAGACCGCTTCAGTAAGATGTGCCACTTTGTGCCCCTCAAAAAACTACCCAATGCTAAGACGTTAGCTACCTTGTTTGTCAAACACATCCTGCGTCTCCATGGGGTCCCTGTCAATATTGTTTCTAATAGAGGGGTACAATTTGTTTCATTGTTTTGGAGAGCCTTCTGTAAAAAGTTGGAGATTGATCTGTCCTTCTCCTCTGCCTTCCATCCTGAAACTAATGGCCAAACTGAGAGGACTAATCAGTCTCTAGAACAATATTTAAGTGTTTTATCTCTGACTGTCAATATGATTGGGTCTCATTCATTCCCCTCGCCGAATTTTCCCTTAATAACCGGGTCATTAACTTGTCAGGGGTCTCCCCCTTTTTCTGTAATTTTGGGTTTAATCCACGGTTCTCTTCCGTTTCACCTGGTAGTTCCAACAATCCCGAGGTAGAGGTCGTTCATCGAGAACTGTGCACAGTCTGGGCTCAGGTTCAGAAGAACCTAGAGGCGTCCCAGAGCATACAAAAAACTCAGGCAGATAGAAAACGTTCTGCTAACCCCTTGTTTATGGTCGGGGATCTGGTGTGGCTATCATCTAAAAATTTGCCCCTTAAGGTCCCGTCCAAGAAGTTTGCTCCCCGGTTTATAGGGCCGTACAAGGTCATTGAAGTCCTCAATCCTGTCTCCTTCCGACTGGAGTTGCCCCCTTCTTTTCGAGTACACGACGTGTTCCATGCATCCCTCCTTAAACGCTGCTCCCCGTCCTTGGCTCCCTCGAGGAAACCTCCGGTCCCTGTTCTCACCCCTGAGGGGGCAGAATTCGAGGTGGCCAAGATTGTGGACAGCAGGATGGTCCAAGGCTCCCTCCAGTACCTGGTCCATTGGAGAGGATACGGGCCTGAGGAGAGGACTTGGGTACCCGCTCTGGATGTTCACGCTGGGATATTGGTCAGGAGGTTTCACCTTCGTTTCCCCAGTAAACCAGGTCCACTTAGAAAGGGTCCGGTGGCCCCTCATAAAAGGGGGGGTACTGTAAAGGATCTGCCAGGCACAGCTTCGGGGTTAACGCCCATAGATAATCAGTCTGCACCTGCTTCTATGTCTGTGAGATTGACTCCATCTTCCACCACTCAGGGTGGCAGGCTTAGGAGTGGGAGAACCTATCACAGCCTGGCCAGTCGGAGCTAGCTCCCGCGCTCTGTCTATTTATGCCTGCCTTTCCTGTTCCTACTTTGCTTGTGATTCTTCTCTGCTGGTTTCCTGGCCCTGCTGCAGCTTCTGTACTATTTGACCCTGCTTCATATGACCCTGGCTTACTGACTACTCTTCTGCTCTGCGTTTGGTACCTCGTACACTCCTGGTTTGACCCTGGCTTTACTGACTACGCTCCTGCTCTGCGTTTGGTACCTCGTACACTCCTGGTTTGACTCGGCTCGTTCACCACTCTTGTTGCTCACGGTGTTGCCGTGGGCAACTGCCCCATTTCCCTTTGTTTTGTGTTTCCTTGTCTGGTTGTCTGTCGTGCACTTACTGAGTGTAGGGACTGTCGCCCAGTTGTACCCCGTTGCCTAGGGCGGGTCGTTGCAAGTAGGCAGGGACTGAGTGGCGGGTAGATTAGGGCTCACTTGTCTGTTTCCCTATCCCTGTCATTACATTATGGCTCTTGGAACGCGACAATGCAAAAACAAATTATTTTAGTTTAAAAGTGTTTTTATTGTGAGAAGTAGTAAAACCTAAAAAAACTATACATATTTGGTATCATCATAATCGTTTCAACCACAAAATAAAGGTACCATATTATTTACGCCATACAGCGATGCTCGAACAGCTGTTTTAAAAAAAAAAAAAGTTAATAAAAGTTAATCAATATATTGTAGGTAAGCAAAAATCTATAAAAAAGTTAGGACTCTTGGAATACAACATAAAACAAAAATACTCAGTCAAATATGGCCAAAATAGGCCTGTCATTAAGGGGTTAAACTACATATCTTTGGAGACCACACATTTCTTGTCTGCGTTGATGTGTGGTTACAGGCCACCACAGTATGTCATTTTCTACATCTAAAATAACATGTCACCTGCATATTCCTGTTAAGATACATAAAATAGCTACCATTACAGTTCCATCTCCCAGATTCCTGAACGTCTAATCTGCCAAGTATTTTAGTGCAATGGCGGCAGGTAATGTATCATTGTATGGTCCCTAAAAGACTTTTAATAGCAGTTATTTTCTGTTCTCACCTGTAGAAAACGAGAAAAAAGTTGGTACAACTAACAACTGAAAAGTATATCCAGGTTGACACAAGAGGACAACTCAAGAACTTATATTTACTAGTGAGTTTATGAATTTAGGTTGAAATCTTAGTAAATAAAGTACAATACAGTGAAGGAAATAAGTATTTGATCCCTTGCTGATATTGTAAGTTTGCCCACTGTCAAAGTCATGAACAGTCTAGAATTTTTAGGCTAGGTTAATTTTACCAGTGAGAGATAGATTATATATATATATATATATATATATATATATATAAAAAAGAAAATCAAATAGTCAAAATTATATATATTTATTTGCATTGTGCACAGAGAAATAAGTTTTTGATCCCCTACCAACCATTAAGAGTTCAGCTTCCTCCAGACCAGTTACACACTCCAAATCAACTTGGTGCCTGCATTAAAGACAGCTGTCTTAAATGGTCGCCTGTATAAAAGACTCCTGTCCACAGACTCAATTAATCAGTCTGACTCTAACCTCTACAACATGGGCAAGACCAAAGAGCTTTCTAAGGATGTCAGGGACAAGATCATAGACCTGCACAAGGCTGGAATGGGCTACAAAACCATAAGTAAGACGCTGGGTGAGAAGGAGACAACTGTTGGTGCAATAGTAAGAAAATGGAAGACATACAAAATGACTGTCAATCGACATCGATCTGGGGCTCCATGCAAAATCTCACCTCGTGGGGTATCCTTGATCCTGAGGAAGGTGAGAGCTCAGCCGAAAACTACACGGGGGGAACTTGTTAATGATCTCAAGGCAGCTGGGACCACAGTCACCAAGAAAACCATTGGTAACACATTACGCCGTAATGGATTAAAATCCTGCAGTGCCCGCAAGGTCCCCCTGCTCAAGAAGGTACATGTACAGGCCCGTCTGAAGTTTGCAAATGAACATCTGGATGATTCTGAGAGTGATTGGGAGAAGGTGCTGTGGTCAGATGAGACTAAAATTGAGCTCTTTGGCATTAACTCAACTCGCCGTGTTTGGAGGAAGAGAAATGCTGCCTATGACCCAAAGAACACCATCCCCACTGTCAAGCATGGAGGTGGAAAAATTATGTTTTGGGGGTGTATCTCTGCTAAGGGCACAGGACTACTTCACCGCATCAATGGGAGAATGGATGGAGCCATGTACCGTCAAATCCTGAGTGACAACCTCGTTCCATCCACCAGGACATTAAAAATGGCTCGTGGCTGGGTCTTCCAGCACGACAATGACCCGAAACATACAGCCAAGGCAACAAAGGAGTGGCTCAAAAAGAAGCACATTAAGGTCATGGAGTGGCCTAGCCAGTTTCCAGACCTTAATCCCATCGAAAACTTATGGAGGGAGCTGAAGATCCGAGTTGCCAAGCGACAGCCTCGAAATCGTAATGATTTACAGATGATCTGCAAAGAGGAGTGGGACAAAATTCCATCTAACATGTGTGCAAACCTCATCATCAACTCCAAAAAACGTCTGACTGCTGTGCTTGCCAACAAGGGTTTTGCCACCAAGTATTAAGTCTTGTTTGCCAAAGGGATCAAATACTTATTTCTCTGTGCACAATGCAAATTAATATATTTAATTTTGACAATGTGATTTTTTTTTTGATTTTTTTTTATATATAATCTATCTCTCACTGGTAAAATTAACCTAGCCTAAAAATTCTAGACTGTTCATGTCTTTGACAGTGGGCAAACTTACAAAATCAGAAAGGGATCAAATACTTATTTCCTTCACTGTATGTATCCTATGTTACATCCAGTTACTGCCTTTTGGTGCTATTTTAGATGAATTTATACTGTTGTAGTAAATGAGTATTTGGTGCGTTGGCTACTCGAAACATTGCCGACACAATAGTATTGCTACAAGTTAATAGAGATTGAATAAAAATCATTGGGCATTGGGTGTTTACCTTGGTAATCTTAATAGCTTGGCACTCTCTCCTCTATGTAAAGATTTGCTGACATCTGATGCATTTGTTGCAATCTATTTTCTTGCGGGAACTGCCTTTTTGTGGATCTAATCTATACGGTAGTAACTGAACTGTGAGCTCCTCTAGCACTTGTGTCTCTTGAGTGCAATGCATTATTTATAAAGGGCAATGACGTTTTACACCTTAAGTCTTTGATTTACAGAGCTCTCTACAATGAAGAAAGCCTCTACAAATCAAAATACAGCATTGTAAAGCAAATTTATCAAAGCGTCTCGGAAATATCTGCCTTATAGAATAATGGATGTAGGAAATGTTTCTAACTACGTGGTAAATCTAGAACTATGTGTATTTCAGAAGCAGTTTTATAGTTTTGCTATGTCTCTGCTGCAAAGTAAGGTCCATAATCCATTAATCATTTGACTACTATGAAAAGTACAACTTATCTTTTAAGATACGGATTTAAGGATCAAAATCATATTGTATTTCAAATCCAATCTTCAACAAAACTCTACAATTTTCCTCCGCATTTCTCTAGGACAAAATCTGTATTGTTAAGATTATGTTCTGTGAGCTGTTTATAGTGTAATGGATAAGGGAGAAATGGGTATATGGAGCGCTAATACAGCGCTCCAGTGCAGCCATTCTGCCGCCTGCCCCCACGGATAGAAAAGTTTGCACCTCACCAGCTCTGTACATTGTATCTACTACTAAGATTTCACTGCAGCCAGTACACACATTCCTATATTATATTTGTAGATAGGTAAAGTGGATATAAGTGCAAGAACAGTAGAACAACCTACGGCTAATCGGAACATTACATTCCAGTTCGTACTTGATTCAGATGTGTCTGTGTGTTTTCTCTTTCATTGAATCCAAGCAGGATCAGATTTTAGAAGAGCTTACAGAAGAAAATGGTTAAAGGCTTTGAAATAGTTTTTTTCTTTATTTTTTAATAAAAAATGTCTATCAGTGTCTAAATACTTTTTATTAAAAATTATTTTTACTTTTTGAGATACAGCTGCTTTGTATACTGTATACAGAGCAGCTGTATCATTCGCTATGACCTGAATCTGTCATGTCCGTGGGACTGTCAGGTTCAGGATTAGCGGGTCCTACGTGTCTCTGACAGTTATGAACTTAGATGTGATCGGTAACTGCTCGATCCTGCATGTCAGAGACACACAAGACCCGCTGACACTGAACCCGTCAGTGCCGCTGACCTGACGGATACAGGTTGCAGCGCTAGATACAGATATTCTATATCCAGGATACAAAGCAGCTGTATCTGAAAAAGGAAAAATATTTTTTAATAAAAAGTATTTAGAAAATTGCACAAAACACACTGATAGACAGGTGTACATAGCCTTTAAGACTACATTCACACGAGAGTGAAAAAAAATGGCCAATAAAAACTGATCAACTGCCAGTTATTCATGGCCATTTTGCATCAGTGTGTCTCCAAATTTTCATCAATTTCGAGTCTGTCTGTCCGTTTTTAATGGCCGTTTGCCATTTGTTTTTCATGGCCGTTAAACAAAAGGATGGATTTCATTTGTCAGGGTTTTTTTGTCCCAACCCCCTGAAAATACTACTGTGTCCATAAAGATAGTGCCGCAATGTCCCTGTAGATAGTGCCACAGTGCCCACTGTAGATAATGCCCACATTTTGCCAGGGCCCACATAGTGCCACAGTGCCCACTGCAGATAGTGCCACAGTGCTCACATATAAAGTGACATAGTGGCCACATACAAAGTGCCAGAGCCTACATAGTGCCACAGTGCCCATGTAGATTGCGCCACAGTATCCCTGTAGATAATGCCACGGTGCCCACTGTATATAATGGCTACATTTGGCCAGGGCCCGCATAATACCACAGTACCCACATAGTGCCACAGTGCCCACTGCAGATTGTGCCACAGTGCCCACATACAAAGTGCCAGAGACTACATAGTGCCCATGTAGATAGCGCCACAGTGTCCCCTGTAGATAGTGCCACACACCCCATATAATGCCACAGTGACCACGCAGATAGTGCCATACCCCCCATAAAGCACCACCCCCCTGTAGATAGCAACCCCTGTAGATAGCACCCCCTTGTAGATAGCACCACCCACCTCCCCTGTAGATAGGTTCACTGTAGGAGCAGAATACCTCCGGACCGGGATTCTGCTCATAGAAGGAGCCCCTGACGTCACTGTCCATATATGAATAGTGACGCCAGGGGCTTCTCCATGAGCGGATTCCGCTCCTACAGGCAGCTAGAGTGGCGCTATCTACAGGGGATGGGGGCGTTGCTACCTACAGACAGGGTGGTGCTATCTACAAGACAGGAGTCCCCGGCCAGAGATCTTGCGATGCTCTGACCATGGATTCCATTGTTGAAAGCCCTGACTTGATTGTCCATATATGGACAGTAATGTCAAGGGCTTCCCCGGGATCAGCACTTCAAGTAGCGCTCTGTACGGGGTGTACTCGGCTAGGATCATTTCTTATCGTAAAAACTGATCCATTGACTTCTATGGGAGCTGTCTGGCGGTGAAAAGGCCAACAATAGGACACAGCACACAACAGTGAGTAGGACCTTGTACATGCGCAAATGTCGCAGTAAATGCTCCTACTTGAGTCTACATAGGATAAGCTTCTGGTTTGCCGTCAGGGAGCTGACTGACAGATCAGCGAGAGAACTGAAAACTGTACTGAAAAAAACCTGCAGGTACAGAAGACAAACGGTAGACAATTTTTAATGAAGACCAATTAGAAATGTTTTTATTTTGCAAAAAAACATACTATGCAATTGAAAAAAAACTGTACAAAAGGTGTGCATAGCCTTTAACTTTGCCCATCCCCTTTTGTGCTACCTACTTTGCTTACCCCTTGTCCTGTGGTTTGAGCTTTTATGATGCTTTACATGTCTCTGTAAATACGGTATTACAGAATAGCAGCTCATTAAAAGGGAAACTGCAAACTAAATGGAAAGTGGGCCTGACCTTCATATATGGAAGTACATATATAGCACATGTGGAATTAGTATTCTGCTACCATTATCTAAGCAGTCTATAAAAGTACACAGAATGCTCTTTTTGGCAGATGTTTTTGGGACAGGAGTTTGTGTACACTCACTGATAATTAATACCGTCCTCAGCGGACACCGTACCTGAGATTTTGTTTCAGAAATCCGCTGCTCAGAGAGAATAATGTGGCAAATAAATTAATTCTCTGGTTGAGTCATGAAGATGTCAGCAAGCTGCTCTTTTCATGTGCGTTCCGCAATAGTGGTACGTGAGACATGCTATTAAGTAAACTTACTTTATCCTTTAAACAGTTCTTTTTTTTATGGTAAATGCCAAAGTAAATATCTTCCATTCTTTGTTGGATATTGGATGAAGAAACAACCACTATACCACTTACCAAGTTGGAAATTACTGTTCTGACTCCATGCAAATAATATTATTATGGACGTAATATACAAAGCATAAACTCTGCCTTTCTGAAAATTTGTGTCTGGACGATTTGCTCAGCCGTTATCAATCTGTCTATCTTAATAACTCATATTGGATAACTGTGGGGTGGAGAAATGCATAGAGGACACAAAGCAACATTTAAATACATAGATCCCTCTTAAAATGAGATTTAATTGCCACTTTAGGGATTAGTCAAAGTTCAAAACCATTTGTGAAAGGAAAATGGCCTTGAAATCCTCTGTAAACATGTGTCAGAACTTTGGCATCAAGAACAAATTACTCTAAGTGCCCACTTTCCAGTCTTCCTCTTCATATCTGCGTTCGTGAGAGGAGCAGAACAACAAAAATGCAGAAAGCACAGATTCCGTTGAACAATGGAAACAACCGGCGCCTGACGGAACCCAGGCACCCGACGGGGTGTCTGCGGTGTTACTGGAATCAACAGCGCAGCAAGCTACGCTATTGTTTCCGGTATTTTCGGTGAAATCTGCAACAGAGGCTCATGAAGGAGCCTCCAACGCAGATGTGAACAGGGCCTAATAGGTTACTGAAAAGTGATAATCCACAGCAGCAAATACCACTTTTCCACTATCTGCTGCAGATAATTGTTGAGCCTCCTGAATATTGATCCTGATCTAAACCCGGACTCACCGGAGGATCCTCTAATGGGTCAGTCAATCCTGGGAACATCTTTTTTCAAATATGCCAATTCTATTCCAACATAATAAAAATCATGTTTTTCCAATGTAAGCTTAAAGAGGCTCTGTCACCAGATTATCAAATCCCTATCTCCTAGTGCATGTGATCGGCACTGCAATGTAGATAACAGTAAAGTTTTTTGTTTTTTTTAAAAACGACCATTTTTGGCTAAGTTATGAGCAATTTTATATTTATGCAAATGAGCCTTTCTAATGGACAACTGGGCGTGTTTTCTCTTATTTCCAATTGGGCGTGTATTGTGTTTTTAGCAACTGGGCGTGTTTACTTCTTTCACTGCACAATCACACTGTGCTGTGGATCATGCTGAGCTGGAACAATGAGAAGTGTATGACACTGGTCACTGATTGGTCAGCCTCATACACCTCTGTACAACGCCCAGTTGGTAAAAAGTAAAAACACGCCCAGTTGTCCATTGAGAAACTCATTAGCATAAATCTAAACTAGCTCATAACTTGCTAAAAAATGATCGTTTTTCAAAATAAAAACCACTGCTGTTATCGACATTATAATCTGGTGACAGAGCCTCTTTAACATCATACCATCATTTGACGTGAATGTATCTCACAGTCAGTAGATGAGAAGTTTGTGCTAAGCCTGCTCCTTATGCTGACCACTCGCACTAACGGCCGGGATCGGAAATAACTCTGATAATGGCTATTTAACCACTTCGGCTTCGTTTAAATCTGCGTCGGGGATCCATTCATGGGTTCTGTCTGACCTTTCCATCAGGAGAACCCATGAACAGAATCCAAACTGAAACAAACCGAAACCATATGTTTCCGTGTGCATCACCATTGATTTCAATGGTGACGGATCCGATGCAAATGTCAACGTTGTGTAAGGGTTCCGTTGTTTTGATGGAATCAATACCATAGTCGACGGCGCTATTGACGTGATCGTGGATGGTTGTCATGGCAGCATGGAAGGCCTTCTGAAGGCTCCTAAGTCTGTCATCTTTGTGCTCCTATTAAGGCAGAGCTTAATATGAGCTGGTTAGAATGAGAATAAGGTTAAATACATAAGTATTGCAATTTATTATACCAGCGATCTGAAGATCCCCTATTCAAGTCCCCTAGGGAGATAAAATTATACAAAAAATAGTTAAAGAGAACATTTCACCTCCCCATACATGTGCATCATGTAATGGGCAGGGCTGCACAAACCCTGGGGCACTTTACATATTTTTTTTACCTCCCTCCGTTATTTAGATATCGGTGCCGTTATATTTGGGGCCCGATATTTATATAACCCCCTGAACAGTCAACGGGGCGTGTACTGGCAAGGGGGCGTGTTACTATGGCTGTGACACTGTCCAATCAGATATGGGCAGTGCCACAGCAAGGGCGAGCAGAGAAAGTGCACACTCTCTCTCTTCAGCTTTGAAGATCAGTCTTTTCACCCAAACTGGCAAGGGGGCGTGTCACTTCTACAGACAGTGTAAGAGCTGTGGAGAGCTCTCATCTCTTCAGCTCTTGTGAGAGATCAGTCCTGTATTGTCTGCCGAACTACAGCTCGCCCTGCAAAAAGAAAGCGCTCATAACGCTCCATCGTCGTAAAAATGAAAACAATTAAAAGTTAAAAATGTTTTAACAATTTTTTTTGTAAATGTAGTAAATCATGAAAAATCATATAAACATTTAGTATCAACATAATTACATTGACCCTCAGAGTAAAGTTAACATGTTGTGCGGTGAACGCCGTTAAAAACCAAATCCCCAAAACAATGGAGGAATTACCGTTTTTTTTTTCTATTCCACTCCACAAAGAATTTCGTTTTCTGTTGTTCAGTACATTATAAGGTACAATAAATGGTGGCAGTAAAAACTACAACTCGTCCTGCAAAAAACAAGCCCTTATATGGCTTGAAAAAAACAAAAATGCCTGTGGTGGCAAGGGGTAAGTCAAGTGACATCCATGCACCTAGTCATCTGCAGCATAGAAAAGCTTTCAACTTTATTAAAGAACCACTAAAACTAAAAGAGGATCAGTGATGTTGATAGTGGAAGGCCAGAGGAGAGTGCATACTAGAGTTCTTAGTCCCTCTCAGCTGATCGTTCGAGAGGGATCACATGGCTTCATCCATGGCAACATTCTTGTGATAAAACCATAATGAGCCCTCTTGGCTTATTAGTACTGTCGATTGCGCTATTGATTCCGTCGGAAAAACGGAAACTTGCCGGAACAGTGACAAACGGAAACCATTAGCAATGTTTCCGTCACCATTGATATCAATGGTGACTGAAACGGAATCTGTGGTTTCAGTTTGACTTTCCATTGCGGGGTTCACCCGACGGAAACTTCAGATGGAATCCCGGAACGGAAAGCCAACGCTGATGTTAACAGACCCTAAAGTGGCAAAATCTGAGCATAACACATTGGGCACTGAAATAGCATATCTGTGGAAAATGGCTGCAACATCTACAGTGTACTAATTTCTGCAAAACCTTTCTGGTCAAAATGCTCACTACACTTCTAGATAAATTCCTGGAGGGGTGTAGTTTCCTAAATGGGGTCACTTCTTGGGAGTTTTCATTGTACTGGTACCTCAGCGCAATGCAACATGGAGCCAAAAAACAATTTTATAAAATCTCCAATCCAAAAACTAAATTGCTCTTTTTCCCTTTAGACCCTTGCCGTGTGTCCTAATAGCTTAGTTTACAACCACATATGAGGTATTTCCTTACTCAGGAGAAATTTTGTAACACATTTTGGGGTGTCTTTTCTCCTGTATTCCTTGTGGAAATTAAAAATTATGCGCTAAATCTACATGTTATTGGAAAAAAAAAAATGTTTTCATTTTCACGGCCCAATTCTAATAAAATCTATAAAACACCTGAGGGATCAAAATGCTCACTACACCTCTAATTTAATTATTTGAGCTGTATAGTCTCTAAAATGGGACCACACCTGTCGAATTTCAGGGGCTCTGCAAATGCGACATGACCCCCAGAAACCAATTCAGCAAAATCTGCGCTGCAAAAGCCAAATGGCGCTCCTTCCCTTCTGAGCCCTGCCGTGGGTCCAAACAGCAGTTTATTACCACATATGGGGTATTGCTGTATTCAGGAGAAATTGAAAATTCTATGTTTTTTCAGAAATAAAGTAGATTTTCATCTTCACAGACTAATTCCAATAAATTCAGCAAAAAACCTGTGGGGTAAAAATGCTAACTATACCACTAGAAAAATTCCTTGAGGGGTGTAGTTTCCAAAATGGGGTCACTTTTGGGGGTTTCCACTGTTTAGGTCCCTCCAGTGCATTGCAAATGCGACATGGCACTGAAAACCATTCCAGTAAAATCTGCGCTCCAAAATCCAAATGGCACTGCTTCCCTTCTGAGCACTGCCGTGGGTCCAAACAGCAGTTTATTACCACATATGGGGTATTTCTGTAATCAGGAAAAATTGCTTTACAAATGTTGGTTTGCCTTTTCTCCTTTATTCCTTGCAAAAATGTCAAAATTCTAAGTGTTTCCAGAAAAAAAGGAGATTTTCATTTTCACAGACTAATTCAAATATATTTAGCAAAAAAACTGTGGAGTCAAAATGCCAACTATACTCCTAGATAAATTCCCTGAGGGTGTAGTTTCAAAAATGGGGTCACTTTTGGGGGGTTTCCACTGTTTTGGCACCACAAGACCTCTTCAAACCTGACATGGTGCCTAAATATACACCGCATTCCAAATTATTATGCAAATGTTATTTTTCCCTGATTTTCCTAAATAGTCGATGCAAATGACAGTCAGTATAATCTTCAAGCCATCAACCGTTGGAGTATAATGCAAATTTTATTGAACAAATCTCCTAATGATAACAGATTTTTTTTTAGACGTAAAAAACTCAAAATGCACTGTTTCAAATTATTATGCACTACAGAGATCAAAACATTTTAAAGGTTGTAAAGAGAACTAAAGTGGTAATTTGTTGAATTTGCAGCATCAGGAGGTCATATTTACAGAAATCAAAAGCTCTTTCAATAAAAAAAAACTTAACAGGCCAAGTTACATGTTAACATAGGACCCCTTCTTTGATATCACCTTCACAATTCTTGCATCCATTGAATTTGTGAGTATTTGGACAGGTTCTACTTGAATATCTTTGCAGGATGTCAGAATAGCCTCCCAGAGCTTCTGTTTTGATGTGAACTGCCTCCCACATTTTGCTTGAGGATGCTCCAAAGGTTCTCAATACGGTTGAGGTCAGGGGAACATGGGGGCCACACCATGAGCTTCTCTCCTTTTATGCCCATAGCAGCCAATGACACAGAGGTATTCTTTGCAGCATGAGATGGTGCATTGTCATGCATGAATATAATTTTGCTACGGAAGGCACGGTTCTTCTTTTTGTACCATGGAAGAAAGTGGTCAGTCATAAACTCTATGTACTTTGCAGAGGTCATTTTCACACCTTCAGGGACCCTAAGGGGGCCTACCAGCTCCCTCCCCATGATTCCAGCCCAAAACATGACTCCGCCACCTCCTTGCTGACGTCGCAGCCTTGTTGGGACATGGTGGCCATTCACCAACCATCCACTACTCCATCCATCTGGATCATACAGGGTTGCACGGCACTCATCAGTAAACAACACGGTTTGAAAATTAGTCTTTATGTATTTCTGAGCCCACTGCAACTGTTTCTGCTTGTGAGCATTGTTTAGGGGTGGCCGAATAATAGCTTTATGCACACTTGCAAACCTTTGGAGGATCCTACACCTTGATGTTCGCGGGACTCCAGAGTCACCAGCGGTTTGAAATACCTGTTTGCTGCTTTGCAATGGCATTTTAGCAGCTGCTCTCCTAATCCTATTAATTTGTCTGGCAGAAACCTTCCTCATTATGCCTTTATCTGAATAAACCCGTCTGTGCTCTGAATCAGCCACAAATCTTTTCACAGTACGATGATCACGCTTAAGTTTTCTTGAAATATCCAATGTTTTCATACCTTGTCCAAGGTATTGCACTATTTCACGCTTTTCAGCAGCAGAGAGATCCTTTTTCTGTCCCATATTGCTTGAAACCTGTTGCCTGCTTAATAATGTGGAACGTCCTTCTTAAGTAGTTTTTCTTTGATTGGGCACACCTGGCAAACTAATTATCACAGGTGTCTGAGATTGATTACAATGATCCAAAGAGCCCTAAGACACAATACCATCCATGAGTTTAATTGAAAAACTAATAATTAAATGTTTATGACACTTAAAGAGGCTCTGTCACCAGATTTTGCAACCCCTATCTGCTATTGCAGCAGATAGGCGCTGCAATGTAGATTACAGTAACGTTTTTATTTTTAAAAAACGAGCATTTTTGGCCAAGTTATGACCATTTTTGTAATTATGCAAATGAGGCTTGCAAAAGTCCAAGTGGGTGTGTTTAAAAGTAAAAGTCCAAGTGGGCGTGTATTATGTGCGTACATCGGGGCGTTTTTAATACTTTTACTAGCTGGGCGCTGTGAAGAGAAGTAACATCCTCTTCTCTTCAGAACGCCCAGCTTGTGACAGTGCAGATCTGTGACGTCACTCACAGGTCCTGCATCGTGACGGCCACATCGGCAGCAGAGGCTACAGTTGATTCTGCAGCAGCATCAGCGTTTGCAGGTAAGATCGACTTACCTGCAAACGCTGATGCTGCTGCAGAATCAACTGTAGCCTCTGGTGCCGATGTGGCCGTCACGATGCAGGACCTGTGAGTGACGTCACAGATCTGCACTGTCACAAGCTGGGCGTTCTGAAGAGAAGAGGATGTTACTTCTCATCAGAGCGCCCAGCTAGTGAAAGTATTAAAAACGCCCCGATGTACGCACATAATACACACCCACTTGGACTTTTACTTTTAAACACACCCACTTGGACTTTTGCAAGCCTCATTTGCATAACTACAAAAATGGTCATAACTTGGCCAAAAATGCTCGTTTTTTTAAAATAAAAACGTTACTGTAATCTACATTGCAGCGCCTATCTGCTGCAATAGCAGATAGGGGTTGCAAAATCTGGTGACAGAGCCTCTTTAAATCCAATGTGCATAATAATTTGGAACACGGTGTATTATAAAAAAAAGGAGGCCCTTAAATCCACTAGGTGCACCTTTGTTTCTGAGGCCGATGTTTCAGTCCATTACCACACTAGGACCACATGCTTGAGAAAGGTGCTGCTGTACTGAAACAATGCATTGGTGATTAAAGCTGTCTGTTTTTTGAAAGTGCTGCCTCCCTGTGTATTTTTCAATTGCCCATTACCACACTAGGGCCACATGTGGGATATTTAGAAAAACTGCAGAATCTGGGCAATATATATTGAGATGCATTTCTTGGGTAAAACCTTCTGTGTTACAGAAAAAATTTTTTATTACAAATGAATTTTGGCAAAAAAAAATGAAATTTGTACATTTCACTTCAACTTTGCTTCAATTCCTGTGAAACGCCTAAAGGGTTAAAACACTTTCTGAATACTGTTTTGAATACTTAGAGGGGTGTAGTTTTGAAAATGAGGTGTTTTTTGGGGTTTCTAATATATGGGCCCCTCAAAGCCACTTCAGAACTGAACTCGTCCCTGAAAATATAGCCTTTTGAAATTGTCTTTAAAATGTGAGAAATTGCTGCTAAAGTTCTAAGCCTTGTCCTAGAAAAATAAAAGGACGTTCAAAAAGTGATGCAAACATAAAGTAGACATATAGGAAATGTTAATTAGTGACTATTTTGTGTGGTATTACTATCTGTTTTCCAAGTAGATACATTTAAAATGAGCAAAAACATAATTTTTTCAAATTTGCTCTACATTTTCGTGTTTTTCACAAATAAGCAATGAATTTATCGATCAAATTTTTCCACTAACATAAAGTACAATATGTCACAAGAAAACAATCTCCGAATCGCTTGGATAGGAAAAACCATTCCAAAGTTATTACCACATAAAGTGACAAATGGCAGATTTGAAAAAATCCTCCTGAATCGTCCTGAAGGCCAAAATGACCTTGGTCCTGAACGGGTTAATGGTGGCATCATATTAGGATTCGTTTTATGCTGTTTTTAATCAGATGTACGCTTGACAAAGAGGGAAACTTCTCCCCAAACATTACTTGTGTATGCATTGCTTATGTCTCATGCTCTAATAAATATGCCACTTTACTGCATTATGCCTCACGGAATGCATTGATCTATCTAAGTACTCCCATCTTTTGGAAACAATTGAGATTTATATTGCTCTATTAACCTATACGCTTAGCAGGCATTGGAGTCGTATTTATGTAATGTGAGCTGGAATCCAGAGAACATAAAACAATATTATCCCTAAGCCTGGCTGTGCCCAAATTAAGGGAGGTCCAAGGTCCGATAGTTATTGTATGACCTATTAACAGTTCTGGGGCTTCTGAAAATTTCTTTGCATATTATCTGTTCCAGTTAAACTATTTAGGATGTGTCCGATATTATTCAATACAGGACGTGTGTGTAGATAAAGAATGCAGGATATTAGTTACATCATTCCCTTTTGTTCTCTTCCAGTTGTGGTCGTGGTTGTTTCTTTCTTTCCACAGCACTCATCAGATGATCACCATTGTGGTTATTGATGTGTGTAAATAGCAGCAATACTGTTTGCTCTTTATTTTTGATAAAATGCCTGTTTTTTTCTAGCCTGAATAAAACACTAGTTCTGTGCCGAAACGCGTAGCTAGTTTTTCTAAATAACATGATCAAACCTTACTAAGGTTCCGTACACATCTGCACTCAATGTTTCTGTTGCTCTGCTCAGTCAGAGGTGCAGAACAACCAAAATACCAGAAGCACTGAATCCGTGAACAGAACAAATTGATCTTAATGGGTTCCGTGGGGTTTTCCGCCATGGCGTCCCTTTTTTTACGCTGCATTATTTTGTCTGGCATTTTTCACCGGAACTGTGACAATGGCATCTAATAGAGACTTAAACGCAAATGTGATCGAAGCCTCACTGCAACCAGTGACTTTTTGAGCTCTGTAGAGTCACTCACATTGATCATAATATTGGTAAACCAGCAGTGCACAACCTTTTTTTGGGTCCTCATTGTAAGATTGTACTACTTGAAGGGTCTGCAGAAAACTTGAATGAGCATAATTACTTTATTCTTTTAAAAGGTTACAAGTCTAACGTTTATGGCATATCCATAGAATATAACAAAAATGTAGCTCTGTGAGGGTACGGCCACTGGAACAAGGGTCCACACTCGGCTGTTTTCATATCTTGCACAGACTAAAATAAAGAGTACACAAATGCTCGTCCACCTCTCCAGTCCCCCTCTCAGCTCCAATATGTACGAGAGACACAGGAACCTCCGTTCTAGTTCTCGTAGAGGTCCTAGCACGTAACCCCCCCATTAATCAAATAATTATGGTTTATCAAATGGATTTTTATGGTCAGAATGCTCCTTTAATTTCAACAAATAAGACCGTTCTTCCTTCATGGGCAGCAGAGAAAAGAATGATATGCCACCCAGACTATACCTTGTGCATGTATGTTGTAAACGTCTAGTTCATTTCAGATCAATTCTCCTGGCACATGTAGCTTACCAGCAAACGCAATCAGTTGGTTACAGCACATTGAAGAACTACTGTGATTGTGCCCTTCATGTGCCAGCTGGTCTAATCTGGCAATCACAGAATCATCATAAACAAGCAAAACTGAAATTATTTTTAAACCTTTTCATAGAAATGCAGACTGTTGAAACGTGAAAAGAAATTAGCGTCATTACATTCTCATTTTGCACCTTTCGTTCAGTGAGCACAGAGCTGGCATCATTGCCTTCCCTTGTAGTCTCCATGTTTAGTCTGTGTGCATCTATTCATAGAAATTTATTAGGAGTGATTAAATTGAGGCAACCCTGCACTATTTATCTAACCATTATTTCACCATGCACTGGTTCTGCTATATCTGTTACTTGTAATCCCTTCGTGCTCATACCCTGCTGGCACCCCATTGTTATGTTCCTTTAGCCTCCTGCCGTCCCTTCTGTCAGCAGCACCACTATCCCTTCTCTGCTCATTTTTTCTCAGTTATAGACTGATTGGATTTTAAGGACAGTTGCACCTATCGATTATTTGTATGCAGGCACACTGGGGGGGAATTTACTAAGACTGGCATTTAATGCGCCATTCTTAAACTAAAGTGCGCTGCAATGCAATGCAAATATGGCACATCATCGGCTGTCCATGCACCAGAAATAGAAATCTATGCCTGCTACAAGATTTGCGCCTTAATTTAAGCCAATTTCTGGCATAATTTATGCTAAATCTTTCTGTCCATGGGATATACTGCCCATCCAATAAACCCCACATACTTTTCTCACCACTTTTGAAAGTGTGGAAATGTGTGAAAGTAGCCAATTATAGTGCAATTATGGCTTGCTCCATAATTTGTGACTTTTCCACACCATAAAAGATGCGTAAAGCCTTCGATAAAATGTCCCCTTTATTTCACACAATTTTTTAAGTATAGTGTAGGAACACACTATGTGTAAACACTGCGGATTTTCTGCATTGAATTTAATTGCGGAAAATCTGCAATGTAATACAGTAGCAGCAGTGTGGATGAAATTTGAACAAATCTCATTCACACACTGCAGAAAAAATCAGCCGGTTAAACCTGCATCAAACAACTGTGTGTTGCAACTTATGCGGCGGAAATCTTCTGATTCCATCGCAAAAATCGCAAGTGAGAAAAAAATAACCATTTTATTTGAAATTAATAAAAACGTCATACTTACCCCCCCTGTCGTAGTCCTAGCGACAACATTCCCTATTCTGAACGCAGCCCGGCCTCATGTTTCATCCTATGTGACTGTGCAGCGGTCACATGGACTACAGCGTTATCCCTGGAGGCTGGGCTACGCTCAGAAAAGAGGAACGCGTCCCCATTACTACGGCCAGTCTAAACTACTTTTCCCTGCAGGATATCCGCAGCGGACATGCCACCCGAAAAACTGCACCACTATTGGGCGGAATTCCCAGCGGATATCCACCTAGTGTGTTCCTACCCTTATCATTTGGCATAAATATGAAATAAAGGGTGGAAAAAATCCCAGGAGCTAAACGGCCAACATGCCAAAGAAATTGCTGCTAACGCGTAACTTTTTGGGATTATTATTTTTTTTTATGACTATGGAAATGTATATTTTTTGACTACTAAAAATAAATAAAACAGGCGCCTGGTGAGGTCTAACTAGTTCCCAGTTTTTTTGGCTTTGCCTTCTTTGTCACCCATGGGGATGGGTGAATTTAGGTACCAAGCATGAATAGTTTCTTAGTAAGGAGGGACAATTTTTACAGTAGTAAAGACTTTGCCTCCACTTCTTATAGCAGAACAATGAACATTTGTCTTACAAGACATTATTACCCAAAACTATATTAATTTTATTGTGCGCCGTCATGTTTTCTCTTCTGAATGCACCTTAGTTAATGGTTTTAGAATAAGTTATCTGAGGTTGCCTCACATATCACTTTGGCATAATGCTGACTCCACCTGTAACTAAACTTATTGAGATAAAGGCATGTTGTCAACCTTGCCAGATCAAAAATAAGTTATCAATGTAATGCTTGTAAAATATGATCTGGGATATAGGCAAGCCATGCATTTGCTTATAGGACAGCTGCAATGTGACTAGCTAGCAAGCACAAAAGTTAAAGAAAATAGGTAAGACTCAGTTCAGGGAACTCCGTCCTTACACTTTTTAGTTTCCACTGGAAATGCGAACGTTTCTGAGCAGAAATGCTAGTATATGGTAAGAATGAAAAAAATTGAGTGGATATAGACCTTCCTAATGCTAGTCTGAACTGAGCCTAAAATCTGAGAAATCCAATCTAAAAAAGTAAAGGTAGAATAATTACATTAAACTATTTTAATAGAGCTTCCCTTTTATGAAAATGTCTCCCCCCCAAAAAATTAAAATAAATGGTATTCTCATGGAAAAATTTATTCTCATACGCTTGCTCTCATAAATTTTCTTCCACTCTAATCCTGCACATTAGTGTGAGCTAGAGATACTCTACCTCCTGTAAATGGGGATTGTAAGTCAGCATCATAGTCAGCCATTTTGGAGGCTATGGAGAACTGTCTTTTGTCACCCAGTCACAGAAGTTACCTAAAAGTATCCAAACACCACTCTGCTCTTTTTCCTCCATCCCCTCTACCATTTCCTAGCCTAACAGCCTTGTTCATGTTACTTTGATAGTCACATCCCTGCATTGTCAGTGCCTACTGGGATCACACACACACACACACACACACACACACACACACACACACACACACACACACACACACACACACACATAATATTTACTAAAGAAGTTAAAGAATAAGCCTTTCTGTATAAGGCTAAGTTCACACTTGCATTGTATAATCCATTATTCTAAAACCCTATTCACTTCTGTGTTGGAGGCTCTGTTAGGGACG
Organism: Rhinoderma darwinii; assembly: GCF_050947455.1. NCBI lineage: Eukaryota > Metazoa > Chordata > Amphibia > Anura > Rhinodermatidae > Rhinoderma > Rhinoderma darwinii. The sequence continues at coordinate 187,124,748 of NC_134691.1, forward strand.
CAGCAGCTATTGTTTCCAGTAAAATCATGGAAAACAGACAGATCCCATTAAAGTCAAAGGGTTCCATTGGAACGTTTCTTCTGTTATTCCCCTGTTCTGCTCCTCTGAAGGAGCAGAACAATGGAACACACCGATGCAGGTGTGAGCATAGCATGATCCATTTTAGCTCAAATAAAGATAAAAACTGATCCATTAAAAATCCCAGTGAAATCAATGGGATTTTTAATTGCATCCGCTAGCGTCTGTTCGCGTAGATTATGTTAGTCATCTGTTTTTTTTACGGAGATAAAAGTGCAGAGTACAGGGCTTTTTCTCCGTTCAAAAAAACAAATGTCTAACCGATGGGTTATTTTTTTATCATTAGTGTCACTGTAAAATGCATATAAACGGATTGTAATCCATTTGCATCCGTTATTTTGATTTCCATGGGACAGATCAGTTTTTATCTTTATTCTGATCTAAAAATGAATCACAGTGTATAACGGATTATACAACACAAGTGTGAATTTAGCCTAAAATGCATATAAAATTAAATTTTCATTTCATTGAATTATTCATATAAGCAACTTTGAACCTGTGTCTTTTTTAAAATTAATAGGTATTGTTATTAAAGTTTACAAAACAGTGACAATTATCACCACCCCATTTTACCCGCCCTCCCCCACCCATAAAACATTTAAAAGAGAAATAGTAGGAAATGCACTGTTAACTCTTGTTCACATTTTGTAAGGAGCACAGACTTCAACATACAAATATGGAAGCAAAGCAGAAACACACAGACCAAAGATCTCCACCCCCAGCATATCATGTCACAAATCCAATAGAGTTTGGTTGAACTGGTCAGTTTCCTCTTTTCAAGTATACCCCTGGTGAAATAGCTAACGCCTGCCGACTCTAGTCGAAGACGAAGTGGCTGTGTATGTGTGCATCTTCCTCGCTTCACTTCTATGGGAGTTACAGAAACAGCCGAGCTCGCGAGGTAGGTATCTCCCGTTATTGGAGCTGGGACTTGCATCTAGCAGACTTTATAGCTTATCCCATGGATATGCCATAAATGTTTACGTTGGAATTATCCCTTTAAGTACAGCTGGCTGCCACTAATGGTCTACAGTAGTTAAACATCTTCTAGAATCTGCTGTGCGAGCATCAAGAGTGCTGAAAAGTTGTCTAGGTCCTTGAGAGTCACACATTTAATTCTGCTAATGGTTGCTCATCCTTTCTGTAACCTCTGTACCTCTTTCTTCTGACAAGAACTAAGCGCACACCCCATTCTTTCATTAAATGTTTTTACTTGCATCCCTCAGCATCTCATCTTTCAACAAAAGCCCAGACCTTTAAAGCCCCCAGCGTCTTTCATTTAGCCCGGTATTGTTTAATTCTGCATGCTTGAATTGTAAACTTACCACGTCCTTTTCTATGATTTCATCTGTTCTGGGTCAAGACATAAAAGGCTGTTTAAGAGCAGAAGGCTAAAATTAACTGAGGTCCTGACTTTTTTTTGCCTTAGAGCAAATTTTAGACTTTAATGATGAAAAACATGCTTTAAAAAAAATTTCATGCGATTCTACAGTAGATGCAATGCAATAGTTCACAGAGCATACAACAGAGTGCGTAAGCACAATATAATAGCTAAAAATGCAAGAACACAATCAAAATGGGTCCAAACAGTTGTTAGCTCCATCATATCCTTCTCCAGATTGCTTAATAAATTAGGAAAACATTTCAGAATTCTACTGTATATCTAAGAGCAGTTGCAGGAATAACTGTTAAAAGGATTTTTTTGGTTTTATGAAGATAAACCTAATGGGGTTGTTCTGATGGGCCTAATATGGACATCATAGAGGGGGTTCCCTACTAAACCATCACCCGCTATTAGCCAGAGCAGAGTCGCTGCAAAGAGCTACTCCTGCTCTGAAGCATTGCGCATAACCTTATATTACATGGTCACCCATTCGTTTAAATGGTCGCCGGTTTTGCCAGATGGTCATTGATGTTTTCAGCGGCCGGACCCACAACTTTCTTTCTAACGTACTTCTGCTGGTTGCTAACAGAGAGCTTTAGTAAAGCAGTGTAACAGTTTTTCATATATCAGATTAATATGCAGCACCTGCTGAATTTACCAGAATGCAAATTACCAAAGTTCTATGCAGATTTTAAGCCAGCAAGGAATACGGGGAGATTTAATCTTTGTAGCTGGTAGTATTGTGGATGTAGCTAAACTAGAATACAGACTGTGGCTCAGAACCAGTACAAGAAATACAAGATCAGTGTGGAAAACTTTGGACATATCAAATAGCCGGGCCATGCTTTTGTCAGAAACAGCGCTACACCTATACATTGGCTTGGTCTGTTATTGCAGTTCAGTCCCATTCAATTGAATTGTGGATTATCTGCCATACCAGAAACAGCCCATGGACAGACATCAGGAAATATAAGAAACAAGGGGACATTCCCTCATGTAATATTTCACTACAAATTGGAATGACTGGTAGAAACCATAAAGAAATGTGTTCACCCATTAAAACAAAAATATCAGTTTATAACATGTAGCGTGGAGAGAATGACTGGTAGCCAAATAACTTCTTCAATCCAGGCTTCTGCACGTGCCACGGACAAATAAAATAAAATTATGTCTTGTTTGCCATAAAAATAAAATAAAAATGGTGTCTTGTCGTTTTGTATCCAAGATGACAAGCTTGGTTAGAAGATGGGCTTTAGGTCAACATCAAGTCTTTTCTTAATTGTGGTTTATATAACCTACATAATTGAGCGCAATTGTGGCCTACAATATATAGGCCGCACCCTTCAAACTTTGAGAAAACTGTTCAACAAACACAGATCCAAAGTGTCTAATGTCTATCCCCTACATACATTCACGAGACAAGGGCAATTCAACACAAAGGCAATTTTTTCCAATTTTATTGTCACTCCTATTGAGCAGGTTTAAACTAAATTGGCCAACCGCTATGAACTTTAAAAAAACCTGAGATGTATTGGATCTTTAAATTACGTACACTCATCCCGGAAGGTCTCAATGAGGGAGTATAATAACTGTATTGATACACCTATCTTCAGATTAGGTATCTTAGTACCTATAGTACTGTATAATAATACTACAAATGTTAATACGTGCAAATGTCTCCGCCCAATAAATTTAATGTAATTCTCAGCCAGTGGGTGCTACTGTGCTGCAAATGCAATTGAATACAATAGTGACAATAATTCACTCTCTGACCCCTGATATCAGCGCAGGAACATCAATGCGCCTGCCTACACTTAGCTGACAACTGTACAGGCCGGAAGAGACCTGAAGAGTAAGCTGCACCGTTTAATGTGGGAACAGGGCTAGGTGATCCTTACTTTAAGGGACATATTTCTTCATAGGAAGGCACTAATGGGGCATCACTATTATGTTGGGAGCACTAAGGGAGCATAACTACTGTGTGAGGGGCACTAATGGTGCATCACTACAGTGAAGGGGGCACAGTGAGTGCATCATTACTGTATAAGTGGCACTAAGGGGGCATCATTCCTATGTGAGGACAATAAGGGGTCATCCGTGCTCTATGAGGGCACTAGGCGAGTATAATTACTGTGAGGGGACACTAAAGGGGCATCCTTACTGTATGAGGGGTACTAAGGTGGCATTATTACTATCAAAGGGCACTAACGGGCATCATTTCTATGTGGGGGCACTAAGGGGACACCCTTACTATGTGGGTGTACTAAGAGGACACCCTTACTATGTGGGGGCACTAAGGAGCATTCTTACTGTATGTGGGGCACGTATGGGGAATATACACAGTCGAGTCACATTATTATGACCACCAGCTAATATCCAGAGTAACCCGCTATGTGCAGCACGAACAGCAGGTAGACGGGCTGGGAGTAACTTAATAAGGTGCTGGTAGGTTGTTTCAGGTATCTGGAGCCATGCTGACTGCAGTGCATCCCACATTTGCTGGAGGGCGCGTAGGGGAGGATCTATAGAGTGAACAAGACGTTCGAGGTGGTTCCACAGATGCTCAATCTGGTTCAAGTCTGCCAAATTAGGGGGCCAGGGAAGAACTTGTAAGTCTTGGTCATGCTCTTCTAACCATGTAGGACATTTCTAGCCATGCGAGATGTCACATTGTCTTGCTGGAAGATTCTATCTGCCCCAGGAAAGACGAACAATAGGTATGGGTGAATGTGATCTGCAACAATGGATTCATACCCATATCGGTTCAGAGTGCCTTCCACATGGATGAGTGGGCGCAGAGAATGCCATGAAAAAATTCCCCAGACCAAAAGACTGCTGCTACCAGCTTGTGTTCTTCCAGCAATGGTTGCAAGGTGTTTGCTCTCTGATGTTTCTCGCCTGACACGCGACTCATCTGAGAAGGCAATGCTTTGCTAATTATCGGTAGTCCAATTCCGCTACTGCCATGCAAATTGAAGCCTTTTTTTCTGATGCACTTTTGTTCGCATAGGAGCAGTGACCATCCATCTGCTTCGGAGCCCCATACGCAGTAGGGTTCGCTGAACTGTTGTTTTAGACACACGTCTGGTAGCCCCGTGGTTGATTTTCACGGCGAGCTGCTCCACTGTGGCATGTCATTTGGCCCCCGCGCATCTTCGTAGCCAACGTTTACCTCTAACATCATTGGCACGTGGTTCTCTGCAGTTTCCACATTGGTTATTCCCAATAGTGCCATTTGTCCACTCACGATACACAATAACCACAGCTGCACGCAAACAGTTCACAAACTGCACTGTTTGAAAAATACGGCCACCCTTGGCCTGAAAGCCAATAATCATCCCTTTTTGCAACTCTGATATGAGTGATATCAGACGAGTGATATGTGTTCAGACAGCCTATCACACACCTTATATACCCACCAAGCCAGCCCACGACACATCCCTTCCTTTATGGGCTACGCGCTGCTGACGTCAAAAGTAGAAGGTGGTCATAATAATGTTACTCGACTGTGGGGGCATCCCTAAAACAAAGGGGGCACTATGAGAGTGTGTGCGGCATAAAGGGCACTATTACTTTGTGGGAGCACTATTACTGTGTACTGCGCTAAGGGGGGCAAAAGTAATTTTGTTAAATTCAGAATTCCCACCTCTTTTTTTTTTCACCAAATGCCCCTTTCCCACACTAGGGAATATAACTTGTTACATCTTAATATAAACATGCAATAGATGCACACATTTTTAGGCTATTTTCCCCTATTAGCAACTGTACAAGTCACTTCTCATTGGCAGAGTTCACTATGTTTACTTGCCATTTAAATTGTATCAGCTGGACAAATAGCTTTGGTAACCACCAATGCAAACAATCCTATTGGTTATTCTTAACCACGTGACTGGGCTCAGTGCTGATTGGCCCCTGTCTACTCTGCATCTCCATGACAACGCGAACACTTCAGCCGTACAAGCTGTTTATTGTCTACAACATTGTATCGATAGTTAAAATCTTCACACCTAACGGGGTAGTTCTTCACCCTAGACATATCAAACCATTTATCCGCATGAGGCTGATATCAGCTGAATTTAAAGGGGTGATCGATGATCAATTATAACCTGTGAATAACATTTTTATCAATATAACATTTTATTATAGCTCACCTTGGTGCTAATACCAATGAGTTTCTGTCTGTTGTTTATAAATGTAATCATTTTATGTATATGGAGCAACTTTGGAGTATCCTGTTATTCTTGTCTCTTTTGACCTGATGATGTATTCCTCCTCGAAACGCGTAATTCGTTGTGAGACCAATAAAAATACTTTTCTTGTAACTATTCTTGTTGTTGTGGAAGTAACTTCCTAGAATAACAGATAGCGCCATACAAGACATAAGTTTTAGTTTATTTACATGGACAAAAATTTAGCTTTTTCGAAGAAAAAAACGGGACCCTTTTTTCTAAGCCTTGGCAACTACTTTAAATTTGTTTGTACACGTTTGTGCTTATATTGTACGCTGCAGTGCAGAACCAAGCTCATGACATTATTGGTAACATACACACCATGTCCATTGTCAATTATTCACAGGAGGGAAAGGCACAATGCAGAGCAATTTCTCTGGTGGCCATGTACTCTACGTCCTGTCATTGAAGAGTTGGTTTATAGTGACAGCTGTACAATATTTTGGCCTCAGTAATGGCGTGCAGATGGACAAGCAGTCATTTTGGGAAGTATACTTCAGCATGTGAACTGTCATTATTGTAATCCTCCTAATAATAATGCTGTGCCCATACTTATAGGACTAGAGAAGTGTTTCCCAAACAGGGTTATCTGGGGTTCCTCGGAGCCTGGGCAGGGACTTCTCCTGAAGACAGCAGCAATACCCGTCACTTTTATAGTTGGGACGCAAACTGATTTCAACCTGCTCGAAGATGCTTGGCAAAACAGTCAACACTTCTAAGACGGGACATAGTGCTCGGGCATTGGAATTGATAAGAATTATGGGATGTTTTATAAGTACAATCTTTTATAACACAGAGCTTCTGTGAGGTAGGACTGGGGTAGTGGTTCCCTAGGAGCAAACATTTTTTCAAGGTTACCCCATTATAATTAGGTTGGGAACTGAACTAAATGGTTGCAACAGCCCTGCTCCTAACATTTATAATACTAGTATCTTCTAATTTGGCAGAGGGGCCTTTAGGCTCCTCAGGGACCAGGACCCGGGTGCAACTTCAGCCTCAGCACTCCCTATGTCCTTGAAACCAATGCAATTTATGAACCTAGGAATAATTATATAGCAATATGTGTTACTGTTAGGAAACATACGTGATTAAAATATTGCATGTTGAATGTAATAGTATGTGATGTTTGATGGCAAATACTAATTCTAAACACATAGCGGCAGTGACGTGTTTAATTTATCCAGTGTAATTTTCCTTCCATTTTTCAATAATTAGAAACACATCAAAGCAATCAATGGGCACAGCTGGTATCATTGCTGCTAATTCACTGAGAGATATGTATCTTAGGCTCCCAGATATAACACATTTACACTGTGTTCCAGAAGACATTACGAGGCAGATGTATTCTATCTATCTCTCTCATATCTATCTCTCTCATATCTATCTCTCTCATATCTATCTCTCTCATATCTATCTCTCTCATAGATAGATAGATAGATAGATAGATAGATAGATAGATAGATAGATAGATAGATAGATAGATAGATAGATAGATAGATAGATAGATAGATAGATAGATAGATAGATAGATAGATAGATAGATAGATAGATAGATAGATAGATAGATAGATAGATAGATAGATAGATAGATAGATAGATAGATAGATAGATAGATAGATAGATAGATAGATAGATAGATAGATAGATAGATAGATAGATAGATAGATAGATAGATAGATAGATAGATAGATAGATAGATAGATAGATAGATAGATAGATAGATAGATAGATAGATAGATAGATAGATAGATAGATAGATAGATAGATAGATAGATAGATAGATAGATAGATAGATAGATAGATAGATAGATAGATAGATAGATAGATAGATAGATAGATAGATAGATAGATAGATAGATAGATAGATAGATAGATAGATAGATAGATAGATAGATAGATAGATAGATAGATAGATAGATAGATAGATAGATAGATAGATAGATAGATAGATAGATAGATAGATAGATAGATAGATAGATAGATAGATAGATAGATAGATAGATAGATAGATAGATAGATAGATAGATAGATAGATAGATAGATAGATAGATAGATAGATAGATAGATAGATAGATAGATAGATAGATAGATAGATAGATAGATAGATAGATAGATAGATAGATAGATAGATAGATAGATAGATAGATAGATAGATAGATAGATAGATAGATAGATAGATAGATAGATAGATAGATAGATAGATAGATAGATAGATAGATAGATAGATAGATAGATAGATAGATAGATAGATAGATAGATAGATAGATAGATAGATAGATAGATAGATAGATAGATAGATAGATAGATAGATAGATAGATAGATAGATAGATAGATAGATAGATAGATAGATAGATAGATAGATAGATAGATAGATAGATAGATAGATAGATAGATAGATAGATAGATAGATAGATAGATAGATAGATAGATAGATAGATAGATAGATAGATAGATAGATAGATAGATAGATAGATAGATAGATAGATAGATAGATAGATAGATAGATAGATAGATAGATAGATAGATAGATAGATAGATAGATAGATAGATAGATAGATAGATAGATAGATAGATAGATAGATAGATAGATAGATAGATAGATAGATAGATAGATAGATAGATAGATAGATAGATAGATAGATAGATAGATAGATAGATAGATAGATAGATAGATAGATAGATAGATAGATAGATAGATAGATAGATAGATAGATAGATAGATAGATAGATAGATAGATAGATAGATAGATAGATAGATAGATAGATAGATAGATAGATAGATAGATAGATAGATAGATAGATAGATAGATAGATAGATAGATAGATAGATAGATAGATAGATAGATAGATAGATAGATAGATAGATAGATAGATAGATAGATAGATAGATAGATAGATAGATAGATAGATAGATAGATAGATAGATAGATAGATAGATAGATAGATAGATAGATAGATAGATAGATAGATAGATAGATAGATAGATAGATAGATAGATAGATAGATAGATAGATAGATAGATAGATAGATAGATAGATAGATAGATAGATAGATAGATAGATAGATAGATAGATAGATAGATAGATAGATAGATAGATAGATAGATAGATAGATAGATAGATAGATAGATAGATAGATAGATAGATAGATAGATAGATAGATAGATAGATAGATAGATAGATAGATAGATAGATAGATAGATAGATAGATAGATAGATAGATAGATAGATGACCCCCACCGATCAAAAAGTGATGGCATACCCTATCGATATTCAATGACTTTCTAATATGGGAATAACCCTTTAAGTTATGCAGACAGAAGCTAAAATGGGTTGTCAGGAATGTTCTGCATATGTATGGTATACAAAGCATTCGGGCTCCTGACAGAGACAGGGCAGCTGTCATGGGAGTACTACTTGCTGTTTAATAGCACCATGTCTTGTGCAGACAAAATAATCCCAGCTTTTTGCTTATTTGAGGACTGGAAGCCGGTGCTGACAGGGGATAAATACTTCAAACTTGACCTCTTTCATATGAAATGCCTCATCCTGCTCCTCTTTTCCTATTTTTCTCTGGATTCATTTAACCTGGACTGATTTAAGTAATTTAAGTTAGAGGTTTTTCTTCCGTTCAATTAAAGTTCTGACAACTGGGAATGCAGTGAAACAAAAAGATAACTATAAAAACGTGTCTCAGCTGAAATGTGTAATTCTTCCTTCCAATTGGAATAGAGTGTTTTATTTAACTTTTTTTTCTTTTAAGGGAGTGTCCAAATGGAAAGAAATAAAAACTGCTGCGGATTTCGCAGGGGAATTTGTTTCGGATTTCATTGTGGATTTCACCCTTCTAAATGTAAGGAGTGAAATCCGCTGTGAGGCTATGTCAACACACAGCGGATACGCTGCGTAAATATATGCTCCCTGGTGGCTGCAGGGAATTCCGGAAGAATAACCGCACAAAATTGTTGTACATTTTTTCGGCCCGGTATTGTCCTCTCCAGAAAATAACTGCAAAAAAAATAAAACGCCCATACTTACCCTTTGACATCCTGCAGATCGGCCTCCTGGGATGATGTTTCATTCGGTGTGACTGTTGCAGCCTATGATTGGTTGCAGCAGTCACATGGGCTGAAACGTCACCCGAGGAGGCCGGCCTTGATGAAGAAACAGAATTCTGGATAAGTATAAAATTATTTTTTGTTGCGATTTTTGCGGTGGAATCTGAGCTTTTCCGACGCAAAAATCACAGCATCTGCTACCTCTCCATTGAATCCGATGGGAAAAACACGCAACAAAAATAATTACGCAAATACAATTGAAATTTTCTTCATTTACACAGCGTGTGGATGAGATTTGTTCAAATCTCATCCACTTTGCTGCTACTGTATTATGCTGTGGATTTTCTGCAACAGAATACGTTGCGGAAAATCTGCAGTATTTATGCTATGTGTGAATTTACCCTGATAATCCACGGAAGAATTGACATGTTTGGATCAATTCTTGTGCGGATATTTTTCTGCAGTGTGTGGATGAGATTTCTTGAAATGTCATCCACTTTGCTGCTACTGGAACACGCTGCGTAATTTCCGCCTGCAAATCTGAATGGCAAATCCACATCGTATCCGCCCTGTGTGAACATACCCTAAAAGTAGTAACATTTGTGGTACCTTAAAGGGTTTGTTTATATTGGGGTTTCTAGTAGAACTCTAGTAGAAATCATTGGGTCTTCTAGGATATGGTATACCTACTATTGAATAAAGTTTAATAGAGTGTTACATCGGCATCACTGCCCTATTACCTAAGTAGATACTGAATTACCATTTAAATTCTAACTACTTTGTATATTCTAACTTATTTTTTTTTATAGTACCCAGCAGATATACAACATAAACCGTTTAAATTCAATATTTTTATATTTAATTTGTATTCTTTTGTGTTTACTTGCTGTGGACAGTCCTCAGTGGATCCATTCCCACCTTATTTTTACAGCACACCAGGGTATTCTTTATAGCACAGTCTGGGACTAGAGATGACACTGCCCGTACTGAATAACCTTGGCCCTTTTTTAGCTGTTTTGTGTCAGATGCCGCTTTGCTGTTGGCAGTTTGCAAGCTTTGCTCGGGCAGAACAATATCCTATTATTTTATATTTTTTTTCTTACCTGTTCTCATTTAGGTGCCATAGAGCGTCATTGAGGCGGCCGACAGCCACGCAAGCACCTCGTTTGGCGCGGTCTCAAATTGCTCGGTAATGGTGTTAAAGTGTGTATTCATTAATGGCTGCATGATTTTGCAGGTAAACAGCCGTTTTGCCTGCCACTAAGCACTGCCATTAACGAGCAGTTTGACAACTGTGCCGAACGGGGTTGTCGACCGTATAGCGGCTGCGTCAATGTCGCTCCGTTGGGCCTTACCCTTACACGGTCTTTGCATGTCTCCGCCAATGATGTTGTTCTTAACATTGTATGTCAGACCAGATAAGTGCAGGTAAAGTTACTCTAGCCTTCTAGTATTAACTTCTAAAACAAAATGCGTGCTGCTTGCCAAGCAGGAATAAATAACGCGCTATAATATCAGCATTAAAAATCACTGCACGTGTGAGCATGGAAAGTGCTGAGTACTCGGAGATCGCTATATACACGGGTATTGTATGATGAAAAGTTATGTAACTTTCTAATATACGTTCAGTTTTAATTCCAATTTTTCACCATTTTTGAAATTCAGTGATTGCTGACAGGGAATTTCCTTAGGATAGGTCATCAATATTAGATTGGTAAGTATCAAACTCCTGTCTTCCCCACTGACCAGCTGACTGAAGGGCCGGGGCGACGAACGCCATGGCCTATTCATAGCTTACCAGAAATCTCCGTACACATCCGTAGCAGCTGTGCCTGGGATCGCAGTTCCAGTGAATAGGACTGAGCTGCAATCCCAAGCACAGTTTATATGGATGTGTACAGCGCTCTGCCTGGTAAACATTAAAAAGGGCACAGCGTTTGTTCCAGTGGCCCCTTCAGTCAGCTGATCAGCGGGGGGAGGGGGCGCCAGGAGTCAGATCCCTACCGATCTGATATTGATGACCTATCCTAAAGATAGGCCATCGAAATAAAATTGCCCAGAACCCCTTTAAAGTGATCATACTGAACCAAAAATGTGTATAAACTAACTGAATCATAATTTAAATTTTTCTATTCAAGTGTTATGGAAAAAATGTTCACATGGGCTTTATTCATCCAATATTTTAGATTATTCATACAAATATGGCTGGATTCACATGGGCCAGAAATGTTGCGGATCTCATCCAACGTCAAAAAAATCGACAGCATTTCCGTCCCGTGTGAATCCAGCCTAACAAGTAATATTGGATTATAGTAGTCTCAGCAGTCATAACATAATAGTATTAACTTTTAAAGGGTTTTTTTTTATATATTACAGAGCTGAACATGAGGGAGTCGGAAGTACGACGAGTATGTGATGAAACAACCTGTAAATATGGAGGAGTGTGCAAAGAAGATGGGGATGTAGTGAAATGTGCTTGCCAGTTTCAGGTAAAGACAAGCATAGTACTTTCTACAGGGAACAGGAACACCTTTAGGCCTTATTCAAGGACTGGCTAGCAGGCAGTATCAGACTGGGGTACCTAAGGCCCACTTTATAATTACATGGATATATGAGGCTAGGTTAGGTTAACACAGAGGCGTAGCTAGGCTTTCCTTCACACAGGGCAAAGATTCAGTTTGGCGCCCCCTCCCCATATGAACCTTAACTCCTTTAACCCCCCTTTTCCATTTTAAAATCTGGGTTGAAGTTCTCTGCAAAGGTGCAACAATGCTAAAGAGCTTCATTCTGCCCCACTTAGTAATAATGCCTCCTAGTGCCCCCCACTCAGTATTAATGCCTCCTAATACCCCCACTCAATAATAATTCCGCTAAGTGCCCCCTCTGTTATAATGCCCCCTAGAAACCCCACTCAGTAATAATGCCTTCATGTTTCCTAGTGCCCTCCACTAAATAATAATGCACCCTGGTGCCTTTGACTCCGTAATAATGCCCCCTACGCACCAACTTTCAGTAATGATGCTTCCTAGTGCCCTCACTTTGTAATAATGCCTACTAGCGCCCCCCACTGAGTAATAATGCCTCCTAGTGACCTCCACTCAGTAATAATGCCCCATAGTACCCCCAATCAGTAATAATGCCCTCTTGTACCCTGACTCAGTAATAATTCCCCATAGTACCCCCACTCAGTAATTATGTCCTCTAGTACCCCCACTAAGTAATAATGCTTCCTAGTGCCCTCATTCAGTAATGTTTTTAGTGCACCTCACTCAGTAATAATGCCCTTCAGTGTCCCCACTCAGTAATAATGCCCCCAAGTCCCCCTACTGAGTAATAATGGCTGCTAGTGCCTTCCACTCATCAATAATTTCCCCTAGTGCCCTCACTTAGTAGTAATGCCTCCTAGTGCCCCGGTCAGTAATAATGCCCCCATAGTATCCCCACTCAGACTTATTTGGTATCGCCGCATTATTACTATTTTATTTTATATATTACTACTTTTGTTTTTTAAAACCGCACATTAACAGTTTGCAGTTTTTTTATATTTCATTTTACAAACGCACAAAAACACCAAACCTAGAACATTCTACACAGCGGGGAATGTTTATCAACAGTGTTATAGGAATGATATTTTGCAGAATACACCAAACATATCAACATGGCACCTGCTTCGTAATACATTTGGCGCAGATCATAGCATACTAGACAAACTTCCTTATGCCACCCTGTGACTTTTGTATGTGTATGCCAGTTTTAGATGCCATCATGCATCTTTTTTTCAAATCTGTTTTACATGTCTTCGGAGATTAAAAATAACATCCGTCTTTCATAAACGTGGTGCACGTCACTTACAGCATTTTTCCGGCTCATTGGCCCACATTCAGCAAGTTCACGCCTGATTTTGGTGGAAGTTGCACAGGTTAAAAGTCGCATAAAGTTGCATTAAAAAAAATACACGCCAGAAAAGTGGGTGTGGTCGATCTGTAATTGTACGTTTACACTCATTTACCAACGGCAAAGGCTAAATAAGGCACAAATTGGTGGCGCAAATGTACAGCTACTCATAGCAGGTGCAAAAAGAAATTCAAACAGTCAGACAATTCTAAATGCACCAGATATATTAAGAGACGTGTGACTTTATATAAGTTGGGCCGTATTCACATGAGCGTTGAATACTTCCATGTGACGGTCCTTAAAACAACGGCCGTCACACGGACCTATGTAAGTCAATGGGGCCGTTCACACGACCGTTGTTTCCACGGAGCGTGTGAAGTGTCCCTGAAAAAATAGGACATGTCCTATTTTTTTGCGCTTCACGCATCCCTCCATAGACTCTAGTCTATGGGGGATGCGTGATTACGCGTCCTGCAGTGTACAGCACGGGTGCACCTCGGACGAGTAAAACATTAGCTTTTTATGTCCGAGATTTGCAACGCTCGTGTGAATCTAGCCTAAGTCAAAGTTAGGCGCCATTCTCAACAACTACACTCTCCAATTTCATTGGTGCAAAATACAACCACTGCTACATAATAAGGCACCAAATGACACCAGTAAAAATACTGCATAGTGGCACAGGAGCTTCAAGTTATGCCTCATGCAATTTTAGAATACATATGCCATGAGATAAGTCGCAGCAGAGCCCTATCCTTTCTTATACCTACAGACATCTCAGTAAGGGTATGTTCACACGGCTTATGTTCTGCCGTTTTTCGGGCCGTAAACGCCAGAAAACGGCAGAAAAATCGGAAGCAGCACGCCTCCAAACATCTGCCCATTGATTTCAATGGGAAAAACGGCGTTCTGTTCCGATGGACCGTTTTTTTACGCTGCCGTTTTGAAAAACGACTGCGTAAAAAAACCGCCGCGAACAAGAAGTGCAGGACACTTCTTGGGACGTTTTTTTAGCTATTTTTCATTGACTCTATTAAAAAAAGCTCCAAAAACGGCCGTGAAAAACGCCATGAAAATTGCGAGTGGCTTATAAAACGTCTGAAAATCAGGAGCTGTTTTCCCTTGAAAACATCGCCGTATTTTCAGAAGTTTTTGAGTTTGCGTGTGAACATACCCTAAGGGTATGTTCACACGCAGTGGTTTTAGGCATATTTTGGGGAGTTTACGCCTCGAAAAACGCCTGAAAAAACGGAAGCTGAATGCCTTCAAACATATGCCCATTGAAATCAATGGGAAAAACAGCATTTAGTTCATACGGGGCGTCTTTTTACGCCGCTGTTTTAAAAAATGGAGCGTTAACAGACACTCCGTAAAAAGAAGTCACTTCTTAAGTTTTTGGAGCTGATTTTCTATTGAACACTATGAAAAACGCCTCAAAAGAAGCCTCAAAAGAAGCTCCAAATTAAAAGAAGCTTCATTTTCAGCTTCAAAAACGCCTGAAAATCAGAGGCTGTTTTCTCTGAAAACAGCTCCGAATTTTCAGACATTTTTTATTCAGCGTGTGCAAATACCCTGAGGGTATGTTCACACACAGTGGTTTCAGACATAATTCGAGCCGTTTACGCCTCGAATTACGCCTGAGAACACGGCACCATTACGCCTCCAAAATCTGCCCATTGCTTGCAATGGGATTTACGGTGTTCTGTTCCCACGAGACGTAATTTTACGCGTCGTTTTCAAAATACTGCACGTAAAAAGACGCCGCGTCAAAAGAAGTGCAGGTCTTTTCTTGGGACGTTTTTGGAGACGTTTTTCATTGACTCCATTGAAAAACAGCTCCAAAAACGGCCGTAAAATACGCAGCGAAAAACACGAGTTGCTGCAAAAACGTCTGAAAATCTGGAGCTGTTTACCCTTCAAAACAGCTCCGCATCTTCAGACGTTTTTGAGTTTGCGTGTGAACATACCCTCACTGTGACTCTCAACATCCTTGCAGAATACTATCATATTAGTCAAGGAGCAATTCCAATAAGTCAGAAAAACAATTCCCTAAGGGTATGTTCACACGGCCAAATTTCAGACGTATACGAGGCGTATTATGCCTCGTTTTACGTCTGAAAATACGGCTCCAATACGTCGGCAAACATCTGCCCATTCATTTGAATGGGTTTGCCGACTTACTGTGCAGACGACCTGTTATTTACGCGTCGTCGTTTGACAGCTGTCAAACGACGACGCGTAAAAATACAGCCTCGTCAAAAGAAGTGCAGGACACTTCTTTGGACGTTTTTGGAGCTGTTTTCTCATAGACTCCAATGAAAACAGCTCCAAAAACGGACGTAAAAAACGCTGCGAAAACGGCGCGAAAAACGCCGCGAAAAATGCGAGTTGGTCAAAAAACTTCTGAAAAGCAGGGTCTGTTTTCCCTTGAAAACAGCTCTGGATTTTCAGACGTTTTTGTTGACTACGTGTGAACATACCCTAACATAGTAAAGTGGCTCCAACTTGGTGCATCACTTTAAACGAATACCTTAGAAAGTTCTGTACAACGCACTTATAAACCGGTAAAAATAACTTCAAAAATGTATTCATGTGAGCACTTTAAGGCATTTTTCATTTTTCTGTGGATGATCTGTGATGTGAAATAAGTGTTAGGGAATTTTCTGCACCTGCTTTTTAATTATTATGTAGCATTCTGGTCTTTTAGCATTTTCATAAGAAATGAATTATTCTGTGTCAATTGTGGTTAATACATTTCAAAAAGATTTTTTTTTTCTCCAGCTTCAAAATCTTTTAACCCATCCAGATGTCTAGAAGAATATTCTGCAGGTGCATAATTATAATAATTATATTTATTTACTGCCTTTCTGGCAAGAGAAAAAAACATAACAGCTTATCAAAGACAGAAAATCTCGTAGTAATCATGTCCCTAATCTAAATGGGAAAAATACCACACACTTAGGGTATGTTCACACGCAGTGACCAAAAACGTCTGAAAATACAGAACTGTTTTCAGGCGAAAACAGCTCCTGACTTTCAGACGTTTTTGTAGCAACTCGCGTTTTTTGCGGTGTATTTTACGGCCTTTATTGGAGCTGTTTTTCAATGGAGTCAATGAAAAACGCCTCCAAAAACGTCCCAAGAAGTGAGATGCACTTCTTTTTCGCGGGTGTCTTTTTACGCGCCGTATTATGACAGCTTGTGGGAACAGAACACCGTAGATGTTTGTAGGCGTATTAGGGGCGTTTTTTCAGGCGTAATTCGAGGTGTAAAACGCCCGAATTACGTCTGAAAACACTGTGTATGAACATACCCTTATTGCCACTACTAAGAAAGATATTAAAACTCTTTTCAGTGTCTCGAAGGCATCCTCATCTGTTGTAGGGTACCTTCACACGCACCAGTGTGGTAGTGGTGCAAGAATATAAAAACTTGAGCTTTTTGACACTACAAACAGTTCTAAGAAAATGTTTTTCAAGCCCTTCCTTCAAAATCACATACATGTACGTGATCATGTGGGGCTCAACTCTATGCCCGTT
Organism: Rhinoderma darwinii; assembly: GCF_050947455.1. Taxonomy (NCBI): domain Eukaryota; kingdom Metazoa; phylum Chordata; class Amphibia; order Anura; family Rhinodermatidae; genus Rhinoderma; species Rhinoderma darwinii. The sequence goes on from NC_134691.1 coordinate 187,141,927, forward strand.
GGATCACCTGCTGGAGGTCGGCTGCTAGCCTTGCCACAATAGGAGAAAATTCTGATACTAACCGTTTAACCCTTTCTGCACTTCAATCACGCTGATCGCCCTTCTGCACCACGATCATGCTGAATGCCCTGCTGACAAATAGAGGGTGATGCCTTTATCACTCACCGTCAATCCCAGGACTGACTTCCTTATATTGGAAGCCTGGGGCTTAACAAAGGCCCTCATGGCTGTCCAGAAATAATTCCTGTAAGGGCATAACTAAATTATGCCATAACATAAACCTGTGCATATAAAATGCAATAATGTACTTACAGATAGACTCAAAACTGTAGTTTAAAAAAAATAAAAATTAAAAAGTCTCCTAATGGGACAAATAAATAAATATATAAAATTTACTGTATAAAAAATAACTTTATGATGCTATGATTAAGAGCTACTTACAGCTCAAAGTTTGTTTTTAACTTTAGATTTTATGCCGTGTGCTGGAAAAATGTGGTAATGTGGTAAGAAATAACATTACAAAATAGTTTATATTGAATGATGTATGTTAAACAGTAAAAAACATATACATAAGGCCTCATGCCCACTTCAGTTTTTTCCTTCAGGGTGCTATCCGTTTTTTTCACTGATAGCACCCTGACCCATTCATTTCAATGGGCCCATGCACACGTGTTATTTTCACTGATCCGTTGTTCCGTTCCATCAAAAGTAGAGCATGTCCTACTCTTGTCAGTGATTCCGTGACCGCGGGGCCCATGGAAGTCAATGGGTCCATGAAGAAAACGTTTTTGATGGATCCGTTGCCCTAGCAACGGCAGGGCGTGCCAAAGTTCACAGACTACAGTACACATTCATTCCTGAAGATGTATGTTGAGAGACTCGTTAGCATGGTGCATGATCAAACGGAAACATGGAACGGACACGGAGTGCAGACCGAAACCACACGGATACCATAACGGATCCGTGAAAAACGGCCGTGAAAACGGGGATGGAAGTGTGCATGAGGCCTAATTGGTATCTGTATATTCATAAAACCCATACAATATTTACTATCAATTAATTTGAACAGTAAATGGCATTAAAGTGTATCTTCACTTTCATCAAACTTTTGATATGTCATAGAGACATATCAACATTTCGGATCAGTGGAAGTCAGGGTTCTGAGACCCCCGCCGTTGCTGAAACGAAGGTGCGTTCAACTGAAAGCTATGCACTTTCTACTGTGATCAGCACTCATTGTCAGGGTGAAGACGGCTTACATATACGCTCTTTGTGAAGATTGTCTCGGTTTCAAAGGGGTTAATAGACCAAAGGGAAAATCAGAGGCGAGACCACCAAACAAAACTCGATTTAGGGCATTCTGCAGTTGAAGAACCGCTGAATTCCCTGAAAACCACAAGACATTTCAGCATTCATACTACGGGTTTCTCTATCTCAACTAACACCCCCGAATTTTTTTCAGTGCTTTGATATTTTTACAATTTTTTTGGTCTGTGATAGAATTACCCTTGTCATCAAAAGGAAGCACTCCTTATTTTCCGTTTATCTGCAAAAATAGCTGTTCTGCAGACAGGAATTTGTTTTATGGTCACCTGCAATGTCTTAGAATCACGCTATTTGTACTGCAGTAAATAAACCAGTGAGTGTCTCAGTTTATGTCCATGTACATCACCAGACTGGAATAAATTTACGGTTGGCTAGATATATTGCCGACATTTATCCTATATTTATACTGGAGAACTCAATCTCTTTCAGCCGACCCCTTTTAAGGCCTACTTCAGCTGTTTCTCTACACTATTGTGTCATACCATGGAGTACACTACATGGTCAGGGGATCACTCTAAGAAATGCATCTGCCATTATTATCATGATCATAACTTATTTTAATAGCACTTTCAACTTCCAGTGTGCTGTACAAAGAGAGGTGTTAATTCATATGCAAATGACATTCAAATGAACGCAACACTTCAAACTTAAGGCTCTATTACACGAAAAAAAAAATTTAGTAGGGGCTGCAAATAAAAGAAACCCGAAAAGCAATACTTACCTATCCTTGCCCTTGGGGATCCAGCACTGAGGCTCCGGCGGCACTTCCGGTGATTGTTTACATGCACGTACCATGTAAGCGCTGAGCCCTCTGATTGACTGCAGCGGTCACGTGCTACATGCATGTAAAACAACCACTGGGAATGCCACCAGAGCATCAGCGCAGGCAAGGATAGGTAAGTATTGCTTTTTTCGTTTGTTTCTTTAATTTGCAGTCCCTACTAAAAAAAATAAAAAATTCCCGGATTACCCCTTTAATATTTCTTTATTAAAAAATAATAGGAATTAAACTACCATGACTCACTTTTGTATCTGCTTTTGTCATTGTTATTTTCTTACTTCATGTGTTTTATCTCAATAATTTCTTATCCACTCTTATACATTCATATTTGTCCGTTCCTATATGAAGGTAGGGCAAGGTCATCTCATGCTGCAGTAGGTATGATATTATCACTCTAACACCATATCAGTCAGGAACATTGCCCCAAAATTTGGAGTTTGACATTGTATAGCTTACACACTCAATCTTTTATTTTACCATAACAGACAGCGACGTTTCGAACCAAGTGTGGGTCTTTCTCAACGTGTGCTGCGATCTCTATTTTCAAATTATTGGTGTGCCACCTGTAAAATGAGGCTGACATAAAGACTAATTGATCACTTTGACAGCCGCTCTGTCCCATTGTGTTTCTGCCCACACATTACCCACTATGGGTAAGTGCGTGTACGGAGCCATCTGTCCAGCTTGGATTTGAACAGGGCAAAATTTAAGTTGTATGGGATTTATCGTTGGGAATCTGTTACTTGATGCCAATAAGGGGCCATAACATTTTTTTTTCGTGTGTTGAGGTAACGATACAATGAGTGCCTCTGATTTGAACATGTTTATTTTGAAGTTAGAGTATTGATATTCTTAAATTGCCTGTCTCTGCCACTACAAAGGTGTTGTAGAATTTCTTTGTTAAACAGTCAGGCCCTGGGCTTTGTTACTAGGCAAAGAGTTCAACCACTGCTAGTTAGTCTGCAGATTTACGCTTATCCCCGGCCTGACAAAGAAAGAGACTTGAAAGAAGTTTGAGTTGGTGAGTTGCAGAGCTGGAGTAGGCGTTCTGCTCAGAGGCGTAGATATCGGGGTAGGGGTGGCAGGAGGGTGGTTGCTTGTCCCGGTTTCAACTGTATCTGCGTACTCACAGCTAAGGGGCAATATACTCTATGGGGGCAGCTTAGGGAGCATTATACTGTTGAGGGCAGCTAAGGGAGCATTATACTGTATGGGGGCAGCTATAGGGGAATTATACTGTGTCTGGGCAGCTAAGGGAGCATTATACTGTATGGAGACAGCTGTGGGGCAATATATTGTATGGGGGCAGCTAAAGAGCCATTATACTGTTGCCGGGCATTATACTGTGTGGGGGCACTAAGGAATCATTATACTGTGTGTGGGGCAGCTATGGGGGCATTATTCTATGTGGGGGAGCACTTTAAGGGCATTAGATTGTGTGGGGAGGCACTATATGGGCATTATACTGTGTGTGGGTAGCTATGGTGCATTATACTGTGTGGGGGGCACTAAGGGGTTATTATACTGTATGGGGTCAGCTATGGGGCATTATACTGTGTGGAGGGCACTAAAGGGTCATTATACTGTGTGGGGGCATCTATGGGAGCATTATTATGTGTGGGGGCAGCTTAAGGAGCATTATACTGTGTGGGTGCCGCTGTAGGGGCATTATTTTGTGTGGGGGACACTAAGGGGGTCATTATATTGTGAGGGGCCCACTCAGATGTGTTTAACCCCCTTGTGCTAAACCCTTAGCTAGGCTTCTGGTTGTGCTTAATAGAAGACTAGTTGGTTATGGGTTTGGAATGATAAAGAGTAGCAGGAGTGGAAAATGTCAAACATTTCAGCTGTAATGTGAACCTTCGGGTTGGGCAGTGTTTTTAAGCATGTGATTAGTCATTGTTTTGGGGGTTTTTACAGAGCTCAAGGTAACATGCATCTAGATATATAGAGATGAAAAGAATTTGCAGAGATATACTTGAAGCATATATTTTCCAAATAAATGTGTGATTTACATAAATATAATACTGAAGGACTGATGGGGCAAGAGAATGTTTGAGGATGAGTAATTTCTAGCATGCAAAGATCAAGTTATGACCCAACCATAGGATGTTACAGTACGTAAGCAAGAGAGGATTGAAGTGTAAGAGAATATAGCCAATCCTAATATATGTATTGCGTGGGAGGGAATATAAACTGTAATCTATGGAGTGGCAATTGGAGAAGGTGCAGGTTCCAGTATCTAGGGTAGGTTGGCCATCTCTTGCACTAAGTGTTTTAACTATAGTTTGCAATTTAAAAAAAAAAAGAAAAAAAAATTGCAAAAGTTTAATAATAACACCAGCTGAGATGGGGATTGACAAATTATGCTACTGTACAGTGCTGAAATAACAGTGACACACAATTGCCAAATAATGTATACAGAGCCATAATACTGCCATACAGAGCATACATAATACCACTATACATAACATAGTTACATAGTGTGAAAACCTGGGGACCACTTAGCTCATGGGATCGCCATCTCCCAGGTGAGATGGTTGGCACACATAGAAAGTTCACTCCAACTCCTTGAGTAAAAGGTTTAAACCAGCCGCAGCTAGCTTTATTGTCTTCACAACAGCAATCAGTGGTACAACAATAAACATACAAAATAAACCCTAGGCCGTCCAGCCTCTAACTAACACATTCAGTGTCCCTCACTATGTGACACTGAGCCTTGTGCCCAGCACCTCAAAACCTTCACAGCTTTACCTCACACGGTGGTGACTCACACAGGCTAGCATGCCTGTCTTCCCCAGACTGAGAGCCCTGTGTGAACAGCACACACCTGAATTAAAGAGCCGTCTCAGGTGAAGCCTAACTAGGCTCATCAGACAGCCCAAGACATGGACTGTCTGTATAGAGTGGAAGCCCGCCCTTCTTCACACTCCAGCAAACCAGGCCCTATTCCAGGCTTTACACCCAAGCAATAGCAGAAAAAACCCTCTCTGCTGTACATGCTCCCTGGTTGCTTAAAACCAGAGTTTCTGCACTGTCCAGTAGCTGCACTGCTACAATAGTTTGTACGGTTGAAAAAAGGCACATATCCATCAAGTTCAACCAAGGGATGGGAAAGGGGAAGTAAAAAAATTATTTTTTAAAGCCATCTACTGTCCATGCTGTGACCAGCTCCTGCGGTAGGCTATTCCATAAATTCACCGTTCTCACAGTAAAGAATGCTTGTCGTCTCTACAGGTTGAACCTTTCTTTTTCCAGACGGAGAGTGTGCCCCCTTGTTTTTTGAGGGGGGTTTACATGGAACAGGATTTCACCATATTTTTTGTATGTGCTGTTCATATATTTATATAAGTTAATCATGTCCCCCCTTAGTCGTCTCTTTTCAAGGCTAAATAGGTTTAATGCTTTTAATCTTTCCTCATAACTTAGATTCTCCATGCCCCTTATTAGCCTCGTTCCTCTTCTTTGTATTTTTTTCTAACTCCAGGGCATCATTTCTATGAACTGGAGCCCAGAACTGAACTGCATATTCTAGATGAGGCCTCACTAATGCTTTGTAAAGTGGTAATATTACATCCCTGTCCCGCCAGTCCATGCCTCTTTTAATACACGACAATAACTTGCTGGCCTTTGAAGCGGCTGATTGACATTGCATGCTGTTATTTATTTTATGATTTACAAGTACACCCAGATCCTTCTCAACAAGTGACTCCCCCAGTGTAGCTCCCCCTAGGACATATGATGCATGCAGGTTGTTCGTACCCAGGTGCATAACTTTACATTTATCCCCATTAAACTTCATCTGCCAAGTGGACGCCCAAACACTTAGTTTGTTTAAATCCGCTTGCAATTCATGAACATCTTCCATAGACTGAACTATATTACATAGCTTGGTGTCATCTGCAAAAATAGAAATAGTGCTATTAATCCCATCCTCTATATCATTAATAAATAAGTTGAATAATAGTGGTCCCAGCACTGAACCCTGGGGTACACCACTTATATAACCGGGGACCATTCAGAGTAGGAATCATTGACCACAACTCTCTGGATAATACTGCCATACAATCTATAAATCATACCACCCTACATTACATAAATAATATTACCATAAAACGCATAATATCACTATACAGTGCTGACAAAAGAAATAAACATCATATATATATATATATATATATATATATATATATGCAAACACCATATATACACACACCATATATACATACACCACATATAAACATGTACCCATACAATACAATCTCTATAGACAGATTCCCACCCAACAACTCCCCATTACGTATATTAGATGCAGTTCCCTGCACAATGGGGAGACGTAGGCTTAATCAGCACTGTGGCCCCTTCAATGTTGGGATTAATGGGGTCCCAAAGGCCTGACCCCCACTGATCATAGCAATATGGGAATGTCCCTGTAAGCAAACCAAGAGGTTCAAAACACGTAAATTGTGCATGTTCAGGAAGGGCTTAAAAACAGGTCACCCCAGGGAAAACAGGAGGAGTTACTGCCAATTTGCATTTCCCACTCTGCCACCAACAGCAGCAGAATCATGTAAGGCAGACTGGTTGCTAGGGATAGACTGCCTAACAACTATGGCCTTTACATATTGTTGTCAGGCAGCAAGTCCCCTTGCATCTCAGATCTGCAGCCCAAGGCCAATTGGTACTGAATGGAGGAGGCTTGGCAGTGTTAGGCCCTATTCAGACAGGCACTGTTCACTTTCATGTGCTGTGCGGATGATTGTCCATCCGATTTAAATCAGCATTGTGTCTGATTGTGTTCTGTTTATAATTTTTTTATGTCCGTATAGCATGATTTATATGTTTTTCACGTTTGTGTGCTGTACAAATGTAGAATGAACAGCACACAGACTGAACACTGACACATTTAAGTCAATGGGCCAATTCACATGTCTGATTTTCCGCATGGAATGTTATTCTGTGCAGAGTAACTTGCAGCATGCACTAACTTGGTCCAATTCTCGCGCTAGACTCGCCCATTCAAGTCAACGGATCAATGAAAAAATTGGACGCTATCCGAGTGCAGTCCATTTTTCACAGATGGGTTGCTAGGAGATGCTGCCAAAAAAGTAGGAACGGACGTGAAAAACTGATGAAATGATAAAATTATGTTATACGGACATAAATAACTGACAAACAAAACGCAATCAGACAATACTGATTCAAATCAGATGGAAAATTGTCAGTTTTTTTCCCCCTAATAAAATAGTTTTATATGACGCTCGTCTGAAACAAGCTTTATAATGACACCTATCCACTATTATTAGATATTTGTAGGTGGATAATATTTTTATGATATCTTAAGAATCTTGTCTGTCGTTCAGAAATCTTAATAAGTGAGGAGGATAAAAATGTGAATATTAAAATTTCCTACATTTTTTTTTTACTTATATGTGCCTTACCCACTGCAAAAAAAGGACTCCTAAGCTTCCAGCAAAAGGTAATAGCTGTAAATAGTCTCAGGAAATGTACGAACCATTGTTCTCTATGCAGCAAGATACCATATTATAGATGTTAATTTACTATTGCCAGTTTAATAAACGCCACTTTATTTTGCAGTGCCACACTAACTATGTGCCAGTGTGTGGATCAAATGGAGACACTTATCAAAATGAATGCTTCCTGAGGAGATCCGCCTGCAAGCAACAGAAAGATTTAACTGTAGTATCAAAAGAGCCCTGCTATTCCGGTAAGATCAGTGTATCATTGTCATAGACTTGTCTTTAAACTTAGGTTAGGTATAAATAAACCCTAAAGAAATGTGACTCTTAATCAAAGACTTTTCCACTGGTACGTCTGCTGGCATCATATGTGTGATTTACACAGTGCTTTCAGAGTCTAAAAAGCAATTCACCTTCTGATTTTATCCCTCAGTGGTCAGTGCAGGAATATAATAGATGTGTATGACCACAGTATACTAGCATTCTCCATTTATATAAGACTATAAAGCTAATTGTGCATTTAACTAGCTATTCCAACCATAGATGCACCGTTGCTTATGGTAATGCTGATGATAATAACATCTATTTTTTGTTCCATCGTCTAAATTTGATTAACAATTTCATGTATTGAAGCGTTTTCCTATTTGAGAGGGACCTAATAGCCAAAGCAGCATTCAGCTGAGTATTCCTAGTTTGTGAATAGAATGCCAGGACTGTCAGACTACTAATTCTACAATATGGTATTCTACTACGGTTCTGCGAAAAGCTGGATGATGACCCCCTCTAGGCACTGTAAAAATAAGCTTTAGTGACTACAATATAGGACACAGAGATAAATCATAAAATGGAATATTAAAAGAGTTATCACATGAAGACCACTCATTTCTGTATACCCTATTAAGGGAATATGAACATCATAGTGGTAGCTTACCCACTTTAGAACCACTCTATTAGCCCCAACAGAGAGCTGCTGCAAACAGCGGCTCTTGCTCTGGCGCCTTCAGGACAGACATTTATTACATGGATGCCCATTTATTTGAATGGTTAGATGTGATACCACATTTGACCTGCAGCAGTCACTGCAGGGAAAATCCATGGCCCACCGGAGATCATAGATGATTGGTTTCCAAGGCCAAACTGGCGGCGAACAGCTGATCACCTTGCCACCTTCAATATCCAAATTGTTGTCATGGGACAAATTGTTATCATGTCCTTTTAATGCGTATCCCACTGGGGGCAACTGAGATAGTTTCAAATGTCTGTGAAAGATATCTCTGTAATAGTTGACCCACCTTTTCTAAAGGATACTTTTGTGGAGATTTCTTAGTGTAGATTTAAGAATGCAGCAGCAGCAACTGTGCTCTCTATGGTCTTCCTGCCGTACATACTACTGTAATGTTGATGGCTTTATTACATTTTTAAACCCACAATCCACAAAGACTTCACACAACAAGGGAACCCACTACTGCCCTTAGGGGTTAACATGTATACACAACTGTATATGGGTCCTATTGACCTAATATGAGCTGTACATAGATATATATATAGATTTGACCCCAAAGTGGCAGTCAAAGATATATCTTTTTTTTTTTTTTAAACAATGACTCTTTATTATTATTTTTTAAATTGAATTCCTTCATTTAAAATGCTTCATCATAAAAGGAAAAACACAAAAAAGCGACAAAAGTCTCCATCTAAACAGACAAGCTAACATACAGCAACAATAAGAGCCCTTCCAGCCGGTACAGCATATATAAACTATCTGGTCCCACCAGTTAATACGGCAGAATTACTCAGTTCACGAAACCTATACATATCAAGCCGACCGTATCGGCACCTGTAGTCTAGCCACTTACTTAATTCTCGCCGGACACTAAGCCCCACCTTACGCACAGCTAATGCCTAGGAAAATAATATAGCCCGGCCATCCGCCATAAACGTATTCATTGACTTAGCCCAGTTTATAATTATCGGTCACCTGGTAAGAGCTTCATCACCCTCGTACCACTGCCAGTTTCTAACCCTTGTTGATATTGCTAACCACTGCAGAGACTTTTATAGAAGAAAAACAACCGTCCCAATAAGCCCACAAAACCCTAAATATCCCCAAGGGGGAGGGTGGAGAGAGACAAAAAAAACAACATAACATTCTTTGCCTTTATACCAAAATCTTCTCCTTAAACCAGATCTAAAAGCTTTTTCTGTTCTAATATAGCAATCCAGCTGTCCCAATGCCCATAGAAGAGTTTATCTCCTTCTGCATTACTTAGTGTTAAGTAATAAGTTCTTTCAAATAGCATGACCCTATTCACTCTATGGTGCCATTCAGAGTCACATGGCGAATTCTTTGAAGTCCACTCTTGAATAATAACCAGGAACAAAATCTTCCTAATTAGTTCTCTACAGCCACAATCTTTTATTAAATCAGCTATTCCAAAAAGAAATAGAACGAGGTCCAATGGTACTTCCTTTTGGATCATCTTAGCAATAGTTTCTGCAACCCCATTCCAATAACTATGGAGTTTGGGGTAGCGCCATAACAAGTCAATTAAGTATGTTTGATGTATTAAGTATCTTTGTCAATTTGTTACTTAGCCCCATCACCTATAGAAGCTTCGGAGTATAATAAAGTCTATGATTCACCATAAAGCAAGCAAAACTATGTGAGTGATTTAATTATATTTTCCCAATGTGTTTATAAACTGATTCCCAGTGAGGGCCGACCTTAGGGGTGTGCGACCTGTGCCATTGCACAGGGCACATCACTCCAGCAGTTGGAAGGGGGCCCTGCGCCGGCTCCCTTCCCCTGCTTGTTTTAGAAGCGCCTGGGCCCATTGACTCAGCAGCCGCCTTTCTGCCCGGGCGCTTCTTCACTCAGTGGCGTCGCTACCGATGTAGCATCCATAGTGGCTGCTAGCGGCGACACCAGGCATGAGGGCGCCCGTGCTGCCCGTCGGGACGGGCCCCTCATGGCTGATGGGGCCACTAGTAGGTAGTGACGGTAGTTACGCCACTATAGCAGAGCAGGGAGGTATCTTCCTGCTCTGCTATCTACTAGCACCACTGTAGCTCCCTGAAGGAGCAGAATCCCTGTGTGGCCGGGGATTCCGCTCCTGGACGGAGCGTTTGGTGTCTCTGTCCATATATGGACAGTGACATCAGGGGCAACTCCTGAAGTGGAATCCCCGTACACAGCGTTACACAAAAATGGTGTAAATCTAAACCTTGACTTATAATTTATAGCCGAAAAGGCGTGTTTAATTTGAAGATACCTAGAGAACCCGTGAACAGGGACCTTATATAGTCTCTGTAATTCCGTGAAACTCTTTAATTGTGCATTATCTAATAGATGTGATATCCTAGTGATATGGTATTTTTCCAAAGTAAAGAGTCTGGAAGTCTGTCAAACTCACTAATATTCTTACTGCCCATAGCGGGGTAGTTTCCATAAAAGTTTTTATCTTTTCCATCACCTTAACAGCATTCCAGTCTCTCTGCCGATTTTCATAAATAGGCCCTAGTCCTAATTTAATAGACAACAGAACCCCAGCCTTCAAAAGTTCAGACACGCTAGTCCAAATATCCCCTAATGTTACCAGCAAAAATTTATTGGCGCCTAAATTCTTCCAATCCCGGAAATGCTGGAATTGTGAGGCCAAGAAGTACTTTCTCCAATCTGGGAGGGCAAAAATCTACTTACAGTAACAATCATAGGGGCCAGAAGATGGGTGCTAATATGGAAAGAAACAAAGCATCAATTCCTAGTGAAGAATATTAGAAAAACACTTTTAGTAATGCAGTTTTTTTTTCCATTGCGACATTATGTGACAATAGGCTTATTTAAACACACTGATGGCGGACGTATTTTAATACATTTATCATAGCTTGTTTACCTTATTTACAAAGAAGAATAGAAATAATAACCGTAGTTGACTAATGCTATAAAATAAGTAACATTGATAGTTGTCCAGCCCTCCTTATTAGTACAGTAACCCCTAGATGTAATATTCTGGATTTGTTTTCTGAGTTGTACACAGAACACAAAACTTTCTCCAGACTGGTGAACAAGGCATAATCGCAAATCTCAGAGAAGGTCATGTAAAAAAGCTAGTGCAGAAAAAAAACAGTGGTGTTGCCCGTAGTGACCAAACATGACAGCTGGAATTTGACTACTTGCCACTACTATTTATACCCCACCAACATGTTGTTAAAAGATGGATAGGAGAGGCTGCAGCTGCTGCCCGGGCAGCCACTGCTTCACCACAGCTTTTCAATGTACAGGCATTACACTATTTCTTCCAGAACCTGCTAAGTGGACAATCTCCTAGACTGCAGTGGTAAATTCATACCTTCATAAACTTTACATATTTCACCGGTAAAATTGTTCTACTTTTTATTAAAAGAAGACTTCTAAAAAAATAAAAATTCTTTGTGTTGTGCCTAGTGCAGGGTCTAAGGGGTGGTGCATGAGACCGCGCTCCTTTAAATATTAGGATATTGTAGGTATATTTTATTATCAGACATGCTTAATTTCAGTAACATCTATCTAACACAATGCCAAATTGTCTGTGTAGCCAGACTCAGATTTATCATTTCTGCAGTTGCCGTCTCTATAGTATTAGACACCTCCATTAAGGTTCCTATTACAACAGCCAACTTTGCCTGGTGCAACGAGCGCCGATCAACGAAACAGCTCGTTGATCAGCGCTCGTTTGCTCCTGTCACAAGGAGCTATGGATGGGGACGATCGGTCGTTACTCTGATCGCTCATCCCCATACATTATTGTCATGTCGGAAGGGAAGTGTGCTGCCGACATCAATTATATTTCAGTTTTTTAAAATGATATGATCAGCAGATGAACGAGAGTTTACTTGTTCATCTGATGATCGCTGCCCTGTTTACAAAGGGCAATTATCAGCAACGAGCGTTCTATGAATGCTTGTCTGCCCGATACTTGCCCAGTGTAAAATGACCTTTACTGAACAGATCAAATCTACTAATAGAAGCATGTTTAGAATTTCTATAAAATCAATTTCGTAATATTTTTATTATTTCGTAATATTTCGTATATTTCTATTTCGTATTATTCCTGAAATCCTTAAGGGACAGTTCATACTGAGCTTTCTGGCGCTGATTTTGATGCGGAAAACACATCGAAATCGTGCCAAAGAAACTTCCAAAATCACCCCCTACTCCATTGATTTTATTGGGAGGCAGAGGCGCTTTTTTTCCTGGGCGGCTTTTGAACATTTGCGGAAAAAAAAGCGGCATGCTCTTTCTTTGAGAGGTTTCCGCCTCTGACCTCCAATTGAAATCAATGGAAGGCAGAAAAAACGTGCGGTGCTCATTTTGAGTGGTTTTTTTGCAGCGGGTTTTGCCTGTGAATTTTTGCACTTGATTCACTGCCGTGGGCGAAAAAAAGCGTAAAAAAAGTTAGCAATTCAAAATCTGCCTGTAAAAAAACTCTGTGTAAATTAGGTATAACTGTAGGAGCATTTTAGTTCCATAAACAGCAGCCTGCATTCCGCTGATACAGTAGTTGTCCTTTTACACTGGCCAATATGTATAGTTTGTCCCCATACATTTCCATCATGTCGGCAGCACATCTCCCTGTTTAAACAGGGAAATGTGCTGTCGACAACGATAATATTTCTTGCAGCATAAACGATGCAATCAGCCGATGAATAAGCGTTTGCTCATTCATTGGCTGAACGTTGCCCTGTTTACACAGGGCAATGATCGGGAACAAGCGTTCATATGAACACTCGTTTGCCCAATCATTGGCCCATGTAAAAACTCAGTACATAAATACAGAACCAGAACAAAGCTCAGTACGTAAATACAGCACCAGAACAAAGCCCAGTATATATATGCAGCAACAGAACAAGGGTCAGTACATAAACACAGATCCAGAACAAAGCTCAGTACATAAATACAGCACCACAACAAAGCCCAGCAAATAAATATAGCACCAGAACAAAGCTCAGTACATAAATATGTTACCAAAACCAAGCTCAGCACATAAATACAGCACTAGAACCAAGCTCAGTACATAAATACAGCACCAGAACAAAGCTCAGTACATAAATACAGGTCCAGAACAAAGCTCAGTACATAAATACAGCACTAGAACTAAGCTCATTACATAAATACAGTACCAGAAACAAGCTCAGAACATAAATACAGCAGTAGAACCAAGCTCAGTACATAAATACAACAACAGAACGAAGCTCAGTACATACATACAGCACCAGAACCAAGTTCAGTACATATTTACAACACCAGAACAAAGCTCAGTACATAAATACAGCACTAGAACCAAACTCAGTACATAAATACAACAGAACCAAGCTCAGTACCTATTCACAACACCAGAACCAAGCTCAGTAGATAAATACAGCACTAGAATGAAGCTCAGGAAATAAATATGGTACCAGAACTAACCTCAGTACATAAATAATGTATCAGAACCAAGCTTAGTTCCTAAAAACTGTACCAGAATTAATCTAAGTTCACAATACGCAAAGTTAAAGGGCTTTTCCCACAATTAACATTTATCACCTATCCACAAGATAGATGATAAACGCATGATCACTGCGGACCCCACCACTGGGACCCCCACAGATCTCTAGAATGGTAATAACAACCCCATACTGCACAATCGCAGTCTCAAGATCCTTATACCATTTATCCTTATACCATTTTTCTTTTGATTTTTTTTATTATTTTTTCCTTTATTCAAAGAGTAAAATAATTTATATAGTGAGGACAAGAGTCCTTTCTTAGTTTTTAAAAATTCTAAAGACAAAAACGGTGTAAGTGTAAACCTTGAGTTATAATTTATAGCCAAAAAGGCGTGTTTAATTTGAAGATACCTAGAGAACCCTTGAACAGGGACCTTATATAGTCTCTGTAATTCTGTGAAACTCTTTAATTGAGCATTATCTAATAGATGTGATATCCTAGTGATATCGTATTTTTCCAAAATAAAGAGTCTGGAAGTCTGTCAAACTCACTAATATTCTTATTGTCCCATAGTGGGGTAGTTTCCATAAAATGTTTTATCTTTTCCATGGCCTTAATAGCATTCCAGACTTTCTGTTGATTTTCATAAAAAGTCCCTATTCCTAATTTTTATAGACAACAGAAGCCCAGCCTCTAAAAGTTCAGACACGCTAGTCCAATTATACCCTAATTCCACCAGTAAAAATTTATTGGCGCCTAAATTCTTCCAATCCCGGAAATGCGGGAATTGTAAGGCCAAGAAGTATTTTCTCCTTTCTGGGAGGGCAAAAATATATTTACAGTAACAGTCATAGGTGGCTGGAAGATGGGTGCCTATATGGAAAGAAACAAAGCATCAATTCCTAGTAAAAGATATTAGAAAAACACTTTCAATAATTTTCATCAACATTATTTAATCGCCATCTCTAGTATTTATATTGTTTACAGTACGAATACAAAACCTCATGCATTGTTGCTTTGAACACCGTTTTACAGTTTATATATAGATATAATTTACTAGTGTAACTTTGTACATTAATACATTCCCTTTCTTATCTTCCACTGGTCCAGAATTACAGCTTGTAGGATAGTTCAGAGCTGCATTCACAATTTTGCTGGTTGCCACTGAAAACAGTCCACTAGCTTGTTGACACATCCCTAAAAGTTTAGCAGAGCACTAAAATGCAGTGGGACATTTAGTTTTTGTTAAATCAGATTACTTTACACTACCTTGTGTAAATGCAACACTTAAGGGGGTTGTCCTGGATCACCAAAAATGGACCAAGGAGGGGAAATGCCATCAAATAATAAAAGATGCATAACTTGCATATTAAATCCCCTTCCGCTCCAGCGATGCCACTCCGGTGCTCCCCGCCATTCTCTGTCTACTGAGCCTCAGCGGTGGCTGCAGAGGTCATGTGTTTCGTTGTGATGTCATCCCTGCATCACAGTAAGCAGAGACTAGCGGAAAGGACCGGCACTGAAGCAGCAGGGGATTTAACAGGTAAGGCTTCATTCACATCTGCGTCGGTACTCCGTTCATGGGTTCCGTTGGACCTTTCCGTCACGGAATCCAAACTGAAACCAAAGGTTTCCGTTTGCATCGGTCACCGTTGTTTAAGGGTTCTGTCGTTTTGACGGAATCAATACCGTAGTCGACTGCGCTATTCATTCTGTCAAACCTGCAGAACACTTAAACAACGGTGACAAACGGAAACAACGGAGTCCCAATGCAGATGTGAACGAAGCCTAAGTGGTGATTCTTCTATTGTTTGATGGCATTTCCCAGCCTTGGTTCGTTTTTTTGGTGATCCAGCAAAACCAGCAAGGAATACTGGTTTATATTAGCTCTGAAGCTTGCAGAACTGTAAATGCATTTCTGGATTATAATACAGGTTATATTTCAGGACCCATGCAAAATAAGTAATCCAGTTTATTAAACCAAGTTAATAAACATTTTATGTAGATTCATTCTTAAACTGTAAATTGTTATGCGAACACACTCTAAAATGTAAGGCAGATGTGAGAGCTTTACAAAGTTGACAAATGGCAGCTGTATTTTCCATATATTATGGATTGTTACTATTTGTGAAGCTTCTTTTAATGGAAAGGCGAAATAAAAAATATATTTGAAAGTGTTAGGAAAGATTTATAAAAAAGGTAATCTTTATAGGGCAAGTGGAAGTAGATACACGGAAAGTCTGAGACATAGCTGCAAATTAATGAGAACCTAAGCTGCAAATTGTATTAAGTGTGAAGGAGATTTCACTGATGTGACTCACCAAACAATAGCTGAGATAAGAGAGTGAGAAACCTCAGCGAGGTCGCATGTGCTCCACTGAATGGATTTATAGCAATCTCTTTCCCAATTCTGCACACTGCTCAGTCTGAGTTTGCCCTTTGATTTCTGTGCATTGTTATTCTCCACATGATTCACTTATTTACAGATTAGCTTCTACAGGAAGGTAGACAAAAGAAAACTCTTTTACAAGGACAGCTCTAAAAAATACTATGCAGCTCTATATTCAAGGAGTCATGACTTCTTTTAGATGACTTTTTTATTATTATTCATTTATTTCTTGATAAATAATGCTTTGGTGATTAGCGACAAAATATTCTGCGTCTTGGGTTTTATTACGTTCTGTTTAATTATCAATTTCTGGTTAAATGTACACATTGCTCACTTGAGAGGGGAACTATTTTTTGTCATGTCAGAGCTGGCAGTACACAATGTTTGCTCACTTTTTGCTTTTCTTAAAGAAAGCTTAAACCTGATCTGTTCCTTGTCTTCTGCTTTCTCACTTTTCCATGGAGCTGATGAGCAGATGTCACAAACATCTGCCCTTTGACATCTAGTATTAGGTGCCAGCAGACGACCTGTCAGGTCCTCTCATGGCTCTTATTGAACCCATAACTGTTTTTGCATAGGTGCCACTAAAGCTTTTCCCCCTGCATTTCTCTGTTGTGGTTGCCTTTATACCTGCCATTAAAATTGGCACCCTTCTTGCAAATAATAGGCTATGCACACCTTCGAGAGGCATTGTTATTATTATTATTATTATTATTATTTTAATAAATGGATCACTCAGTGTGTTTAGTGTAACTTCCTAATTAGTTTTTATTAAACATTTGTTTTACTTTTTGAGATACAGCTGTTATGTATTCTCTATACACAGCAGCTGTGTCATTCGCTATTCACTGAATCTGTAAGTGCCGCGGACCTGATGGTTCAGTGACAGCAGGTCCTGCATGTCTCTGATACGCAGGATCCACCTGTAATTGATCACATCTAAGTTATGAACTTAGATGTGATAGATTACAGGTGGATACTGCGTGTCAGAAACACGCAGGACCCGCTGTCACTGTACCCGTCAGTTCCGCGGACCTGATGGTAGCAGGATTTAGTGCTAGATACAGCTGCTCTTCATAGAGAATACAGAACAGCTGTATCCAAAAAAAGTAAAACGAATTTTTTAACAAAAACTAATTAAGAAGTTACACTAAACACACTGATTGATCTATTTATTACTAAAAAACAAAAAAACAAAAAAAAAAGCCTTCAAAGGTGTACATAGCCTTTAATGCAGTAAGCGGCAAAAGGGCAAACCCAGGCACCCCTTACTAAAGGGGCATCTCCCTACATCAAGCTGACACTGTCCCTTCAGCAGAGGCGTAGCTAGGTTCTCCTGCACCCAGGGCAATGATTCAGATTGGCGACCCCCCCCCCCCCCAACTTATTTCCTGACATCTCCTTCCCCCTTGCCATGTTTGCTTTCTCTACCAATCAATGAGGTGTCATTTTTTTCCACAACTTTTTTTTTAATGTAACTTGAGCATAAAAGCATTTCTACATTTTACAAGTGATATAGTTATATAAGGGAGTTAACATAAAAATAAATTCAAAGAAAATAAATTAAAGAGGCCACACACAGCCCCCCCTCGTAGTAACCGCCACACAGCCCCCCTGTTGTAGATAGCGCCACACAGCCCCCCTTGTAGATAGCGCCACACAGCCACCCTTGTAGATAGTGGCACACACAGCCCCTCTCATAGATAGTTCCACACATATCCCCCCTTGTAGATAGCGCCACACACAGCCCTCTTGTAGATAGCGCCACACACAGCCCCCTTGTAGATAGCGCCACACACAGCCCCTCTCTTGTAGATAGCACCATACACAGCCCCCTTGTAGATAGCGCCACACACAGCCCCTCTCTTGTAGATAGCACCATACACAGCCCCCTTGTATAGTGCCACACACATCCCCCCTTGTAAATAGTGCCACACACATCCCCCTTGTAGATAGCGCCACACACATACCCCCTTGTAGATAGCGCCACACACAGCCCCCTTGTAGATAGCACCACACACAGCCCCTCTCTTGTAGATAGTGCCACAAACATCCCCACTTGTAGATAGTGCCACACACAGCCCCTCTCTTGTAGATAGCGGCACACACAGCCCCACTTGTAGATAGTGCCACACACATCCCCCTTGTAGATAGCGCCACACACAGCCCCCTTGTAGATAGTGCCACACACAGCCCCTCTCTTTTAGATAGTGCCACACACATCCCCCCTTGTAGATAGTGCCACACACAGCCCCTCTCTTGTAGATAGCGCCACACACATCCCCCCTTGTAGATAGCGCCACACACAGCCCGCTTCGCCCCTTGTAGATAGCGGCACACTCCACCCCTTGTAAATAGCGGCACACTCCCCCCTTGTAGCCTACCACTACCACTCTCCGTTCTGCCTGGCGTGACTTACCGGAGGAGCAGAGGAGGTCATGCGGCGCAGGCAGCGGCGGAGTTCCTTCTGACTAGGGTCGGTGACAGCCAGGGCCGGCCTTAGGTTGGATGGCGCCCT
This sequence comes from Rhinoderma darwinii, assembly GCF_050947455.1. Lineage (NCBI taxonomy): Eukaryota > Metazoa > Chordata > Amphibia > Anura > Rhinodermatidae > Rhinoderma > Rhinoderma darwinii. The sequence goes on from NC_134691.1 coordinate 187,160,887, forward strand.
GTGCGGGACTCTCTATTGCCGCCCCCTACACAAACCAAAAATGAACCACATATATAGACACACACATACTGGAACATATATACTGTAAATACATAAAGACAGATATTTAGATATACAGGCAAATATACATACGCACATCTGGAATATATACGTACAGGTAAATATATAGACGTACAGGCACATATACACACACACACCGGCAGATAAATACACAGACAGGAACATATACAAATACATAAAAGGCACATATATACAAGCAAAAAGACACATTCACAAACAGACCCATATATACCCAGTACAGATAATGTAGTAGATTTCATGTGCAGCCCTATGTAACACCACACATAACACATAGTAATAACGGAGTACATATAATGTAGTAGATATTGCCTGCAGTCCTATGTTACACCACAGATAACACAGTGATAACTCTCTGAGTACAGATAATGTAGTAGATGTTACCTGCAGTCCTATGTAACACCGCTGATAACACAGTGATAACTGAGTACATATAATGTAATAGATAATGCCTGCAGTCCTATGTAACACCACAGATAACACAGTGATAACTCTCTGAGTACAGATAATGTAGTAAATGTTACCTGCAGTTTTTATGTAACACCGCTGATAACACACAGTAATAACTGAGTAAATATAATGGAATAGATATTGCCTGCAGTCCTATGTAACACCACAGATAACACAGTGATAACTCTCTGAGTACAGATAATGTAGTAGATGTTACCTGCAATCCTATGTAACACCGCTGATAACACACAGTAATAACGGAGTAAATATAATGTAATAGATATTACCTGCAGTCCTATGTAACACCACAGATAACACACAGTGATAACTCTATGAGTACAGATAATGTAGTAGATGTAAACTATATAAACACATGCAGAGACATATACACACACACACACACACTGTAACATATACACATACAAACACAGAGACACATACTGTATACACACAGAGACACACACTGTATACATGCAGAGACACACACTGTATACACAAAGACATTCACTATGTATCCTTGCTGACAGGATCACAGGTCAGGACGTGCTGTGGGCGGAGCTTCCTCCTCTGCTCCTCAGCTCTTATTTACTCCGTGTGTGTCCAGTGGCGCCCCCTACATGCTGGAAGGGTGCAGCACAGGAGTGGACCAGTCCAGTCATCTGACCTCATGTCACTGACGTGAGGTCAGGTAACTGGACTGGTCCACTCCCTGGCCGTCACAGACCCCAGTCAGAACGCTACTGCGTGATTTCCTGGCTCTTCCTAAAGCTGCTGCAGGTGTCCGACATACAGGGCGCCTATCAGCAGCGAACAGCTGCTCTGCGGTGCCCCCCCTTCCATACCACCTAGTTGCGCCCGGGGCACATGTCCCATCTGCCCCCCCCCCAGCTACGTCCCTACCCTTCAGCATGCACAGTGTCAGACCTTCTTTGCCCAGGCAGATCTCGATATCTTGCTTGGAGAAGATACTGTGACAGCGTCTTCACTTATTGGACAGTAACTGGGTGGTTTAAGGAAAAGCCCTTTCGGCAAGAGGCATCTGGGAGTGTCCTAATGCTACTTTATGCATTTATTTTCACACAGGAAGTGAAATTTAATATCGGCTATAATGGGGGAATGGAGTAATGAACGGAAAAAAAAGTGTCTCTACATTTTATTAGTACAGTTTGAGCTATAGATGGGTGAGTTTCTTGAAAAAAAGATTATTTTTATTGTGGAAGATATTCACAACCATCCATATTATTTTAGTAGATTTCTGTATATCCAAGGTTGCCTAGACCTGCTGTATAGCATTTTCCTGTTAGAGCTTCCTTGTGTAACCATGGACAGTACAACGCAACTATAATCAGTCATTTTATAGCCAATGTAGAGCTCGCTATGGTCATGTGATAACCCCTCTTCCCTGCCTTCTCCCATCTCTCTTATCTAAATTTCTGTTGCTGTTAAATGAAAAACTTAAGGGCCCTATTACTAAAAAAAATCTTCAAACCAAAAAGTGTCAATTTCACCCACAGTAATTAATTAGATCTCTTTAAATATACATTTTGCTCTGGATCAAAAGAAAGCTAGTTGGCTGTTATGGGCAATACTGGAACATTTTGCTAAAGTTTGGTTATTTCCATCTCAGACATTTATGGCATATCCACAGGTTATATTAGCACTGAAATCAATATGTGGGTTCCTCAAAGAAACACGTTGTATCACAGAGTGGGAACTCTTCATAAAACATAACCTTTATTCATCAGAATAAAATACTCTAGGTAATTATTGTGATACACAAATACCCCTGACACAACCAGGGTTGAATCAATAAAAAATCCACAATAATCACCAGAAAATTACATCTAGATGGCGAGGTACCATACGCACCCTATGGTCAAACTTCAGGTATACAAAAACTCTATCACATACAATAAGTGTTGTAATTTCTAAGCACCAAATATTGCATGAAATGACCACAACACTGATACTTCATAACTGTCCCAACGCGTTTCCCCCTAGTTGGTTCATCAGGGGACAATACTGGACAATTTGTGTGTAATTGGAGACCTATAATGGTATAGATACATATATAATAAATATTAGCTTATATCGGCACATTTGTGCCAGATTACAACTCATGACTCCTGGGAGTAAAGATGACAATTGGCTGCGTAATTAACAGGTGGATAAAGATGTTTCATTTTACAAAACATGCTGGTTAGAAGCTGTAGATGGAGACTTGGCATTCTACATGATTTGTGATTACTTATTGGGGAGGAGTGGTGCTATATCGAGAAAGGGGGTCACATGACCACCGTCCTGCCTGGTAGGACTCAACAGAGCTGGGACCAGCATTTATTAGACATTTATGGCATTACCTGTGGATTTGCCATAAATGTTTGAGATGGGAATAACTTTTTAGGCCGGGTTCCCACGAGTCGGATACGCTACGTAAAAACTGTGCAGCGTATCCAATCTTGAACCCACAGCACCTTCCGTCCACAATGTAGTGCGGTTTTTCAAAAGAATTTTCCGCTGCATAATGCAGCACTGGGTTAAAAAAAAACAACCATACTTACCCCGTAGTATGCTATTGCTTCCGGCAAAACGACGGCTCCGGTGCAGAAATGACACAAAGGGAAATCATGGGCACCCGATTCGTCACCATTGAAATCAATGGTGATGGAAACGGAAACCATTGGTTTTTGTTCGTGTCAGTTTGTGTCTGTTCGGGGTCCCATTCTGACGGAAACCTCCGATGGAACGTCAGAACGGGACCCCAACGCAGATGTGAACGAAGCCTATGAAAAACCGCCCCATGCCCGGATAACCCCTTACGTGATTTTGTTTTCAAATTATGAAAAAACAAATAAAATCCATTTTGAGCACAATCTATTTCATTTCTAGACAAACTTTTTTTTAGCAATGTATTTGACTGTGCTAATTGCCAAATGACATTGTTTCCTTATCAATTTGACAGGGCAATCTCCTCATTCACATTTATACATTGTAAAGAGATGGAAATGTTCTTTTGAATTCTTCTGACAGTGATTAATTTAATCTTCGTTGCTGTGAAGTATAATTGTGTGTATAATAAGTGTATTTGATATATTTGTGTAATGTGTGTAATGTAACGCAGTAAAATATTAAAGGCAAACTCGAATACAAACTTGAGTTTAGTGTAATTGTTTATTAGGGAACCCTTTAGTCTTAAAATATAATATATACATCTTTCATTTTCAATCCACAATTTTACAGTATCAATATCATATATCTCACATATTTAATAATGGAACACATAACCATCATTTAAGTACGTAAAATTCATTATTTTAGCTTGAACTCCAAAATGTCTGCAGGTGTGCTAGGGTCATGCCTCAACCCTGTTACCTATATAAGGAAAATACACTATAGGACTATACAGGTTTTCCATTCATATGCCCTAGATTGCTTATTTCATAGAGATTTTATTCCAGAAAAGTCCAAGTACTCCCAGGGGAAATAACTTCTGCTGCATGGTTCAGGGGTCTCAGCAGCTGTTATCAGAATCACATTTCCCTCATTCAGTGCTCTGTTGCTGTTGGCCATAACTACAAAGCAGTGACATCATTGCTGCACTCCGGTTTTGCCGTCAACCCATTCTACTTATCTTTGGAGAGCGTTATGGTATCTTGCATCAGCATTCCCCTGCAGAACTGCAAAATGCTAACTGAGGGCAGTGTGGGTTTAACAACCACATCTGCCAACTCGGAACGATGCAGCAGTGATTGTTTGGCCAGGGTGGACTTATACCTTTCCTAGAAAAGAAACATTTTTGGCAAACGGAGGATGAAAAAACCCATGCTTTTGGTCACTGAGCAATGTCAGGAACCACTCTGTTATTTGTGTAGATACAGTGCATTCGGAATGTCTTCAGACCCTTTCACCTTTTTAACATTTTGTTATGTTGAGGCTTTGTGTTCAAATAAAAAAATGTCACGTTTTTTTCCATCATTCTGCACTCAATACCAGATAATAACAAAGTGATGACAGAATTTTAGGTATTTTTGCAAATGTATTCAAAGTTAAAAACTCAAATTTCGCATGGACATAAGTATTCAGACCCTTTGCTATGACACTTGAAATTTAGCTCTGGGGTCTCCCATTTCCCTAGATCATCTTTGAAGTGTTTCTAAACCTTGATTGGAGTCCACCTGTAGTAGATTCATTTGATTGGACATGAATTGGAAAGACACACCCCTGTCTATATAAGGTTTCACAGCTGACAATGCATATCAGAGCAAAAACCAAGCAAGGAGGAGGAAAGATCTGTATGTAGAGCTCTAAGACAGGATTGTGTGGAGGCAAAGATCTGAAGAAGGGTACAAAAAAATTGCTGCACTGAAAGTTCCCAAGAGCACAGTGGTCTCCATAATTTTTAAATGGAAGAAGTTTGGTACAACCCGGACTCTTCCTAGAGCTTGCCGCCCCACCAAACTAAATAATTGTGGGAGAAGGGCCTTGGTAAGAGAGGTGACCAAGAACCCAATAGTCACTCAGGCTGCGCTCCAAAGATCCTGTGTGCATATGAGAAAAACTTAGCAAACCGAGCAATACCCCAAATTGTGCCAATGGTCACAGTAACTGATATAATAAGCCAGAAAGAGAAGAATAGTCACGACCAAGTATTTGCAAAATTACAAACAATCTTTATTTCAGTCAAAAATACACAGAAAAAACACATTACAACTATACACAGTAAAAAGAATGAACCCTCATAAAGAGATGGAATCCGAACATGAAAGCAGCCTGGTCCCCCAGATGTTTAAAATGGTCACAAGATCCCACAAAGAGCATAAATCAATATTTTTAGGCAGGTGCTAAGCATAGTACATTTGCACAGATAGATACCTAATAAAATACATGCAAAGTGCAGTCATAGGCAAAATAGTGAGCAGTATACCTACACCTACGTAGTGGAAAATGAGCAGGAGATCAGGACCGGGAGGGGAGACCGCTGCCAGACCCGACGTGCATTTCGCTGGTGCTTCGTCAGGGGTTGATGTCCAAATGCCCCACGTAGCCCTAAATATACTCTCCTCTCAAGTGGTTTCAAATGAAGCAGCAGCTGTTTCCCATCAGGCGGTAAGTTGTTCGGCGGCAGTCACTAATGACAGCCGCCGATACACCCCACCCACCCACGATAGCGTCCTATCGTATGAACCCATGGTTAAAATCCCCTCCTCTCGTGTGTGCCCCAAACGGTGCAGCCCCGCCCGGCGGGCGGGGAGAAAGAAATCTTGTGACCATTTTAAACATCTGGGGGACCAGGCTGCTTTCATGTTCGGATTCCATCTCTTTATGAGGGTTCATTCTTTTTACTGTGTATAGTTGTAATGGGTTTTTTCTGTGTATTTTTGACTGAAATAAAGATTGTTTGTCATTTTGCAAATACTTGATTGTGACTATTCTTCTCTTTCTGGTTTATGGGAGAAACTTCCAGAAGGTCCACCATCACTGCAGCATTCCACCAAGCTGGGCTTTATGGCAGAGTGGGCAGAAAGAAGCCTCTCCTTAGTAAAAGACTGTAGTTTGCAAAAAAGCACCTAAAGGATTCTCAGACGGTGAGAAACAATATTCTGTGGTCTGATTAAACCAAGATTGAACTTTTTGGCCTCAATTCTAAGCGTCATGTCTGGAGGAAACCGGGCACTGCTCATCTGCTGCCCAGTGAAGCAAGGTGGTGGCAGCATCATGCTGTGGGGGTGTTTTTCAGAGGCTGGGACAGGGAGACTGGTCAGGGTTGAGGGAAAGATGAATAGAGCAAAGTACAAAGATATTTGTAATGAGGACCTGATCCAGAGTGTTCTGGACCTCAGACTGGGCTGAAGGTTTACCTTCCAACAAGACAAAGACCCTAAGCACACAGCCAAGACAACACAGGAGTGGCTTAGGGACAACTCTGTGAATGTCCTTGAGTGGCCCAGCCAGAGCCCTGACTTGAACCCAATTGAACATCTCTAAAAAGACCTGAAAATGGCTGTCCACCGACAGTCCCCATCCAACCAGACAGAGCGTGAGTGGATCTGCAGAGAAGAATGGCAGAAAATCCCCAAATCCAGGTGTGCAAACCTTGTGGCATCATACCCAAGAAGACTGGAGGCTATTATCACTGCCAAAAGTGCTTCAACTAAGTACTGAGTAAAGGTCTAAATACTTACGTCAATGCAATATTTTAGTTTTTCCTTTTAAATAAATTAGCAAAGATTACTAACATTCAGTTTTCAATTTGTCATTATGGGGTATTGAATGCAGAATGATGGGGAAAAACTTGAATTGAAGGCCTCAACATAACAAAATGTGAAAAAATTGAAGACTTTCCGAATGCATTGTAAATATTTATACAGATGATGTGTAGCCTCTCAGGCTAAGTTCACACTTGCATTGTATAACCCGCTACTCTGACCCATTTTTAGATCAGAGATAATTATAAAACGGATACGTTAAAAATCCCATTGAAATCAAAATAACGGATAAAAATGGATTACAATCAGTTTATATCCGTCTTACATTGACACCAATGATAAACATAACCCATCCGTTAGACATCCGTTTTTGTAAACGGCGAAAAAGTGCTGTAGTCTGCACTTTCATCTTTGTACCAAAACGGATGACTAACATAACGGACGTGAACGGATGCAATTAAAAGTAACGTATTATTCAACGCAAGTGTTAATTTAGCCTTAAGGCTTCCCACACCGTGCGCGTATATCTCAGCTTTGCAGGACGGGTGTGGGGTGTGGGAAACTGACCCATTTCTGTTAAAAAAAAGAAATCCCTTTAACTTAGTTTAAAAATGTTTAAAAAAAATAACTGTTTCCAAATCTACATTACATTAGTAACATTTTTACTTATTGAACATTGTTTCACACAGTCAGACTGTATTAAGCCTTACTGGTGACTGGAAATCTAATTTACTAGAGAACTATCTGATCATTAAATGCTAGAAATTAATTATCTAGCAGGTTGTTCCTTGCAATTTAAATTTCAGGCTTCAGAAAACAGATAAATATGCAATTAACCTTTTTTTTATCTAAGTTTTTGGGTATAGTAACATGTTATTTGAAATTCACAATGCATCTGTAGTAAGATCTGCTGACATTCTTTATGAATATATTAAAGTTAATGCCACAAACCAACATGATTCCTTTAATTCAGAGGCAGCGTTAACTATCAGTATGTAACATTAACTAAAAAAAAAACATGCCTACCTGGCAAAGGGCCGGATCGCTTTAATAACACAAGAGAAATTGTAATGTAAGCTATTGTCGCCTTTACGAGGTCTGAGTATATCCTATTATTATGTTATGGAAAAACAGGAGTGGGTCCAAAACATGGAAGAGGTGTAAATCTTTCCATTATACTTTTTCTCTGTGGTGATTCTATTCCTGGTTTTGGCTTCCAAATACTGATGCAGAATACTGGCACAAATACTGCCATGTGAAAGTGGCCTTACATTGTTTTTAGTGGATCCCAACATCACAAACCATCATTCCGACCTGTCCCTCATTGTTTTGTTTTTTTTTATTCAATACAATATAAAATTCCATACAAGTAAGGAATAAAGAAAATACAATTATGCACATTTTTACATTTTTCCCCTACTCCCACCCCCCACCCTCTCAAGACCGATCTTGGTAAAAGAAAAAACAAAGAGAACAAAAATTCTTACCACTCCCCCCAATAGGTTTTACGGTGTTTGCCTTGATTATAGATTTTCTCATATTTCATTATAATTTTTACATTATTTACCCAAGCATTAAACTCCGGTGGGGAGCTAGATATCCACTTTCTAACTATTAGTAATTTTGCAATAAATAATAGTTTTATTAATCCACATTTTTTTTCCTTAGAAATTTTTAATTTGGAATCATCACCCAGCAATACCAGTTGAGGTTGAAACACTATATCTGGGTCAATTTTTTCCAAAATGTTTTTAAAAATTCTATCCCAGTAATCAGCAATCTTAATACAATTCCATAACATGTGCAAATAGTTTGCTTCCGCTGCACCACATCTGGGGCAGTTAGAAGCTTTATTAATCGAGAACTTACTCAAAAGGACTGGCGTATAGTAAAGCCTATGTATCAAATTGAACTGAATAAGCTGATGGTTCATGCTTATCGATACTTTAGAAATATTTTTAAATATTATGTTCCAATCAAGAACACAATCGTTATTCAATTCCTTCTCCCATTTTATAACACAATTAAATTTTATTTTCCTTGACTTTATTTCCATCAGGGATTTATACAACCTGGAGAGAGGTTTTTTTCACATTTGTATTTTCTCAGTTTTTTTGTAAAAGTCATCCATATGGTCTTTATTGAGAGGGTTGCCATCTTTAAATTTATCAAATGCGTGCTTTAATTGGATATAGGAGAATCTTTCCTTCTCCATCAAGTCAAAATCAACTGATAATTTTTCCCATGTTTTGATTTTTCCTTCTTCCATTATATCTAGTACATATCTAATCCCTTTAAGTTTTAACAGTGGTAACTCTGGGATAGCCTTACATTCTTCTATATTAAGATTGTGCCATAACGGGGAAAAGGATAAAAAACCATTTCGACCAGTCATATTTCTTAAACTATTCCAGCATTCATGCAGGAGTTGTGCTGTCAACACGTTTTCCATAACTCCAGATTTTAATTGACCAGATTCTAACACCTCATAAATATCTGAAAAACGGCCTTTAATGTTAGTGATCAACCATTGTAAGAACTCGGCCTTATCCCATTCTTGTATGTATTGTAATTGTGCTGCTAAGTAATATACTCGAATATCTGGAAATGCTAGTCCTCCTTGTTCTCTTGAAGGACATAAGTAGTCTAGCTTAATCCGAACTCTCTTCCTTCCCCAAATCAGGTTATTAAAGATAGTTATGATTTTCTTAAAATATTTATCTTGTATCCACACCGGGGTAACCCCAAAAACACATAAAAGTTTGGGGATTAGAACTGTTTTAATCAAGACAATTTTATCGGCTTTTGATATTGGCAATTTGTTCCATATTCTTATTTTTTTTTCCATTTCGTTTATAAGGGGGAGCAAATTATAATCCAAAAATTCTTTTATATTATCTGAAATTTCTATACCCAAATATCTAAAACTTTCTCCTGGATATATGATTCTAAGTTTTGTTTGTAGTACTAAATCGCTTTTATCTAGTGGCATTAATATGGATTTTTCCCAATTGATCTTTAGACCAGAATAGAATCCAAATCTTTGAATAGTAGATATAACATAATCCAATTTTTCTTCCGGGTTCGTCAAAAAAAATAAAAGGTCGTCAGCATATAAGATAATTTTATCCTCTTCCCCCCTAGCTCCAAAACCCACAATATTTCCATCCTCTCTGATCAAACAGGCGAGAGGTTCCATTGCCAATGCAAAGAGTAGGGGAGAAAGAGGACAACCCTGTCTTGTACCCCTACTTAAATTGAAAAATTCTGAGTTCTCACCATTTATGTTAATGTTTGCTCTAGGACCATTATATAATAATTTAACCATTCCTATAAAAAAATTCTCCAAAACCTTGCTTTCTCATGACTGCCCATAAATAGCCCCACTCCACTCTGTCAAATGCTTTGACTGCATCGAGAGACAGAATGGAGCGGGGGGCCTCTCCTGGTGTAACTTGAATATTCCCAAATACCCGACGAACACACTGGTTGACCGTTCTACCAGAAATAAATCCCTGCTGATCACTATGTACTACAGTAGAGATTACTTTAGCCAACCTTCCCGCTAACACTTTGGCGAAAAGTTTAGCATCCGTGTTCAACAGGGAAATAGGTCTGTAAGATTCCATCCTTTCCGGGCATTTACCTGGTTTCAATATCAAAGCTATATTAGCTTCTACCAATTTTTCCCCCATTCCCCTAATATTCCATACCACAATTTTAGTGTTCATCCGTGCGTTTTAACAGAATGAAAAGTGACAAATATTAGAAATTTTATAAAACATATTCGTAAAAAATTCTTAATGTATACCAATACCAGACCGGTCTTGCCCCACCCCCCTCCCCTTCCCTTCCGTTGACTTGTCATATTTTTAACAAGTCTCTCAACCAACGCATGTTCCCCTAATACACCATTAATTAATTCATAATGATTTCAAACTTGCTAACCACTTAAATGTCTCTTCCTGTGACGAATGAAAATTAACCTTACCCTGATATTCTGTTCTCAATTTTGCTGGATACATTAAAGAATATTTAATCCCTGCCTCTCTGAGTTTTTTCTTGACTGGACCAAAAGCTTGTCTCTTTAATTGAGTGTCATATGAGTAGTCAGGATAGATTGCTATTTTTGAATTGTTATGGGATAGATTTTGTAACTCCCTTGACTTTCTCAATATATTATCTCTATCCCGGGAATTTAGAACCTTGGCTATTATAGCTCTAGGTCTAGAACCAGGGATAGGCACTCTTGCTGGTACTCTATGAGCTTTCTCTATGCCAAACAAAGGAGACAGATTTTCAATTCCTATTTTGTTTTTGATCCAATTTTGGACAAAAGTTTCAACACCTTCCCTTTCTTCCCCTCCTGTCCCTCATTGTTAGAAAATAAGACAGATTGGATTTTGTCTGATTTGTTTCATAAGTGAGATAAGCAGTGTCAGAGGTGTGTAGCATTCCCTTTATCCCCATTTCCCTAAAGCAAATATGCAAGCTGAGATTGCAGGGTTTATTGGGAAAGCAGAGATGAGAAATGTTGCGCCAACATCTATTGGAGGCATATCGGTAGCTTTGCTCAAAATGTATAGACTGTGTTATGACTAACGCAGGGCCTGAGTGGGAGGTGCATGACAAAGGGATTCAAAAATAACAGCAAAGAGAGCATCACCCCACTCCCCCCTTGCCACAGGGCATCCATTTTGCTCAAAATGTTTTTTCATTCCAGTCACAACTTAAAAATTCAGATGTCACTGTCCCAATATCCCTCTTCGCCTCAGGTTACATTAACTTTAAACGTACCACTCGTTTGGTTGTCTATAGCTTCCCAAGCTTCAGATCTGCTACTGAAATTATATTAGGGAATCACAAATAACACAGCTCCATGCGAGATCACGCTGTAAATGACAGCACAGCGTGATCTCGATGTGATGTGCTGTGCTGTAAGTCCCACACAAACGTTACCGAAGTGTAGGGATTGTGAATAGACATCGCGTCCTGGTTGGAAGCGATGTCTATTCACTCTCAAGGCACTTCAGTAACGTTAATGTGTGAGTAAGTGACAGCACATAGTGAACAACGCAAGATCACTATGTGCTGAGTATATGAATGGAGAGTAGTGTATGACGCTGATTGGTCACTGATTGGTCAGCGTCATACACTTCTCTCCACAACGCCCACTTGGTCAAAAAGTAAAAACACGCCCAGTTGTTTATTAAGAAAGTCATTAGCATAAATCTAAAATAGGTCATAACTCAGTCAAAATTGATCGTTTTTCTAAATAAATACCATTGTTGTGATGTACATTACAGCAGCGATCACATTATGTAGGAGATAGGGCACTTATAATGTGGTGACAGAGATTCTTTAAGTACCTCTAAGTCATCATGAGTCATTATTTCATATATAATGAAAAATGTAATGCTGTTAAGAAAGAAATTGCGGACACTTATGTCTATTTTCTAGCATCTTGTTTTAGATAAAGAAGCACGGAGTATGAGGATATCTAGCACTTTGTTTATACTGCGCTGTTCAACCTATAAACGGAGCGGACAGCTTTGTGCGCAGAACGTACAATGCCCCATTTGTTCTCGCAGTTGTAATCGCTGTATTGTTCTTTTAGAAATGGCTGGATGAAATTGAATTGAGCTTCTTGCTATTATTTTAGCAGTGAAAACCAGGATTCCTTTTACACATGAGAATAGGTCAATTCATAACAATCCACCAAAATACATTTTTATGATGGAAAGTATCACAAGAAAAACATACTTCAATAAAGAACAATGCAAGATGCGCACGTATAGAGAAATGTCTGTAGTGTTTCTCACGTCAGGGGTTTCAGACAACAAATAAACACTTAGCAAACAGGTCATGTCCATATAAAATTTATTACAGGCAGTTTATAGAAAGATTTCACAAGGGCTTATCCACACGTAACGGAATTGCTGCGTATTGCAGCGGAATACAGTGGCAGCAAAGTGGGTGTAATCTAACAAATGTCATCCACAGGCTACGGAAAAATTCTGTCCAAAAATTCACCTGTGGTACGTAATTTTATTTCCGCATCATGTCAATTATTGCTGCGGAAATTAATGAGGAACAACAATTCTGCAGCAAACTACAATGTACTGCTTAATTTGCTGTGGAATTGCTGCAGCATTTCTTACAGGGGGTGGAAATGACATCACAGGAGCAAAAAATATCATCACACAGCCGTTGGAAAAACGCATAAAAAAAACACAGCAAATATCCACACTATTTTCGCAGGAAAAAATGCATGACATTTCGGCAGTGGATTGTCTGCTAGTTGACGCGTAAATGCTGCAGAAATTTTCTGCAGCAAATCTGTTACGTGTAGACAAGCCCTAAGACAATGCCTTCCTCCACTCAGCAGTCTGAGATCAGCTGCATTTTACTACACATAGTAAATTAGAAAAATACTTGTACTATAAAGAATGGATATAGGGTATACACAAGCAGTCTACTTACAAAAATACTGTATATAGGATCACAATACGTAAAGATTAGTATAATGATATTGTCATCACAGCTGTCATGTCATCATCATTTCTATAACAGTTATTCTACAAAGTTCTGTCCATCAGAAAAAATAAAAGCTCAGTAAAAAGTTTTTCATTCATGTTGTGAGATCCTTTTATTGAAGTATGATGCCACATAATGCACATATAACTATTGGAGAGATTTATCCAAACTGGTGCAAAGGAAAAATGGAGTAGTTGCCCATAGCAACCAATCAGGTTTAAGTTCTTATTTTTCAGAAGCCCTTTTGAAAATTAAAGTTCCATTAAAAAACAAACTGAAATCTTTTGCGGTGGAAAAATAAAAAACAAAAATAATGTTGCATAAATATGCACACCCTTAAACAAATATTTTGTTGAATTACCCTTTGACTTTATGACAGCATTCAGTCTTTTTGGGTAGAATCTGTCAGCATGGCACATCTTGACTTGGCAATTGTTGCCTACTCTTCCTTGCAAAAGTGCTCCAAATCTGTCAAATTGCAAGAGCCCTCAGATTTTCAATGGGATTCAGGTCTGGGCTCTGGCTGGGCCATTCTAAAACTTTGATCTTCTTCTGGTGAAGCCATTCTTTTGTTGATTTAGAGGTATGCTTTGTGTCGTTCTGAAAGGTGAAATTCATCTTCAGCTTTTTAGCAGAGGCCTGCAGGTTTTGGGCCAATATTGACTGATATTTGGAGCTGTTCATAATTCCCTCCACCTTGACTAAAGCCCCAGTTCCAGCTGCAGAAAAACAGCCCCAAAGCATAATGCTGCCTCCATCATGCTTCACTGTGGGTATGTATGGTGTTCTTTTGGGGATGTATAGTGTTGGATTTGCGACAAACATACCTTTTGGATAAGTATGACATACCACGCACCCATTTTCATAGGTATCTACAGACCCAACATATTCTACAAACCCAATTCCATCACTTGAGAAATAACTTAACAATCTCTTCCTTTCCACTGATAGGGATTCTTAACTCCCAAGGTCCACGAGGCCTGATATCCGCTCTCTATACCCATTTGTTATCCGTCACGGTGAATTCCACTCCACTTGCTATAGAGAGTAGATGGAAACGATGTATTCCTACCATCCAGACAGATGAGTGGGATGATATTTTGGAGTCTCATCTTCAGGTTTCCCCATCCGCAAACAATAAAATGATCCAGTTATATATAATACCACCAGGCATACCTGACCCCGGTTAGGATATACAAAATGGGACGTTTGCCTTCTTCAGAATGTCTGAGATGCCATGTTCCGGAGGCAGATTTTTGGCATATGATATGGTCATGCACTGTCATTAGGGACTTCTGGAACGATATACTATCCCTGTTATCATCCTTATTACATGTAGGCATTCCTTCATGTCCTAAGATATGTTTGTTTGGTATACTGGATGGGGAGACATGGAATCACCACACTAGTACTTTCTTGAGAGAAACTCTATTTCTAGCACGGAAAACGAAGCACAACATTGGATGAATGATCGACCTCCATCCATTGGTTATTGGAAGGAATTGGTAAATTCTGTAATACCTTTTGAGAAAGTTGTATTTCTAAATCGTGGTTGTAGTACTAAATTTTCTAAGGTCAGGTCTGGGATATTTGGAATAACTCCCCTCTGACAGTCAACCCCGCCGCTGGTTCACCAGATAATGTGAGATAGGAATATAGGTGACCCACAAATTTTTATTATGTATCTCAATGGACTGGCTGTACCAGATCTATCAGTTGCTCATGGGTAACATGGGTCCTAGGTTGTTTTGTTTTCCTGTATATCTGTTTTTGGTTTTTGTCTTTTTGTTGAACTGTCATACATACGTCCTAGCAAACCAGTCTAAGCGCCATTATTAATGGGAAA
Source organism: Rhinoderma darwinii (assembly GCF_050947455.1). Lineage (NCBI taxonomy): Eukaryota > Metazoa > Chordata > Amphibia > Anura > Rhinodermatidae > Rhinoderma > Rhinoderma darwinii. The sequence continues at coordinate 187,176,004 of NC_134691.1, forward strand.
TCATCTGTTTGTAATGCTTTATATGTACTCATTACTTGACTTGCTATTTGTACATATCCTTGATCTAATATGCCATATATTGTAATTAGCAATGTGTGACTGTTTTTATACTTGTTACTGTAACAGTTCTTAATAAAACGAGTTTAGAATACCAAAAAAAAAAACAAAAAAAAAAAACATACCTTTTGGAATTATGGCCAAGAAGTTCAACATTGGTCTCATCAGACCATAACACGTTTCCCACATGCTTTTGGCAGACTTGATGTAGGTCTTTGCAAAATATAGCCGGGCTTGGATGTTTTTCCTTGTTAGAAAAGGCTTCCGTCTTGCCACGCCACCCAACAGCCCAGACATATGAAGAAAACTGGAGATTGTTGTCAAATGCACTACACAACCAGTACCTGCCAGAAAGTCCTGCATCTCCTTTAATGTTGCTGTAGGCCTCTTGGTAGCCTCCCGGACCAATTTTCGTCTTGTCTTTTCATCAAGTTTTGAGGGACGTCCAGTTCTTAATAATGTCACTGTTGTGCCAAATGTAATCCACTTCTTGATGACTGTCTTCACTGTGTTCCATGGTATATCTATTGCCTTGGAGTTCTTTGGTACCCTTCTCCTGACTGATGCCTTTCAACAATCAGATCCCTTTGATGTGTTGTGAGCTATTTATGGACCATAGCTGTAAAGGATCTGCCAGGCACAACTTCTGTGTATACGCCCATAGGTAATCAGTCTGCACCTGAGTCTATGTCTCTGAGACTGGCTCCAGCTTCCACCACTCAGCATGGCAGGCTTAGGAGTGGGAGAGCCTATCGCAGCCTGGCCAGACGGAGCTAGCTCTCGCCCTCTGTCTATTTATACCTGCCTTTCCTGTTCCTCCTTTGCTTGTGATTCTTCTCGTGTGGTTTCCTGGCCCAGCTACAGCTTCTGACTATTTGATCCTGCTCCATACTGACCCTGGCTTTCTGACTACTCTCCTGCTCTGCGTTTGGTACCTCGTGCACTCCCGGTTTGACTCGGCTCGTTCACCACTCTTGTTGCTCACGGTGTTGCCGTGGGCAACTGCCCCATTTCCCTTTGCTTTGTGTTCCCTTGTCTGTTTTGTCTCTTGCACTTACTGAGCTTAGGGACCGCCGCCCAGTTGTACCCCGTCGCCTAGGGCGGGTCGTTGCAAGTAGGCAGGGACAGAGTGGCGGGTATATTAGGGCTCACTTGTCCGTTTCCCTACCCCCGTCATTACAATAGCTTTTGCTGTCACATACAACAAAGAAAATGTCAGGAAAATCCCAATAGAACAGCTGAACTTTATATGAGGTTACTTAGAATCACTTTAAATAATGCCAGCTGTGCACTGACTACTATTTCACATGAGTTTAAATGTGATTGGCTAAGGGCATGGCCAGACGTGGCGTATTTCTGCAGACACTGTCTGCATCAATGCCGCACATAATCTGCGTTGCAGATTCTGTTGCGGCTTTGCCTAAAATGTGCAGTAAATTGCTGCGGATTAGTCGTTGCGTATTCAGATGAAGAGTACTTCCGGCTGTCTTTTAAAACATTTTATCTAAGTCTCGCTATAGACCTCGAAACACATAGGTCCAGCCAGAATGAAGAAATATCCTGTTCGTAAAACCAATACGCAACGCAACACACATAACATCTGCAGATTTCATTGCGGAATTTCGAATCTCCATTGAAGTTAATGGAGAAATTCCGCAATAAGTCTGCAACAAGTCCGCTACACGTCCGCAACAGCCAGTGTATGCTGCGGACAGCAAATTCCGCACCCCAGCCTATGGTCCGCAGCGGAGTTTTCTGCCACGTGTGCATGAACCTAACTAAAAAGTTGTGGAAACCAATGGAGAAAATGTCCGCTGCGGATTTCCGCAGCGGACTGGCCGCAGCGGAATTCCAGAGCAATTCCGCCACGTCTGGCCATGCCATAATTCTGAACACAACCACATCCCCAATTATAAGAGGGTGTTCACATTGATGCAACCACATTATTTTTGTTTTTTAATTGTATTTTTACCCTCTAAATGATTTCAGTTTGTTTTTCAATGGAATTGTACAAAAAGTTATGAAATTATTCATCTTGTACTGATTTTGTAACATGAAAAAAACTGGCATTTTAACAGGGGTGTGTAGACTTTTTTTATCCACTCTATATACACATTTGGTGCATTATTGAGCTTCTTGGATTTTTTCAGAAAATGTCTACCTAAATTTACCTGTGTTCATTGGCATCTGGCGTTGTTATTTTCGGACATGGACATCACATATGGACATTTCAGAAGATAAAAGGGTAAAGCTCCCATTTAAATTGTCAAGTCATTTGTAAATTTGCTTCAGGAATAATCCTTTCCCTCGCCAGACTTACTTTTGGGAGTGCTGGAGTAAAAGGTGGCAATTTAACAAATGCTACTGAGCATCATGGAGAGCTTGTATTCAGGAGCCTTTAGCTTGTATAGTTATTTATACAGAACAGGTACAGGTGGGGACATAACGCTGTGTTTTGCATATTCATGACTTGCCGTTGCTTTATAAGTATGCAAAGAATTTTCATATGCTGTTTTCTAGTTTGCATTGCGCTAGGTTTGTCTATGCCCGTATAACACCAGATGTATTTTATGACTGTGAAAAGACAGAATATCTAACAGCTGGAGTAACATGGCAATAAAACGTAGATTTACACATCAATCCAGAAATAACAAACGGGGGGAAAAAAATCGGTTTAATTAATGTTTGATTTTTTTCTCTTTTGCTCCTTAGATGCAGCATCTGGATCTGGAGAAGGTGGTAAGTTATGTTTTTCAATTCCAAATGGTCTGTATCTTAAAGTTAGAAGAGCAGGTATATTGTACACAATCTAACTCAGGAAATGGGACTAGTGTTAGTTCTTGTGTTATCAGTGACTATACAATAAGTCGCACAGGGAATATATCATTTTATTAATTTTATAGGAACCTAAATAAGGGACATTCAGATAAAATCAATCTAAATGAAGATTTCCTTTTGAAGCTATTTAACAATCTGTTACATCTCAACCTGCTTCTTCTCCTAGACAAACTGCTGTAAACTAGAGATGTGGGAGAGCGAATTCTTCCACCATAGGTGACTCAGAAAGCCCCTTTCCTGTACAACAGTGGCACACAATAGATAAATCAGGATGAAGTATACGAATACAGCTTGACTATGTTTATATCTGCATTGGAGGCTCCGTTAGGGTTTGCCAGAGATTACCGGAGACAACAGTGATTCATGCTGCGCTATTGCATCTGGTAAAATCCCGGGCACTCCGATGGAAAGCCAACGGAACCCATTAAAGTCAATGGGTTCCGTTGGCAACCGGCGGTATCTGTTGTACAACAGAACCGTTGGTTCCGTTATTCCCTTGTTCTGCTGCTCTGACGGAGCAAAACAATGGAACACACCAACGCAGGTGTGAACCCAGCCGCAATATTATGGCAGGTATAACTGCAATTATCACATTAGGCCAGAAATATAACTAACTACCGGACACTAAACTGTAGCTAAGATATCGCACAGTCCACAAAAGGGTGCAGCTGTGTCCTCTGTTGTTTCTTTGTGGGATCCACAAACATCTGCTGTTACCTGCACCAGTTTATGATAAAATATGTAAGTAAAAGAAGTAAAAAAATATCACTATGGGGGAGATGTATTAAGACTACGCCAGCCTTAATAAAAAGCAATCTAAAGTAAGATGTAACAAACTTATTAAGAGGCACATGCCTCCTAATAAATGTGTCACATCTTGGGCTGTCCGTGCGACACGAATGAAATCGAATTATAGTAAATGCGTCAGGCAATGGTGACCATGCCCATTCTGCTAAGCTTCACCTACTATTGTTGAAAAGTGGCGAAAGCAGGGGAAGTGACCCAAAAGTTTAGTTTTTTTTGCGACTTTACGTTGTTAACTTTCCCCCATTGTGTTACCGTTCTAGAAGGCAAGGACAGATAAGTCAGGCCAAAGCAAGGTTTGAAATGAGTGGTACTGTGGTGTTTAAAGTGGCCATTATCATGTACAGTGCCCAGTGACATGTTCCCTGCCAAGTTATATACAATATATTCCCTGTAGCTTTTGGTATTACAGTAACATATGTTCATTGCCCAGAGGTACATGCTATGCCCAGGCAGTTACACGGAGATATAAACACACACACATGCATTCTTGGGTATTCTGTGCCCACTCTTTGATCCTCACAGATACTAGTATTACCATACTAGATTCCAGCTCTTATATTTGTAAAATAAAGTTCAGAATAATACCGGCTTCTAGTACTAGTTGACATATACGTGTATATTTTTTAAATATAATATATCTAATCTTGGTTTAGTATCAACACTTTATTCCTGTGGTTTATGTAATACACTACATTATAGGCTGATGTAATTTCTTACAACTTAACATAAACTGCTGGTAATCCTATATTTATGAGCCATATATATATTTATGCTGTTATAAAACAATATGTAAAATGTAATTACACATATTTAAGAGCAGAAAACAGGACTGCTAAAGGATTGTTCAGCAAATTTCAAGCATTTTGCACAACTATGCAGTGGACTACGAATGTAAGACATACATTGCTCCATACAGACAAGTATGGGACGAGAAATGTAAATTTTTTTGCTTGCATTTCCATGTTTTATTTTATGAAGTGTTTACTTATTTTTTTAGTTTGTCTTTATATTGTACAGGGTAGATAAAATCTCTGTTTGCTACCCAGAAATAGTCAACAAGCGGATGTTGACAGAATTGTTAATTGTTACTAGTTAGGGCGGGTTCCCACAGGACGGATACGCTGCGTAAAAACCACACAGCGTATCCGACCTGGAACCAGCAGTACGTTCCGTCCGAAAACCGCACCACGTTGTGGTGTGTTTTCTCGGACGGAATTTCCGCTGCGGAAAGCAGCGGTAAAAACCGCTCTTATTTACGTAGGTTGTTGTTATGGCGACGCGTCCCTCCATCGCTGTTTGGTCCAGCCTCCCTGGATGACGCTGCAGCCCATGTGACCGCTGCAGCCTGTGATTGGCTGCAGCGGTGGTCACATGGGATGTAACGTCATCCCAGACGGTCGGCCTCCTGGGATGATTTTTCATCCTATGTGACCACCGCTGCAGCCTATCAAAGGCTGCAGCGGTCACATGGGCTGCAGCGTCATCCAGAGAGGCTGGACCAAACAGCGATGGAGGGGCGCGTCGCCATAACAACAACCTACGTAAATAAGAGCGGTTTTTACTAGTAACAAATAAAAATTCTGTCAACATCCGCTTGTTGACTATTTCTGGGTAGCAAACAGAGATTTTATCTACCCTGCACAATATAAAGACAAACTAAAAAAATAAGTAAAAACTGCATAAAATAAAACATGGAAATGCAAGTAAAAAAAATGTACATTTCTCGTCCCATACTTGTCTGTATGGAGCAATGTATGTCTTACATTCGCAGTCTACTGCATAGTTGTGCAAAATGCTCGAAATTTGCTGAACAATCCTTTAGCAGTCCTGTTTTCTGCTCTTAAATATGTGTAATTACATTTTACATATTGTTTTATAACAGCATAAATATATAGGAGGCCGGCTGCAGGAAGGAGGAGGGAGTTCTGGGTGACTAAGATTTTTTTTATTTTCCGCAGTTGCGTTTTTTGTGGTGTAATTGCTTCGAATATGCTGCAAAAGTCAAAACACTGGGCTTACCGTTGCGGGTTTTGCATCCCCATTGAAGTCAATGGGAAAAACCTGCAACTGAAAATCAACAAAAACGCAGCAAAAATTGACATGCTGAGGAATTAAATTCTGCACCGCAGGTCAATTTAACATTAAGCCCCATGCACACGACCGTGACCGCAATCACGGCCCGCGATTGCGGGCACGGCCGGCCGCCGACTGACAGCCGCATTTTCGGGCCGTGCTCCCATACAAAGTATGGGAGCACGGCCCGCAAAATGCAAAAGAACGGACATGTTCCATAATTCCTGGAACATTTTCACGGCACGGACACGCTTCCGTAGTGCTACGGAAAGGTGTCAGTGTTCAATGAAAGTGAATGGCTCAGTTTTTGTGGACCGCAATTGCGGTCCGCAAAAACTGAGGTTTTTTTACGGTCGTGTGCATGGGCCCTTACACTGCGTGTTTTTTCCAAAGCAAGGGCATGAGATTTTCTAAATATCATCCACTTTGCTGCTACTGTAAATGCTGCAGAATTTCCGCACAGAATTCTGTTGCGGAAATTCCGCAGCGTTTACGCTACGTGGGAATTCAGCCTTACAGTTTGTGTGTGTGTGTTAGTGTCTGCTATGTATAAGCTGTAGTTTGATCGGTCACCTGCAGTCCTACTATGACACATCAATATCCAGTGCAAATATGAGTTATTCATATGCGAATTCATATTTGTCGGTTAATGTATAAATAAGCACATGGTACCAGGCAGTCCTAAATAATCACACAAACTATATTCATAATTCATGTAAACCCATAATAAGATCTGTAAAAAGCAGTTAGCCTCCTTGTTGATGGTTTTTAAGTAGGAACAGATATTTTTGGTTAAAGAAAGAACTAAGAACATCAGAAAAACTTTGATATATTATAAAAAGTCTGATATCTGGTTTATATATTACAAGTTTTTTTGGAAGAGCTAAGGTATTAAAACATGTAATGGTAAAAGTGACAGAATTAAAGTTATATACTCAGTATTCAACCCAATGAAATTTAATAAAATATATGAATAAAAAAGTTCTCTAAAGTTACAGTGTTCTTATGTTTGTTTAGTCTACCAAATTATTAACCAGCAAAATTAGTTTCTCCGCAATTAGTGATATTGTATAAACATTCTCTGAATCTGCTGTACAAACATAGTCCCGACAGCACAGCTTGAACTACTCGAAATATCCCTGATTGGCGGTTTCCCCTTCAGCATAATCTGTGCTGGTAAGTACGAAAAACTTGACATTTAGCTTCTCTAATAATACCATGAAACAGAGGAGCCTGGAACAGAGCTTTAAAAAAAGCAGATGCCTTTAAGTTTGAAAAATGCTCCCCGCGGTGTCCCATGACAAGCAGATTTAGTACAGTGTCAAAGTTAATATACACCATGAGTGTTTGATCCTCATGTTTTAAAGTCCACAATAAATCACACACCATGAATCAATTGTCCTCCTATCCTCTCATGGGCAGCTCATCTTGTAAGGGCAACTGTCCACATCACCAAAAGCCACTTCTCCATTTATAATTACTGTAAAAAGGTTACAAGGAAAGTGTAATAAAAGAGAACTGACACCTTAATTGTCTAGAAATAAAATTAATATTTGATTTCAAAATTGACAATAATAGAAAAAAAGAAAATCATGTTGCACTTTCTATTCTCAACACCTTGGAGTACACCTTGTAAGTACTGTCCTATCCATTCATTTGGTACATGGCCATAAGGTCAATGTTAATTCTGAACATAGACCTTGTCCAAGTGCTCACAATGCACGCCCTACATGTCAACATGCACGGCTGTACACAAGCGCCATACCATCAGCATGCTGTGTTTAGAAAACTAAACCATTGACCCAAAAAGATACCACTAAAATGGCACAAAGCAAAATACAGTGTATGTAGATATTTTCATATCTTACTATAGACTTTAACATTTTAACATCTAACATCTGGCCACAGCCTTGTAGCTTCCCCCCCCCTCCCCCAAAAGCAAAAGCCACAGAAAATGCTGTATGTGACACCTGTGAGTCCGCTTGCTCAGCTGTTTCTGTAACTTCTATAGGAATAAACAGAAAGATCTGCGGATATCGCTCCATTATTCTCCGCATGGATGCTTTAAAAATTTATGAAATATTCCATGGATGTGCCATAAATGTTTCAGTTGAGAGTACCTCTTTAAGTAGCTTTTAAAAAAAAAAATGTGGTCGTATGTAATAATAATAATACTATATGTTTGTTTGTTTATTGCCCAAAACAATGGGGGGGGGGTCTAGATTCTGTTCAGCCCGTGGTATGTTCAGTAGTAGAAGAAAAAAGCCAAAATGTATGTTTTACAGTGTGCTCACATCAGTGTTCGGTTTCCATTGATGGGTTCCTTCAGACCTTTCCATCGGAGGAAACCATCAACGGAAAGGCAAGCGGAAACCATAGCTTCTGTTTGCATTACCATTGATGGGTTCCTCAGATCGAAAGGTCTGATGGAACCCATCAACCGGCCCTAGACTGACAATCTGTGAATTCTGTCAGCTTCCATAAGGGCCTACAAAAACAAATAGGCATGAAGTAGAGATAAAGGATATAAATCTCCCAAGGAATCTCCCTTGCCATGACTCCTACTATCTGTAAGATCTCTCAAGTTGCTAGAGCCATTGATGCCTTCAGTTCAGGGGAGTTATTTTCACACCTATAAACAATTGATAAGTTTAGAAACTTCAACCTCAATTTCAAAATTAACCCTTGCTTATGGTTTTTCAGTCTCCTAACTAGAAAAATAAGGATAGAAGTATCGTCCGGGATTAAGTAGTAAAGAAAAAATTGTGTAGTAATATTTCAAAGCAATATATGTGTAAAGAGCATAGTGTAAAGCGTGCGTACACATAGTTATCTATTTCAGAGGTCCTGTCACACATGGCTAATGGCACACTTCGAAGTTACTACTTCGGACCTGTTATAGAAAAGATGTCATCAGTGGAGTCCAATTAAAACAAAAAATAGTAAGGATGCACTCCTCTTTATTTGTTGGTGCTGTTCAGGTTCGGGTTGTACCCCACTAATAGATATATAGAATAACCCAAAAGCACACCAAAGACATATGATTGTATTGATTCCAAGGAAGAATTATTTATTTTCATTCATTCCACATGGTATAATATTGTACAGAGCAGAAATTTTAATGCAAGCGATAGGTATTTAATTTGAAGTTTCGGCCCAACCAAGGCCTTTCTCACAATCGCTGCAAGGAAAGCAAAAAATACAAGATCACATATAACATTTTGTATAGGACAAAGGAAATCCAAAAAAAAAATACAAATAAAAATTAGACATAAATACATTCAACAATTCAAATAAGAAAGATCAATCCTGATAAAAAATGACAATATAAATGGTATCCTGCGTAAGCGACAAGACATATTTCATATACTTGGCCGTTTATGATCCAGTGCTTGTAGTTCCATAATATAATAGGGATAATCCCCCTAAACTTAGGTATGCAGGTAGACACAGGGGGTATGACATAAAAACACAGGGATATGCAAATTACAATATAGAACATAGACACAATTTAAGGCATCAGGGCCTGATCTGGTTGGAGAGGTATTGATAAAGTACCTCTCTGGACCATACCATAAAATACCGGCGTGGAGAAAAAGTGGCGGATAGTGATATGCATAAGAGCACAATAGAGGATAGAAAAGTAAATTGGGACCGTAGGTATCTAGGTAGTATCGCTGCTGGTGCCGTACCTGCATGTAGTTTCCCAGAGGTATAGTGTTACGACGGCGTCTACCAGACGCTCCAAGGTGTGGAAGTGTTCACGGCAGCGTCCATTTTTATGGCGCCCGCTCCTACAACCGGATATCCGGTACGTGGCACGCAAAACAATGTTGGCGCATGCGCAGTCTAAGGGGTATCATCGCCCAGTGGAACGCAAGCTGTCCTCATTGATATGACGCCCATTTAAGGTCTTTAGGCTTACTACATTGTATTTATGGCATAGTTAATTATATAGACGGCATTCGACGGTATAAACCGTATTAATGGTAGAGGTGAAATAGTTATAGGAGCGGTTGTAGGAGCGAGCGCCATAAAAATGGACGCTGCCGTGAACACTTCCACACCTTGGAGCGTCTGGTAGACGCCGTCGTAACACTATACCTCTGGGAAACTACATGCAGGTACGGCACCAGCAGCGATACTACCTAGATACCTACGGTCCCAATTTACTTTTCTATCCTCTATTGTCCTCTTATGCATATCTCTATCCACCACTTTTTCTCCACGCCGGTATTTTATGGTATGGTCCAGAGAGGTACTTTATCAATACCTCTCCAATCAGATCAGGCCCTGATGCCTTAAATTGTGTCTATGTTCTATATTGTAATTTGCATATCCCTGTGTTTTTATGTCATACCCCCTGTGTATACCTGCATACCTAAGTTTAGGGGGATTATCCCTATTATATTATGGAACTACAAGCACTGGATCATAAACGGCCAAGTATATGAAATATGTCTTGCCGCTTACGCAGGATACCATTTATATCGTCATTTTTTATCAGGATTGATCTTTCTTATTTGAATTGTTGAATGTATTTATGTCTAATTTTTATTTTTATTTTTGATTTCCTTTGTCCTATACAAAATGTTATATGTGATCTTGTATTTTTTGCTTTCCTTGCAGCGATTGTGAGAAAGGCCTTGGTTGGGGCGAAACGTCAAATTAAATACCTATCGCTTGCATTAAAATTTCTGCTCTGTACAATATTATACCATGTGGAATCAGTGGAGTCCAGGCATTGAGAACCCCCATAGGCTAAGATATAAGATATAATTTGCTCCTCTTTGGGCTAGTGATTTGTGGGGATCTCAGCATATTGACCCTGCCTGACATGTCTCTATAGTATTTTTATAAGTTGGTTACCTATATTCTAAATAGAGAAAATACTTAATTTAGGAATCGCAGCAGTACCATCTTTATATTCAGCATTTTCTTAACCAGCTAAGGCCCCCTTCACATCACGTTATTGCCTGCCGTTGGAGGTATATACGTCAGGAGGACTCTGACATATATCTTCAACAGGAGGCTGCAACGCAGTGGGATAGGTCACCCAAGCAGCCTCCCCTGGCAGAGCAATATTTCATGCTCTACCAGGGTACTCCGCCCCTAGGGAAGTTCCTGACGTTACTGTCCATATATGGGCAGTGATGTCAGGAGTTTCTTTGTGCAGAGCGCTTCCTGATGCTCTGCCTGGGAAGTACAGCCCTAAAAAAGCTACTAACATTACTGTCCATATATGGACAGTGACATCAGGAGCTTCCTCGGGTGCCAAAGTCTGCCAGCAGATCATTTCCGATGCTCTACCCGGGGATTCCGGTCCTGGGGAAAAGCCTGACATCACTGTCCATATATGCATAGTAACGTCAGAAGCTTCTCCAGGGTCAATGTCCACTGGCAGAGCGCTTCCAATGCTCTACCGGGGACTCTGGCTCTGATGAAGCTCCTGACATCACTGGCCATATATAGAGAATGACGTCATTAGCTTCCCCAACCAAAGCGCTTACGATTCTCTACCCAGGGACTCTGGCATTGGGAAGCTCCTGACATCTATCTATACCCATATATGGAGTTTCTATACCCATATATGGAGTTTCTTGACATAAACGTTTAATGTATACCTATGACGGATGCCATAGAGTGGGATCCCTCACTCATAGGCTGCCATGTTAAAAAAACAAAACAGAAAAGATGGAATAGCACAGTCTACTACACTATATGCTATTTAATCCTTCAAAAAGAAAAAGTATACTGACATATACCAGCCCAACTGATGCTCTGCCCGGGGAGTCCAGCCATGGGGAAGGTCCAGACTTCAATGTACATATATGGACAGTACCATCAGGAGCTTCCACCAGAGCCAAAGTCCGCCGGCAAAGCGCTTCCAATGCTCTACCCGGGGACTCTGGCCCTGGGGAAGCTCCTGACATCACTGTACATATATGGACAGTGACGTCAGAAGCTTCCTCAGCCAAAGCACATACAATGCTCTACCCAGGAACTCCGGCCCTGGGGAAGCTCCTGACATCACTGTCCATATATGGAGCCCTATGTAAAAGTGTATTTCGTGAATGTACAGTACTTGTGTATGTGTGCATGTATGTAGTAAGTATGCTTATATGTACAGTAGTTTGTGTGCATATATGTGCAAGTTGTAAACGTGTTTATATATTACATGTACATAGTAGTAAGTGTATGCACCGATTACGTAAATATGTGGACAACATTTGTGAGCCAGGGCTGATTACAATTCCCAGTTTAGTGCTGTTTGACACCTGCATAGTATCTGACTGTAGGCCTGTGTTAGTGCTGTTTGACACCTGCATAGTATCTGACTGTAGAGGTGGACTTGACCCGTTGCTTCTGCATTGTATACAAACATATGCAGCACAGTCATGACAGCAGCAGTAAGTAGGACTTACAGATCCGCATTCCGCAGCAGATGTTAATTAGTTTTGCAGCATGCGCGTACACGGCTGGCGATGTGCTTTCCAGTACAGTTTGTATAATGATAGCACAACAGATAAACACTGGCTGAGATGACTGTTTAGGAAGCATTTGATTTCTAGAGGATTTTGTCAGAACTCAATTTGCTGCTTCATCGTCTTCTTGGCGAGGTTCAATTGCTAAGGCAGAAAGTAAACATTACATGTAAACGTGTGGGATTAGATAAATGATGACTGGCAAAGACTATCATAAATCCTGATAGAAATCAGAATGTATCGATCATTGGCACAAATCCACAGCAATCTGCTTGACCAATTGTATCCACCGCCTCATGCGTATAAATTACAGAAAGCACTTGTCTGACTTCTCAACACAGCTTTTTCAAAGTATCTTAGTGCTAAATGCCGTATATTGTTGTAATGTGTGATGTGATTTACGGCTCTCATTTTTTTGTGATAGATTGTGTTGTACTAGATCCATTTTTTAGACTTCATTTGTTAGGGTCAGCATGCTAAAAACTATGGTTCTATCCCACCTTTTGGGGTGAACACTATACCAGAGACAGGAAGAATGATGTCTTATTAAAAGATATAATTGGTTTATCCACCAGAAAAGTATTGCACTATATTAATATGGGATGCTCGAATGTAATTATCTACCCACTTAACATATACTGACACGCTAGCAAAATACCTGCTGGATCATTCTATTAAATATGAAGTCTATTATCTCCATAGCATAATAAGAATCTGAGTGATACACATTAAATTCATAGAGGTATAGAAAGTAGATCAGTTATATATTGTAATTTTTTTACATTGAACAACTTATAATACAATCAGAGACCGGTCCTTATGGTGCGAGCATCTCAAATTGGTGGTATGCCATACCATTAAAAGACGGTGGGTTATCTAAATACCTATGCTGACAAGGTGGATTCCTGTATGACCGCAATTTATTCGGACACACGTGGATAGGGGAAGACAGAGCATCAGGTCGGATCCGGAATACTGATTGATATAGCAGGTTGAACTGGATGGACTTGGGTCGTGTGTGTCAACCTTACTGACTATAATGATGTCTCTAGGGTCATATCACCATGACATACTTCTAGGAACTTGACAACTTTATTACATAATTGGTCCGCACATTCACAAGATTTCAACCCTATCATATATTTTTGGTATTAAACAAACAGAGTGTAAGAGAAAAGATCTATATTCCACAGTTTTGAGATACCATCATGCTGGCATGGTAGTGCATCCTTGCTGCGTACTACTGACATCCTGCAGAATACATACCATGGCACATTAAGGCTTTGTTTAGACCATCAAATCTTCTACATTAAAAAAGAAAAAAAAGTATAACAATGTAACACACTCAAAAAAGAAGACACTTTTATACATCTGGCCCATTGGTGGTGTGAACATACATTTTATAGCTGCTGTAGTATAATACAATCGGGCCTTGGATAACCATTGCTGCTTTTCTTCATTTTTTTTTACTCTTTTGCAAAAAGAATCATGTTGTTATCATAAGAAGCCACCTTCATATATGTATAAAGTATAGTTAGTACATCACAAAATATATGGTGCCACTTCAGACAGTCAAGTAACTGCACAAATGAATATAGTTTAGGAAAGATTCCAAGAGGTCCTGAGGGTGCGGTATGACTACTTGTATTTTGGTGGAGTTTTTTTTTCAGGTTCTTCCCAAACAAATGACTGATGGAGCTACTACACTTTATGAAGCCAGAACAGTTACTAAATTATCAGTGTTGGAAGAACGGCAGTCAAGTGTCACCACAAAAATTACAGTCCTTGTTCGGAGACATATGGCATTTTTTACAGTAATTGGCCGGTTTTAGAGATAATAATTTAAGTAACTGCGTTGGTCACAACATTGTGAACCTCGAAAAGGAATGGGCTCTTGAGTGACATTCTAAACTCTAAAATAGCACTGCAGAAGCTGATAAAATGACAAAGACTTGGTAGAGATAGATATACATATATATACACTAGTTTTTATACCCAGCATTGCTCGGGAGGTTGACTTACGGTATAGATAGAGTAAAAGCTCACTATTTAAATACCTCTCAGTATGAATTTAATTGCTACCTCTCGATATGAATTTAATTGCTAGAGAGTGTAAATAATGTTATTGGAAGCATAACAGAAATGAAATGAAGCAATATATTCATTACAGATTTAGGCCTCATTCACACGAACGTAAAAACGCCCGTAATCACGGGCCACAATTACGGGCCCATAGACTTCTATTGGCCACGGGTACCTTCCCGTTTGTTTACGGGAAGGTGCCCAGGCCGTTGAAAATTATAGAACATGTCCTATTTCAGGCCGTAATTACGGCACGGGCAGGCCAATATAAGGCTTCATGCCCACTTCAGTCTTTTTCTTCAGGGTGCTGTTTTTCAGACGGCTAGCACCCTGACCCATTCATTTCAATGAGGCCATGCACACTTCAGTTTTTTTGACGGTCCCGTTGCTCCGTTCTGACAAAAGTAGAGCATGTCCTACTTTGGTCCGAGATTCTGTGACCGTGAGGCCCATGCAAGTCAATGGGGCCGTCAAAAAAACTGAAGGCACACGGAAGGCATCCGTGTGCAGTCCGTGTGTGACGGAGCCGTTGCCTAGAAACAGCCGGGCGGGCAGAGGTACACATACAGACAGATACTGCACTGCACTAATCGGCAGCCCCTTCTCTCTGTCAGCACTGATATAGAGAAGAGGCTGCTGATCAGTGCTGGAACGCAGCGATAGTAAGAAAAATAAGTTCATACGTACCCCGGCCATTGTCTTGGTGACGCGTCCCTCTTCTGACAGCTAGTCGGACCTCCCTGGATGACGCGGCAGTCCATTTGACCGCTGCAGCCTGTGATTGGCTGCAGCAGTCACATGGTCTGAAACGTCGTCTCAGGAGGCCGGACTTGAGGAAGAAGCACGCAAGCAGGGAGTTCTGGGTAAGTAGTAATTTTTTTTGTTGCAGGTTTTTTATAATGAACCATTAATCTATATTGTGAGCGCCACACATGATATTCCCTATCCAGCGGTAGCCTCTGTCCAGGGTGCTGAAAGAGTTAAGGGGCTGCAGTAACTCTTTCAGCACCCTGGACAGTGAGTACCGCTGGACAGGGAATACCATGTGCGGCGCTCACAATATCATGTACATAGTGTCAACGGGTTTCAGTTTCCTCTTGGAAACTGAAACACAGAAGTGTACAATGAGTACACACGGGAAGCACACGGTTCCAATCACGGACACACGGATTCGTGAAAAACGGCCGTGAAAACGGTGATGAAAGTGTGCATGAGGCCTAAGTCTATGGGGCTCTCGTAATTAGGGGTGGCTACGTGTGTGCACCCGTAATTACGGGAGCGTTGCTAGGTGACGTCAGGGGATAGTCACTGTCCAGGGTGCTGAAAGAGTTAACTGATCGGCAGTAACTCTTCCAGCACCCGGGACAGTGACTACCTCTGGAGTTAAAAGTATTAAAAGTCAACTTACCGAGAACTCCTGCTTCTTCCTCCAGTCCGGCCTCCCGGGTTTCATCTCATGTGACCGCTGCAGCCAATCACAGGCTGCAGCGGTCAAATGGACTGCTTTTATACTAATGAAAAATCGGGCTTCAAACAAACTTTCCAAAATATATATTAGATATATATATATATATATTTATATTTATTTATTTATTTATTTATTTATTTATTTAATAATTTTGTTCTGCACAGGTATAGCTTAACATTTCTTTTTAGATTGTTAGTATGTGATGGACTTTCTGTATCCCATAACTCTCTTCACGGGACGTGTAATGCTTTTCCTTTCTTTTTTAGGTTTAGGTTTACTCAGTAGTTAGTAACACTGCAGGCTTTGTAAAAAAAAAAAAAATGAAATTGTGGTTCTGGGAAGCATTATATTCTCAATTCTTACTGCGTAGATACAATTTGAAACTAGATAGGGTCATATTCTGGGAGAAGGTTAAACTAGTACTCTTTCTTTTCACTCGGGTCAGTTTTCTGAGATGTTAGCGTGTTTGCTATGGGTAGGAGCATGAAGTCTTTGTACTGGATACTCCTAGTTTACACCTGCTGGCTTGTAACTTGCCACACATACTGTTCTACAGTTGAAAGGAAGGTCTCTAGAACAATTTGACCTACCCATATTTTCATATCACTTTACATTTTGTTCATCCCCATGTATTTCCATTATGTCGGCAGCACATCTCCCTGTTTTCACAGGTAGATGTGCTGCCCACAACGATAATATTTATTACAAATGAGATGAACGCTCCTTTACCCGATCATTGGTCCGTGTAAAGGTCAGGTGTTAATATCATCATTGGTACTCACTACCGAGGTTCATTGGAGTACTACCAGTAAGGCGGACAATTGGAACCTAGGGCTATCCTTTATTTGCCATGAGTCATGTCAGCAAATCATGAAAAGCAAAGTAAATGACTTCATCTGTGTTCTTGTTTCTTTTGCAGAATATGAAGGATCTGGGACTGAAGTTCATAGAAAACATCCTAAATGTGGTGCTTGCAAATATGGTGCTGAGTGTGATGAAGACGCAGAAGACATAGGGTAAGCACAGTCATCTTTCCTTCACAATATTAGATTTGCTGCAGATTTACACTCACATAGCTGTCAGACTGGCCAGATTCAGCAAAATTCAATAAAAGGTAAAGGTAGTTAGATAGGTGGATTTGTATTCAGAAGAGCAGTATTTTTTAGAAGCAACATGGTGATATACTGTAAGCTATTGATGAGGCCGGAGGACGTTTATGCTATGAATCCTATTTGTTGTAATTGTGAAATTGAGATATGTGTGGTTTTTTTTCTGGTTTTGGATAAATTAAAGTTATTCATCATGCAATAATATTTTAGGTTTTAATTATTCACCATTCTCCAAATCTCTGCTTGCTTTCAGTGAATGTGAACAGCCTTGTTTGCATCCCAAGGCTACAAACCTCTCCTGATCGTGTCCTGCTGACACACGCACAGGGCTCGCTGCAAGAGAAGCGAGTTAGGATACATTCACAAAGGCATGCAACTGTTTCAGAAATACTAGATTAGTACAGTTTTCAGCCTCTAAATGTAAACAAGAATGTTTCCATTCACTAACATCAAGCTGAGATCATGAAAATGGTGCGAAACACAAATCTTGTTAGAAAGTTTTGTAATATTTCGGATGGGGGTATAAAGATAAAGAAAGAAATACCTCTCCTCAGTTGCCCCGCAGCTTTTCTTCTGGCTCCCAGAAGGAATTTACACTGTGCTGCCGTCCATTATAGGCATGGGCAACGTGTAGGGAGTGTCTCAGGCTAGCGCTTTCCCCATATTGCCAGTTCAGGAAAGCGATTTGAAGTCATGGCGACAATGGTCGCCATGACTGGTGCCGGGATCCGATGGAGTAAAGGATGTCAGGGCTGAATATAGTTATTCAGCCCTGACAGTAGCTCTAATGTGCTAAAGATCTCTCTAATTGTAGTGTGGGTTTTTTTTTTCCCAATAATCCGCAATGATACAAACATAAGAGATCATTTTGGTAAAGACAGGATTAGGAAATGCGTTTCTGGAAAGTGGCAATGCCTTTTATTCTTTTTCACAGTCTGTTTGTAGACACCAAATAACAGTGAAGAAAACACTCTGAAAACTCTATAATTATGGTCAGTGTGACCCACGGACCCACCAGTGTCCATTACATGAATACATCCCTTTTGTGTCTGGGTTGTGATGGATGTAATGGCTTCGCTGTTGTTAGATGAGCCTCTATCTGATCCGCAGTAAAAGCTTTTATTCTCTAGAAAGACTGTAGATTAAATGCTGTAGAGAGTGTTAGAAACCGACTATCAAATGTCATTTCTCACACAATATTTTCTCGGTTTGGTCTAAAGTATTTAACAGACCAGTTTTATTAGTTGATGTGTAAATTGCAGGGTTGAAAACCATAATCTGTCCTAAATATGTGTAATGAGGAAAGTGTGTCAGCAAGTACATGCAAGGACGACAAAAGGGATGTGGAGCGATGCGGTGTGGAGAGTGCCGCCATGCAGCAAATTCCTCTCAGTCATGTGTTTTACTAAAGGACGTGTTAAAAAATAAACTTTACTAAATTATTCATTCATGTTCTGCAAAGTATTTAGTGCCCCGAGTCCACATGGCCATGCCTTGCTTCATGTAATATATATAGGTCATCATTTTATTTTAGGCGGTGAGAAATACACTATTGGCCCTGTATTAATAAAAAATAGCCACATTGAAATTATTAATAAGCAACACAAACCAACCCAGCTGCCAAGACTATAATAATGGATCCGGCTGATCTCTGTGTGTGGTATATATATATATATATATATATATATATATATATATATATATATATATATACACAACAACGGAGAAAAGCAGCAGCACTCACCCCACAGGGAAAAATGTATAGAACTGGGTGCCCAGCAAGTAGTCCCGATCCTCGGACTAAATACAGTTATTACAAAAAAGAAGATCTTGCAGCACTCCGATAGGCAATAAAAAAGCGTAGTTTATTCAGTCCACATCAAGCAAACATGCAACGTTTCTGTCCTGCAATAGGAGCTTTGCTGATGCTTGAGAAAGATCCTATTGCAGGATAGAAACGTTGTATGTTTGCTTGATGTGGACTGAATAAACTATGCTTTTTTATTGCCTATTGGAGTACTGCAAGATCTTCTTTTTTTTACGCAAATGGAGCAGCACAGTAGCAGGAAAGACCTCACTGTTGGTGCAAGCTTCAGAGGAACGACCCTGGATCGATACACCACTCTTTTGTTCACAAACTTGTTCTAGGAGGATTTGCTTGCACCCATCCACTTTAGCCGTGCTGCTTTCCTTTTGTGTGTATATGTATATATATATAGATACTCTACCGTTCAAATGTTTAGGGTCACTTAGAAATTTCCTTATTTTTGCAAGAAAAGCACAGTTTTTTTTCAATGAAGATAGCATTAAATTAATGAGAAATACACTCTATACATTGTTAATGTGCTAAATGACTATTCTAGCTGCAAACGTCTGGTTTTTAATGCAATATCTACATAGGTGTATAGAGGCCCATTTCCAGCAACCATCACTCCAGTGTTCTAATGGTACATTATGTTTGCTAACTGTGTTAGTAGGCTAATGGATGATTAGAAAACACTTGAAAACCCTTGTGCAATTATGTTAGCACCACTGTAAACAGTTTTGCTGTTTAGAGGAGCTATAAAACTGACCTCCCTTTGAGCTAGTTGAGAATCTGGAGCATTACATTGGTGGGTTTGATTAAACTCTCAAAATGGCTAGAAAAAGAGAGCTTTCATGTGAAACTCGACAGTCTATTCTTGTTCTTAGAAATGAAGGCTATTCCATGCGAGAAATTGCCAAGAAACTGAAGATTTCCTACACCGGTGTGTACTACACCATTCAGAGGACAGCTCAAACAGGCTCTAACCAGAGTAGAAAGAGAAGTGGGAGGCCCCGCTGCACAACTGAGCAACAAGACAAGTACATTAGAGTCTCTAGTTTGAGAAATAGACGCCTCACAGGTCCTCAACTGGCAGCTTCATTAAATATTACCCGCAAAATGCCAGTGTCAACGTCTACAGTGAAGAGGCGACTCCGGGATGCTGGCCTTCAGGGCAGAGTGGCAAAGAAAAAGCCATATCTGAGACTGGCTAATAAAAGGAAAAGATTAATATGGGCAAAAGCACACAGACATTGGACAGAGGAAGATTGGAAAAAAGTGTTATGGACAGACGAATCGAAGTTTGAGGTGTTTGGATCACACAGAAGAACATTTGTGAGAGGCAGAACAACTGAAAAGATGCTGGAAGAGTGCCTGATGCCATCTGTCAAGCATTGTGGAGGTAATGTGATGGTCTGGGGTTGCTTTGGTGCTGGTAAAGTGGGAGATTTGTACAAGGTAAAAGGGATTTTGAATAAGGAAGGCTATCACTCCATTTTGCAACGCCATGCCATACCCTGTGGACAGCGCTTGATTGGAGCCAATTTCATGCTACAACAGGACAATGACCCAAAGCACACCTCCAAATTATGCAAGAACTATTTAGGGAAGAAGCAGGCAGCTGGTATTCTATCTGTAATGGAGTGGCCAGCGCAGTAACCAAATCTCAACCCCATAGAGCTGTTGTGGGAGCAGCTTGACCGTATGGTACGCAAGAAGTGCCCATCAAGCCAATCCCACTTGTGGGAGGGGCTCCTGGAAGCATGGGGTGAAATTTCTCCCGATTACCTCAGCAAATGAACAGCTAGAATGCCAAAGGTCTGCAATGCTGTAATTGCTGCAAATGGAGCATTCTTTGACGAAAGCAAAGTTTGAAGGAGAAAATTATTTCTCCTAGGTTTTTGTTCCAAAAGATGATAGGATATTAAGCTAACTTTATTATTTTTTCAGTTCCTCAGAGCCTAATTCAGTTTTATTAACCTACCAAAAAACTCTAGCTCTGTGCATATTACCAGGTCTGTTTTTGCTTCTCCATTTATTAGTTCAAGCACTTGTCCTCCCATCTTAGCCAAACATTCAAGCCAACTTTCATGTCTGCTTTTGACTTAATTTGTGGAGCCATGTTCTATTCCAGTCACCTTTTTGAGCCATATGTAGGAATCGCTG
Source organism: Rhinoderma darwinii (assembly GCF_050947455.1). NCBI lineage: Eukaryota > Metazoa > Chordata > Amphibia > Anura > Rhinodermatidae > Rhinoderma > Rhinoderma darwinii. The sequence goes on from NC_134691.1 coordinate 187,196,893, forward strand.
TGCTTTTCTGGGTACACAGCCAGCCAAGGGTATAGTTCTTACCCTTGGGGATTCTGTCTGCTAGTGGGTAGCTCCCAACGTGATCAACAGAGACGTGTCCTTCACCCCAACAACCGTACATGTAACCAATCACTCTTAGTGGGACTACTGTGGGGGTTGACCTCCCCAACCTCAGTAAATACTGCTCAGCATAAAGTTGCTGGAAGAATCTGCATAAAGTTTAGTAAATAATTGTGTTGGTGACATCCCAGACATCATAGTCTCAAGTCCTGGTCTTGTTACACACAGGAACTGTAACATGAAGAAGAAAAGAGGACTGAGGGTCATATAAAGAACGTGAAGGTACCAGGTTCTTCTGGACCAGGTTGGGGGCATTTGTTGGGGTTTTATGAGGGAGATGTGGTGGGATGGCTCTCTCTTCCCAATATCTTGACTTTATCTCTTGAGGATTGGCAGGAACTTGCACTGACTGCTTTGTAGCAATAGCAATAACATCTTATTTTTCATTCTACAGTTATGTGATAACAGGGTAGACGGTAATAATGTTGGTAATAACGAACACTTTCAGTTCACTTGGTGGCTTCATACTGCCTGAAGATACATGGGACTGTCAAACCTTCCTCCCACTGCCGTGAATATAATCGAATTGTGTCTACATTGTGTATGAAAAATGAGATTTGTAACCGAGTTATTCACTGCACTCACAAATCACTTATTATGTCATAGTAATATCCAGCTATGTAGCGAGAAACAATCCTCCATATACAGGAGCCTAAAAAGCTTATAATTGTCAGAAAATGGAGTTAAATGCCATCTGCATTCATTTACCTCACCTTCCAGCATGGAGTGTAGGGGACAATTTGCTGTAGCTGCTCCTTATCCCGCATGAGATTCCTATCTTCACACACAATCAAAATACATAGTAATCAGTTGCTAAGATGTCAGACTGGAAAAACTCCAGGAGTCACACACTCTGAAACTAGACCCTTCAGCCAAACATAACCCTGTGACCTAATATAACCTTGTGTGCTTAGGTCAGCCATTTTTATCTGCATGTGTCTTGGCCTCCAGTCCTGAGGTATGATATAGAACTAGAATCATGTATAAATTCACCATCAATTTGACACTTGCTGACACATTTTGGTTACATATGCAGAATTCTCTATCTTTTTATCACTTGTAGTGTAGGTGAAGCGACGCAAATATATAATGTACTATAATTATCCGAATAGCTCCTGTCAGCAGTGGGATCTTTCCATTAATAACATACAAGGCTGTAAGGAGTTTTAAATTCCCTGCCGCTGCCTTTTGATTCCATCAGTGATCTGTAGGCTGCTATATGAGAGCGTCTACAATAACAACACTATACTAGGAAAATGCTAATGCTATGCACAAATATATTATTGTAGGCTCACTAAAAGAAAGTGTACACTGAATTCCGCAATCCTTTGTATGAATAGTTTATATACTTTGTGTTTAAAAGGAGTGGATCTCATCAAAGGAATGCAGGAGTCCTCAAATTTTCTGAGTGGTCCATTCTTTGACACCCTTCCTATCAGCTAGAGTGGACAGTCACTGCAAAAATCAACTCTTTCTCTGGCGGAACCAGTGCGACCATGTATTACATTGTGTAATACAACATTACAGCGGATCACTGAGGTTTCAGCAGCTTAGTGACAACGCCTTTAATACAGCTATGTGAATGACACCTATATATCAGACTCTATAAACATACTCAAATATGATGTATATATATATATATTATATATATATACACAGGGCTGGCGTCAGCACCTGGCAAACCCGGGCAAGTGCCAGGGCCCACTACCATTGGGGGGAGCCAACTCGACCGCCGGGTTCTATCACTGCCGTCGTCACGGCATCACTGTCCATATATGGACAGTGATGTCAGGAGGAGAGTAGGAGTCCCAGGCAGAGCGCTAGTGGCTCTACTCCGGGACTCTGTCTATGGGGAAGCCCCTGACATCACTGTCCATACATGGACAGTGATATCAGAGGGAGAGAAAGAATCCCAGGCAGAGCGCTACAAGCTGCTCTGCTCCTGGACCCTGTCTCTGGGGAAGACCCTGACATCACTGTACATATATGGACAGTGATGTTAGAGGGAGAGAAGTAGTCCCAGGCAGAGCGCTAGCGGCTCTTCTCCGGGACTCCGTCTTTGGGGAAGCCCCTGACATCACTGTCCATATATTGACAGTGTTGTCAGGAGCAGAGCAGTGTCCCAGTCAGAGTGCTAGTAGCGCTCTGCCCGGGACTTTGGCTCTGGGGTTGCCCCTGACATCACTATCCGTATATGGACAGTGATGTCAGGGGTTCCCCAGAGCCGGAGCAGAGCCTTTTCTAGCGTTCTGTCCAGGACTTCAGCTCTGCTCCGGACATCACTATCTATATATGGACAGTGATGTCAGGAGCTGAGCAGGAGTCCCAGACAGAGTGCTAGTAGTGCTCTGCCCGAGACTATGGCTCTGGGGTTGATCCTGACAACACTGTCTATATATGGACAGTGACGTCAGGGGTTTCTCCTGAAGCGGAATCCCCAGCCAGAGCATCGGCAATGCTCTGGCTGGGGATTACACTCCTAGAGGGAACCCCAAAAGCGCTACCTACAGGGAGGGAGGCTGTGTGGTACTACCAGGGAGGGTAGCTGTGCGGCACTACCATGGAGGGTAGCTGTGCAGCACTACCATGGAGGGTAGCTGTGTGGCACAACCTGGGAGGAGGGAGCTCTGTGGCACAACCTGGGAGGTGGGGGCTGTGTGGCACTACCTGGGAGGGGGGGTTGTGTGTCTCTACCTGGGGAGGTGGGGGCTGTGTGGCATTACCTGGGAGGTGGGGGCTGTGTGGCACTACCTGGGAGTTGGGGGCTGTGTGGCACTACCTGGTAGGTGGGGGCTGCGTGGCACCACCTGGGAAGGGGGACTGTGTGGCACCTCGGGGGCTGTGTGGCACTACCTGGGGGGCTGTGTTGCACTACCAGGGAGGAGAGCTTTGTGGCACTATCTACAGAGGTCACTAAATTTATGTGGGTACAAACTGGGGGCCTAACCTCTATATAGGGGCACAAAGTGACGTTTTCTGCCATTTTACTGCCGCCGTGAGTTCCCCCGCAATGGGGCCTACTAAGTCTGTGTAGCCCAAGGGCCCACATAAACATGGAGCCGGCCTTGTGTGTGTGTATATATATATATATATATATAGTAAGGGAATTAGGTAGCGGGACAGTCGTCTCCTGGGGTAGACGGGCACTCGGTATCAAACACGCCAGTAAATTTCAGTCCGCACAGCAAAGATGTGGTACTACTGGCCTCAGCTAGTTTTATTTACAGGTTGTACATGAAATAAAAAGAAAACAAATAAAAGAAAACTCTATGCCTGTCCGGCACTAACTATACAGTCAGGTATCCTAACTAACACAGTGCAGGCCTAAGGCCTGGCACCATAAACCATGCAGACCATACAACCTGCTATGAATGCAGTCGGTTTGCTCTCACAAGCTCCTCTCCCCAGGCTGAGAGAGAGTGTGACTGAACTGCAGCCTTTTTAAAGGGCTATCACACCTGACCCCTGATTAATAGCTAGACAGCCCAAGACCAGGACTGTGTGGATGGAGTGGGGACCCACCCATCTCTCCCCACTCCAACAACCAGGCCCTTTTCCAGGTTTTAGACAAAACCTATTGCAGAGGGAGAACCACATTCTCTGCTGAATTTATTCCCTGGTTGTTTTCAGATAGTAGAAGACAGAAATCTTGGGGAAATATAGACCCCATCCACAACCTGTCCACATGGTCTTTCACAATATATATATATATATAAATATATATATACACACCGCGTTCCAAGTTATTATGCACATGTTATTTTTCACTGAATTTCCTAAATAGTCGATGCAAATGACAGTCAGTATAATCTTCAAGCCATCAATAATTGGAGTATAATGCTAATTTTATTGAACAAATCTCCTAATGATAACAGATTTTTTTTTTAGGAGTAAAAAACTCAAAATGCTCTGTTTCAAATTATTATGCACAATAGAGATCAAAATATTTTAATGGTTGTAAAGAGAACTAAAATGGTAATTTGTTGAATTTGCAGCATCAGGAGGTCATATTTACAGAAATCAAAAGCTCTTTCAATCAAAAAAAACTTAACAGACCAAGTTACATGTTAACATAGGACCCCTTCTTTGATATCACCTTCACAATTCTTGCATCCATTGAATTTGTGAGTATTTGGTCAGTTTCTGCTTGAATATCTTTGCAGGATGTCAGAATAACCTCCCAGAGCTTCTGTTTTGATGTGAACTGCCTCCCACCCTCATAGATATTTTGCTTGAGTATGCTCCAAAGGTTCTCAATAGGGTTGAGGTCAGGGGAATATGGGGGCCACATCATGAGTTTCTCTCCTTTTATGCCCATAGCAGCCAATGACACAGAGGTATTCTTTGCAGCATGAGATGGTGCATTGTCATGCATGAAGATAATTTTGCTACGGAAGGCACGGTTCTTCTTTTTGTACCACGGAAGAAAGTGGTCAATCATAAACTCTACGTCCTTTGCAGAGGTCATTTTCACACCGTCAGGGACCCTAAAGTGGCCTACCAGCTCTCTCCCCATGATTCCAGACCAAAACATGACTCCGCCAGCTCCTTGCTGACGTTGCAGCCTTGTTGGGACATGGTGGCCATTCACCAACCATCCACTACTCCATCCATCTGGACCATGCAGGGTTGCACGGCACTCATCAGTAAACAACACGGTTTGAAAATTAGTCTTCATGTATTTCTGAGCCCACTGCAACCGTTTCTGCTTGTGAGCATTGTTTAGGGGTGGCCGAATAATAGCTTTATGCACATTTGCAAACCCCTGGAGGATCCTACTCCTTGAGGTTCGCGGGACTCCAGAGGCACCAGCGGCTTCAAATACCTGTTTGCTTCTTTGCAATGGCATTTTAGAAGCTGCTCTCCTAATCCTATTAATATGTCTGGCAGAAAACATCCTCATTATGCCTTTATCTAAACGAACCCGTCTGTGCTCTGAATCAGCCACAAATCTTTTCACAGTACGATGATCACGCTTACGTTTTCTTGAAATATCCAATGTTTTCATACCTTGACCAAGGTATTGAACTATTTCACGCTTTTCGGCAGCAGAGAGATACTTTTTCTTTCCCATATTGCTTGAAACCTGTGGCCTGCTTAATAATGTGGAACGTCCTTCTTAACCCCTTAGTGACCACTAATACGCCTTTTTACGTGATTCACTAATGGGCTTTAGGCTAGGCTGACGCCTTTTCACGTCAGCCTAGTCTAAGTCCTGCACGGGTCTCCCATGCAGGCAGGAGCCGGGGCTCTGCTGTCTGATGACAGCTGAGCTCCTGCTCCAACGCCCGCAATCGAAGTTTACTTCGATCGCGGCCGTTTAACCCGTTAAATGCCGCCGTCAATAGCGACCGCGGCATTTAACTTTGTTTACAGAGGGAGTGCGCTCCCTCTGTCACCCATCGGCGGCCCGCGAATGCAATCGCGGGTCTCCGATGGGGTGTCATGGCAGCCGGGGGACTGATAAAAGCCCCCAGGTCTGCCCTGGACATATGCCTGTTAGGACGCACCGGAGGCACGTCCTAACAGATTGCCTGTCAGATTTACACTGACAGGCAATAATGCTCTGGTATACGAAGTATACCAGAGCATTATAGCAGCGATCGGAATATCGCACAGTAAAGTCCCCTAGTGGGACTAATAAAATAAGTCATCAAAGTGAAATAAAGATTATTAATAAAAAGTACAGTAAAAAAATAAATAAAACCATTTTTTTCCATAAAAAGTGGTTTTATTTAGTAAAAGTGTAAAAAAAAAAAAAAGTACACATATGTGGTATCGCCGCGACCGTAATGACTCCATTAATAAAGTTAATATGTAATTTAAACCGCAAAGTGAACACCGTAAAAAAAAAACGCAAAAAACTATGGCGAAATTGCAATTTTTTTCCATTGCCCCCCAAAAAAGTCATAATAAAAATGAATCAATAAGTCCCATGCACCCCAAAACAGTACCATTCAAAACTACGTCTTGTCCCGCAGAAAACAAGCCCAAAAAATCGCTACATTGATGGAAAAATAAAAAAATTACGGCTCTTGGAAAGCGACGATGCAAAAACAAATAATTTTAGTTCAAAAGTGTTTTTATTGTGCAAAAGTCGTAAAACATAAAAAAAAACTCCACATATGTGGTATCGCCGTAATCGTACCGACCCATAGAATAAAGGTAACATGTTATTTACGTCGCATAGTGAACGGCGTCAATTTAAAAACGCATAGAACAATGGCGGAATTTCAGTTTTTTTTATAATCCCCCCCAAAAAGGTTAATAAAAGTTAATATAAAAATTATATGTACCCAAAAATTGTGCTATTAAAAAGCACAACTAATCCCACAAAAAACAAGTCCTCATACAGCTATGTAGACGAATAAATAAAAAAGTTATAGCTCTTTGAATGCGACTATAGAAAAACGAATAAAATAGCTTGGTCATTAAGGCCTAAAATGGGCTGGTCACTAAGGCTCTGTCACCAGATTTTCTAACCCCTATCTCCTATTGCAGCAGATCTGCGCTGCAATGTAGATAACAGTAAAGTTTTGTTTTTTTTCAAAAACTAGCATTTTTGGCCAAGTTATGACCATTTTTATATTTATGCAAATGAGCCTTTCTTATGTACAACTGGGCGTGTTTAAAGTTATGTCCAACTGGGCGTGTATTGTGTGTGTAACATCTGGGCGTTTTTACTTGTTTTACTAGCTGGGCGTTGTGAATGGAAGTGTATGATGCTGACGAAGTGTCCCGGTAGCCCCCTTAGATACGCTCCTAACTTGGCATGTGATTCTACATACTGTAAGGCAGATGTATTGTTGTGTCTTCGCTTTAAATCTGGAGTAAAAGTGTCCTGAAAACTGTCTTAGAGAACTTGCTCCATATTTGTGAGATGGTTTTGCAGCAGCTTATGGCACATTTTCAAAGTTGTCATCCAAAAAGGATGTTGCTTGTTAGTAGCTGTTGCGAAACAGGGGCATTGTTAGGATCTTACAAGATATGGGGCACAAGCCGCAAGACATATGTCTTAAAACATTTTATATATGCAGTAACACACATGTTAATATTAGGGGCGAAAGCTCAGCAGACAGTATCACACGATAGGCTTAGCTACATAGTTCGGAAGTCAGTTTTACACATGATAGGCATGGATACAGGGCCCTAGCCATCAGTATCACACATCATAGTCTTAGATACAGCAGTCAATGTCCTTGTACTTACCCTCATGGGCAGATATGTCATTTTTGGGGCCCCAAGCAAAGTGCCCCCTGTAGATAGTGCCACACACAGTGCCCTCTGTAGATAGTGACAGACACACACACACACACACACACACACACACACACACACACCCCTGTAGATAGTGCCACACAGTGTCACCTGTAGATAGTGCCACACCCTTCCTGTAGATAATTCCACATAGTGTCCCCTTTAGATAGTGCCACACAATGTACCCTGTAGATAATGCCACACAGTGTCCCCTGTAGATAGTGCCACACTCCCTGTAGATAGTGCCACACAAAGCCCCTGTAGATAGGGCCACTCTGAGCCCCCTGTTTATAGGGCCACACAGCCCCCTGTATATAGGGCCCCCCCTGTAGATAGTTTCACGCCCCCTGTTGATTGTACCACACACCCTGTAGTGAGTGCCACACACTCCCTCCCCTTATAGTTAGTACCACTCTGCCCCCTGTAGACAGTGCAACAAAACTACCTTTTAGATAGTGCCACCTGTAGATAGTGCCACACATCCCCCTTGTAGATAGTGCCACAATGCCCCCTGTAGATAGTGCCACACCCCCTGTAGATAGGGCCTCCATTAATATTGCCCCCCCCCCACAAACAAATAAAACAAACTTGTACTCACCTAGTCCTGTTCACACGACAAACAGAGCTACACAGCAGCAGCCTGCTCAGGGATTCTGTTCTAGCGTTTTATAGGCAGCAGGCCTAACATCGCCAGTAGCCTAGTAAATCGTGGGGCAGGGAGCTGTATAATACATTTGTATGTGGCAGTCATCTGGGTCACCAGGACAAAAATCTTGGGCTTCTGCCCCGCATGCCCGATGCTAGCAATGCCACCGTTGTCAAATATATATCAATATCCATAGAACAATTTTATATTGTTAAGGCCTAGCCTAGAGTTTGTGAGTATGTTCCAGGTATCTCTTAGCTTTTATCAGGATTGCCCCTGCAATAAATGTGCCCATTTCGCGTATTTTGAACAGTCACATAATAAAGGCCACAAATATAGTCTAGTGTCATTAAGCAATGGCTGCACCATTTATGAACCTCTTGACTAAATAACTTCTGTTATATTTAGGCCATGTTGCTAGTATCTTTCTATTTAAAATGTACAAGACTTGCTGCCAGTCATGGATGGAAATAGGCATAAATCCCCTGTATCCCTGAAAGAGAATTTCACTGCATTGTACTTACTGCCTACAGATGCAGTATGGATGCATAAAGTATCTAAGCGTATGTGTATACGGCATGGAGGTTTTTTTTTAGAATTATATGTATTTTCAATCTTCTCTCTGACATTATATTGTCCCTACAGAAATAACTCTTGTTGGTTTTTAATTTCTGCTGGATTGCACTATAGAAAGAGGCTAAAACTTGAACAGATGGTTGTCATAAAGAGGATACCAGCAGGGAAAATGAATGTACCAGCGTATGCTAACTGGTATGTGGAATTAAATGTTTGGAACAGAAAATTAGAATACAGGATTTCTTGGCACACAGAAACAAAATACTGAATGCATTTTATTTGGAGAATAAAGTAATTTAGATTGGTTTACTATAAAGCAAAGGATTCTTCATTTAAAAGATGAGGACAAAATCTCTGTGATTTTCATCTTCGTGTATAGCTTTATTTTTGAAAAACGACTAGAACTATTGTGTCACTTACACACAGTGGCGGATTGAGTGTACCATGGGCCCTGGGCTGTTGACACAACTTGGGCCCCCTCCTTCCCCTTCACACGCAATTCAACCCCCCCAACCCGCTGACACTGTACCCGTCAGTGCCACTGACCTGAAGGATACAGGTTTTAGCACTAGATACAGCTGCTCTGTATTCAAGATATAAAGCAGCTGTATCTTAAGAAGTAAAAATCATTTTTAATAAAAAGTATTTAGAAAGTTGCACCAATCACACTGATACACTGTTTTATTATAGAAAAAATAATAATAATATTAATAATAATAAAAAAATATATATAACACCTCTCTTTAAAGTGTAACTAAACTTTTAACATGTCATAGTGATATGTCAGAACTTTTAATCGGTGGGGGGTTCGAGCACTGAGACCCCCACCGATCGCTAAAGTGAAGCGGTGGAAGCGCACGATTGAATGCTGCGCCGCTTCGTTTCTGATCGGCATTCCTCAAAGTGGTGTACGTCCGTACACCGCTTGCTCGGCTTTCCGAGAAAAGCAGATCAGAAACTAAGCGGCACAGCGGTCACCTGAGCGCTTCTGCCACTTTGTTTTAGCGATCCATATGGGTCTCAATGCTCGGACCCCCACCGATCAAAACTTCTGACATTTCACTATGACATGTCAGAAGTTTTTTAGAAGTTTAGTTACACTTTAAAGGGGTTTTCCCGTGAGGGAAATTTATGACATATCCTGTGGATCCTGTCAGATAGGTGCAGTTCTACCTCTTTATTCTATCGCTGCCTCTCGGCCACTTCCTGACCATGGAGTTTCCGTAACTCATAATAGTAAATGGCAGTTACGGAAGCAGCGTAGCATGCGAGCTATGCTGTTTACGTAACTACCATTCAGTTCTATGGGACTTACGGAAACAGTGTACCAGAACCAAGCTCAGCACATAAATACAACACCAGAACCAAGCTCAGTACATATATACATCACCAAAACCAACCTCAGTACATATACACAGTACTAGAACAAAGCTCACTACATATATACAACACCAGAACCGAGCTCAGTACATAAATACAGCCCCAGAACCAAGCTCAGTACATAAATACAGCCCCAGAACCAAGCTCAGTACATATATACAGCACCAGCACAAATACAGCTCAATTTAGTGCAACCCCTGCTATATAGGTTTGTATGGATAAAACTACAGCTCCCAGCATTGCCCGAACAATGGTAAGGATATGATGGGAGTTGCTGTTTCCACCAAAAAAATATCATACCACCCATCATCTCGCTGAAGATCATACACTGACTACAGTACTGATTAGAGGCAGAATAAACATTTACATTAAGTGACTTACCGGTGACTTAATTTCAGATTCTAGTTCTTTTTCTCTTTTCTTCTCCATCCGGTCCAGACCTCTATGACTTCTCCCAGCCATGACCCATTTCTGCAGTTTTCCGCTCAGATGTCATGGGCTTCTCACTTTTCAAATATTTCTGCATCTATAAACAAAGATAAAGTTATCATGGTGCCGCACAATACGTCCCTATATATAATAGTACCATACACTGCACTTCTAATTATAATAACGCCATACACTGTGTCCCTGATTATAATAGCACCATACACTGTGTCCCACACACACACATAGTGCCCCCAGTAGATAGTGCCCCCATAAAGCCCCCTGTAGATAGTACCCCCATAGAGCCCCCTGTAGATAGTGCTCCCATAGATGGTGCCCTCATAGAGCCCCCTGTAGATAGTGCCCCACATATAGCCCCTGGAAGATAGCGCTACATATAGCTCCCCTGTAAAGGATCTGCCTGACACAGCTTCTGTGTCGACGCCCGTGGTTACTCACTCTGCACCTGCTCCTAAGTCTGGTCGAGTGACCCCTTCTTCCACCAATCAGCCTGGGAGGCTGAGGAGTGGGAGAGCCTATCACAGCCTGGCCAGACGGAGCTAGCTCCCGCCCTCTGTCTATTTATACCTTCACTTCCTGCTCCTCCTTTGCCTGTGATTGTTTCAGTCTGTTTCCTGGCTCTGCTGCTGCTACTTACTACTTGTCTTCTGCTTCATATCGACCCTGGCTTGACTGACTATTCTCCTGCTCTGCGTTTTGTACCTCGTCCACTCCTGGTTTGACTTGGCTCGTTCACTATTCTCCTGCTCTGCGTTTTGTACCTCGTCCACTCCTGGTTTGACTCGGCTCGTTCACTATCCTTGTTGCTCACGGGGTTGCCGTGGGCAATAGCCCCATTTCGCTTAGCTTCTGTGTACCCTTGTCTGTTTGTCTGTCGTGCACTTAGTGAGCGTAGGGACCGTCGCCCAGTTGTACGCCGTTGCTTAGGACGGGCCGTTGCAAGTAGGCAGGGACTGAGTGGCGGGTAGATTAGGGCTCACTGTTCTGTCTCCCTACCCCGCCATTACATAATCACAGGCCCATATACCTTTTCTACCCTGGTCCCTGTCACAACTATGGACCCCCTTGAGACCCTGGCTCAGCAAATGCAGGGCCTCTCCCTACAGGTCCAAGCCCTGGCTCAGAGCGGCAACCAGCAAGAGGCTACCCTGGTAGCGCCCCCCACCTCACCTCTTGAACCCCACCTCAAGTTGCCTGACCGGTTCTCAGGGGACCGGAAGACTTTTTTCTCCTTTCGGGAGAGTTGTAGGCTCTATTTCCATCTAAAGCCCCGTGAGTGGGTATAATTATGTCCCGGCTCCAGGACGGGCCCCAAGAATGGGCCTTCTCCTTGGCTCCCGACGCCCCTGAACTTTCCTCTGTTGACCTTTTTTTTTCTGCTCTCGGGCTCATATATGACGAGAGTGACAAGACTGCCTTTGCCGAGAGTCAGCTGGTGACCTTACGTCAGGGTAAGAGACCCGTTGAGGAGTACTGTTCGGACTTTAGGAAGTGGTGTGTAGCTTCTCGGTGGAATGACCCTGCCTTGAGGTGCCAGTTTAGATTGGGTCTGTCGAACGCCCTGAAGGACCTGTTAGTTAGCTATCCCTCTTCTGACTCTGTAGATCAGGTTATGGCTTTAGCGGTACGACTTGACCGACGTCTCAGGGAACGACGACTTGAAAGTTTTTGTGCCTTCTCCTCTGGCTCCCCCATGATGGCTCCTGAAGTTCTGTTGCTTCGTTCTTCCACGGAAAACTCGGATGAACCAATGCAACTCGGGGCCTCCGTGTCTCCCCAACAACGTAGAGACTTCCGCAGGAAGAATGGTCTCTGCTTCTACTGTGGGGAGGACAAGCATCAAGTGAACAACTGTCCTAGGCATAAGAATAAGCAGCCGGAAGAACTTCCGCGCCTAAGTGATCATCGGGGAGGTCACTTGGGCGCACAAGTATTTCCCGTACATATGAAACCTAATAAGATCTTGTTTCCCTTTCAGGTCTCTTTTGGTGGTAGGTCTGCTACCGGCAGTGCCTTCGTGGATTCAGGGTCTTCTGCTAACATTATGTCTGTGGAATTTGCTATGTCTCTAGATATGCCATTGATTGATTTGCCTAAACCTGTTCCGGTAGTGGGTATCGAATCCACTCCTCTTGCTAATGGTTATTTTACGCAGCATACCCCTGTTTTTTAACTCCTTGTTGGCTCCATGCATTTGGAGCAGTGCTCTGTACTGGTTATGCAGGGATTATCGTCCGATTTGGTTTTAGGCCTTCCCTGGTTGCAGTTGCATAATCCCACGTTTAACTGGAATACTGGGGATTTTACCAAATGGGGTAATGAATGCATGACGTCATGTTTTTCTGTTAATTTTATTTCTCTCCCTGAGGAGGTGAACACTCTACCTGAGTTTATTCAGGACTTCGCTGATGTTTTTTCTAAAAAGGCCTCTGAAGCGTTACCTCCTCATAGAGAATACGATTGCGCAATCGATTTGGTACCAGGAGCTAAGCTCCCTAAGGGTAGGATATTTAATCTCTCTTGTCCCGAACGTGAAGCCATGAGAGAGTATATCCAGGAATGCCTGGCCAAGGGTTACATTCGCCCCTCTACTTCGCCGGTAGGTGCTGGCTTCTTCTTCGTAGGGAAGAAGGATGGTGGTCTTAGGCCGTGCATTGATTACCGAAACTTGAATAAGGTCACTGTAAGGAAACAGTATCCCCTTCCTTTGATTCCTGAACTCTTCAATCAGGTTCAGGGGGCCCAATGGTTCTCTAAGTTTGATCTACGGGGGGCTTATAACCTTATCCGCATCAAAGAGGGGGATGAGTGGAAGACTGCGTTTAACACGCCCGAAGGTCATTTCGAATACCTCGTCATGCCCTTTGGGTTGTGTAATGCTCCCGCGGTCTTCCAGAATTTCATAAATGAGATTTTAAGAGACTACCTGGGGGTATTTCTTGTAGTGTACCTTGATGACATCCTAGTGTTTTCCAAGGACTGGTCCTCCCACATTGAGCATGTCAGCAAGGTGCTCCAGGCCCTTCGGGAAAACAAACTGTTTGCTAAAATCGAAAAATGTGTGTTTGTGGTGCAGGAGATACCATTTTTGGGTCAAATCCTCACTCCTCATGAATTCCGCATGGACCCTGCCAAGGTTCAGGCTGTGGCGGAATGGGTCCAACCTGCCTCCCTGAAGGCGTTACAGTGCTTCCTGGGGTTTGCTAATTATTACAGGAGATTTATTGCTAAATTCTCGGTCATCGCTAAGCCTCTTATGGATCTCACTCGCAAAGGTGCTGATCTCCTCCATTGGCCTCCAGAGGCGGTCCAGGCTTTTGAGATCCTTAAGAAGTGCTTTATCTCGGCCCCAGTGCTGATTCAGCCTAACCAAATGGAGCCATTTATCATGGAGGTTGACGCCTCCGAGGTGGGAGTGGGTGCTGTCTTGTCCCAGAGTACCAGGACCCTCACCCATCTCCGTCCCTGTGCCTACTTCTCCACGAAGTTCTCTCCCACTGAGAGTAACTACGACATTGGCAATCGCGAACTCTTAGCCATTAAATGGGTATTTGAAGAGTGGCACCACTTTCTGGAGGTGGCTAGGCACCAGGTAACGGTCCTTACCGACCACAAGAATCTGGTTTTCCTAGAATCTGCCCAGAGGCTAAACCCGAAACAAGCTCGATGGGCGTTATTTTTTACTAGATTCAACTTTTTAGTTACCTATAGGGCTGGGTCTAAAAATATTAAGGCTGATGCACTGTCGCGTAGCTTCATGGCCAGCCCTCCTTCGGAGGAAGATCCTGCTTGTGTTTTGCCCCCAGGTATAATGATTTCCTCTGTTGATTCTGACTTAGTCTCCGAAATTGCGACTGATCAAGGTTCAGCTCCCGGGAACCTTCCTGAGAACAAGCTGTTTGTTCCCCTGCAATTCCGGCTAAGGGTACTCAGGGAAAATCATGACTCTGGACTATCTGGCCATCCAGGCATCCTGGGTACCAAGCACCTCATTGCCAGAGACTATTGGTGGCCTGGGTTGCTTAAAGACGTTAAGGCCTACTGGGTTGCTTAACCCCTTAAGGACGCAGCCTAGTTTGGGCCTTAAGGCTCAGAGCCCATTTTTCAAATCTGACATATTTCACTTTATGTGGTAATAACGTCGGAATGCTTAAACCTATCCAAGCGATTCTGAGATTGTTTTCTCGTGACACTTTGGGCTTCATGTTTGTGGTAAAATTTGGTCGATATATTCAGTCTTTATTTGTGAAAAATTGCAAAATTTAGACAAAATTTACAAAAAATAGCATTTTTCAGAATTTAAATGTATCTGCTTGAAAAACAGACGGTTATACCACCCAAAATAGTTACTAGTTCACATTTCCCATATGTCTACTTTAGATTGGCATCGTTTTTTGAACATTATTTTATTTTTCTTGGACGTTACAAGGCTTAGAACATAAACAGCAATTTCTCAAATTCTTAAGAAAATTTCAAAAGCCTTTTTTTGAAGGTGCCAGTTCAGTTCTGAAGTGGATTTGAGGGGCCTATGTATTAGAAACCCCCATAAAACACCCCATTTTAAAAACTAGACCCCTCAAAGTATTCAAAACAGCATATAGAAAGTTTTTTAACCCTTCAGGCATTTCACAGGAATTAAAGCAAAGTGGAAATGAAATTTGCAAATTTCATTTTTTCTGCTGAATTTCAATTTTATTCAATTTTTTTTTAGTAACAGAGAAGGTTTTACCAGAGAAATACTACTAAATATGTATTGTCCAGATTCTGCAGTTTTTAGAAATGTCCCACATGTGCCTCTAGTGCGCTCGTGGACTAAAACACAAGCCCTAGAAGCAAAGAAGCACCTAGTGCATTTTGAGGCCTCTTTTTTATTAGAATATATTTTAGGCCTCATTTACACGAGCGTGTGCGTTTTGCGCGCGCAAAAGGCACTTGGCAGCTCCGTGTGTCATCCGTGTATGATGCGCGGCTGTGTGATTTTCACGCAGCCGCCATCATAGAGATGAGGCTAGTCGACGCCCGTCACTGTCCAAGGTGCTGAAAGAGCTAACTGATCGGCAGTAACTCTTTCAGCACCCTCGACAGTGAATGCCGAACACAATATACACCAACCTGTGAATAAAAAAAGACTTTCATACTTACCAAGAACTTCCTGCTTCCCCCAGTCCGGGCTCCCGGCCGTTGCCTTGGTGACGCGTCCCTCTCTTGTCATCCGGCCCCACCTCCCAGGATGACGCCGCAGTCCATGAGACCGCTGCAGCCTGTGATTGGCTGCAGCCTGTGCTTGGCCTGTGATTGGCTGCAGCTGTCACTTGGACTAAACTGTCATCCCGGGAGGTCGGACCGGAGTTATCGGTAAGTCAGAACGTCTTTTTTTTTTTTTACAGGTTCATGGATTTTCGGAGCGGAAGTCACTGTCCATGGTGCTGAACCAGTTTAACGCTTTCAGCACCGTGGACAGTGACTGTCTCCTGGCGTCGCGTACCCGAACATTTTTTACCGGTTTCGGTCAAAACGAGTTTGGCCGAACCCGGTGAAGTTCGGTGCGCTCATCTCGAATTTGACACTCCGTTTGGATGTTTGTAAACAGAAAAGCACGTGGTGCTTTTCTGTTTACATTCAGGAGTTTGACAGCTCTTGCGCGAATCACGCAGTTCGCACGGAAGTGCTTCCGTGCGGCATGCGTGGTTTTCACGCACCCATTGACTTCAATGGGTGCGTGAGTGCGCGAAAAACGCACGATTATAGAACATGTCGTGAGTTTTTTTCTGCGCACACGCGCTGAGCGCAATTCACGCATCGTCTAAACTGCCCCATTGACTAATATAGGTGCGTACGACATGCGTGCAAACCACGCGCGTCGCACGCGCGTATATTACGTTCGTGTAAATGAGGCCTTAGGCAGCATGCCAGGTTTGAAGAGGTGTTGAGGTATCAAAACAATGGAAACCCACCAGAAGTGACCCCATTTTGGAAATTACACCCCTCAAGGAATTCATTTATGGTTTTTGTTATCATTTTGACCGCACAGTTTTTTCACAGCACCTATTTGAATTGGGCTGTGAAATGAAAAAAATGATATTTTTTCCAATAAGATGTCATTTTTGATCAAAATTTCTTATTTTCACAGGGAACAACATACCCCATTTTGTTGCCCAATTTGTCCTTAGTGCGGCAATACCCCATTTGTGGTGATAAACTGCCGTTTGGGCCCATGGGAGGGCTCAGACGGAAAGGAGCGCTATGTGTTTGTTGGAGTCCAGATTTTGCTGGATTGGTTTTCGGGTGCCATGTCGCATTTGCAGAGGCCCAGAGGTATCAAAACAATGGAAACCCACCAGAAGTGACCCCATTTTGGAAACTACACCCCTCAAGGAATTCATTTATGGTTTTTGTTATCATTTTGACCGCACAGTTTTTTCAGAGCACCTATTTGAATTGGGCTGTGAAATGAAAAAAATGATATTTTTTCCAATAAGATGTAATTTTTGATCAAAATTTCTTATTTTCACAGGGAACAACATACCCCATTTTGTTGCCCAATTTGTCCTTAGTGCGGCAATACCCCATTTGTGGTGATAAACTGCCGTTTGGGCCCATGGGAGGGCTCAGAAGAAAAGGACCACCATTTGGCCTACTGGAGCTTTTCTGGTGCTAAGTCATGTATGCAGAAGCCCCTGAGGTACCAGTACAGTTGAAACCCCCGAGAAGTGACCCCATTTTAAAAACTACACCCCTTAAGACATTCATCTAGAGGTGTAGTGAGCATTTTGACCCCACAGGTACTGTGTAAAAGATAATGCGCAGCAGATGGTGCAGTGTGAGATTTGCAATTTTATATATATATATGCCATTTCAGTGTCCAATATAGTGTGCCCAGCATGCGCCACCGGAGATATACACCCCTTAAATTGTAATGTGTGTTCTCCTGGGTACGGCAATACCCTACATGTGGCTGTTATCAGCTGCCTGGGCATACGGCAGGGCTCAGAAGGGAAAGATGAGGGGGGTAAGCTGTGCGGAGTGCATCAGGGTAAATTAAAAATCAAGGGATGTATGATACATTTTAAAACAATCTTTTATACAGAGCCCTGGTTTTTCGGGACACGTGTCACATTGGTATATTGTGTTCTTCCTTATCCCCCTCTTATAGCAGACTCTGCACCTCTTTTGACTCTTTCCCTTTCCACCGGTTTGGGGAACTTCTCCTGGAAAGTGTTGCCCTGGTACGATGCGTGTGGCCTCGCTTCCAGAAGTACTGGGTGCCCCCCCTTCCTGGTCCCTAAAGATTAGATCTTGAAATTCCAGGAAAGTTCCCCTCTGGCCTGCACATCGACGTAGCACGTACGCATTGTACAAAGCCATCTGTATGATGTGCCCGGCCAGCTTCTTATACCACACCGCATGGCGCTGTAGGGCTTCAGGACTTGATTTGACAAATCCATCCCTCCCATGTACCTATTGTAGTCCAGGATGCAGTCTGGTTTGCGGGTGGCCTTTCCTTCATATATCCTAAATCTGTAGGTATACCCTGATGCACTCTCGCACAGCTTATACATCTTCACGCCATACCTTGCCCTCTTACCTGGCAGGTACTGGCGGAATTGAACCCTCCCTTTAAAATGTACCAGGGACTCATCAATAGAAAAACACTTCTCGGGGGTGTATGCTTGGGAAAACCGGGCACTGAAACGGTCTAATAGGGGTCTCCGTTTATACAAACGGTCAAAACTGGGGTAATCTCGGGGTGGGCACGGCTCATTATCAGTATAATGTAAGAAGCGAAGTATTGCCTCATTTATTTATTTTTTTAGGTTCCAGTTCATTTCTGAAGTTGCTTTGAGGGGCTCATATATTAGAAACCCCTATCAAACACCCCATTTTAGAAACTAGACCCCTCAAAGTATTCACAACAGCATTTAGAAAGTTTATGAACCCTTTAGGTGTTTCACAGAAATTTAGAGCAAAGTAGAGGTGAAATTTACTCTTTTTATACCATTTTTTTAATAACACAAAATGATTTATCAGAGAAACGCAACTTAATACGTATTGCCCAGATTCTGCAGTTTAGAGAAATATCCCACATGTTGCCCTCGGGCGGTAATGGACTGAAGCACCGGCCTCCGAAGCAAAGGAGCACCTAGCGGATTTTGAGCCCTCTTTTTTATTAGGCACCATGTCCGGTTTGAAGAGGTCTTGTGGTGCCAAAACATTGGAAACCCCCCAAAAGTTACCCCAATTTTGAAACTAGACCCCTTGAGGAATCCATTGTAGTTTTCTTGGGGTGCATGCGGCTTTTTGATCAGTTTTTATTCCATTTTTAGGTGGCGTGGTGACTAATAAACAGCAATTCTACTATTGTTTTTGTATACTTTTTTTTTTACAGCGTTCACCGTGCGCTATAAATGACATATTCACTTTATTCTGCGGGGTGATACGATCACGTCGATACCAGATGTTTATAGTTTTTTTTTTATGTCTTATGGCGTTTGCACAATAAAATACGTTTTGTAAGCAATCATTCACTTTTTGTGTTACCTTATTCTAAGAGCCAGAACGTTTTTATTTTTCAATCAATAAAGCCGTGTGAGGACTTATTTTTTGCGTAACGAACTGTAGTTTCGATCAGTACCATTTTTAGGTACATGCGACTTTTTGATCTCTTTTTATTCCATTTTTTGGGAGGTGAAGTGACCAAACAATTGTGATTGTGGTACGGTTTATTAATATATTTTTTTACGGCGTTCACCGTGCGGGATAAATAACAAAATAATTTTGTAGTTCAGGCCGTTACGGACGCGGCGATACCAATTATGTATAGTTTATTTGTTTGTTTATATATTTAAATTAATTATAAATGACTGATAAGGGAAAAAGTGGGACTTTTACTTTTATTACTTTTAAAACTTTTATTTTCTTATTTTTACACATCTTTTTTTAACTTTTTTTTAACTTTATTACTTTGTCCCACTAGGGGACTTGAGGGCAGGAGGCCCTGATCGCTATTCTAATACACTGCACTACATGCGTAGTGCAGTGTATTAGAGCTGTCAGCTACTCACTGACAGCAAGCATAGTGGGTCCTGACGTTGTCAGGACCCACTAGGCTTCCGTCTATGGCATAGCCGGACGCAATTGTTTGGTGTCCGGTTGCCATAGTCACCATCGCCGGCCGCTATCGTGTAGCAGGCCGGCGATGGCGGATTAACCCCTAAGAAGCCGCGATCGCTATTGAACGCGGCTTCTGAGGGGTTAATCGGCGGGGTAGCTCCGCGATCGGTCCCGGCACATTGAGCAGTGATAGTCTGCTGTCGGAAACAGCAGCTATCACAGCTCATGAACGCGCCCCGCGCGAACGGCGCCGTGTTTACTCCATGACCTACTATTAGGTCACTGAGCGCGAACGCTACAGTTAGCATGACCTAATAGTAGGTCATGGAGCGTTAAGGGGTTAAAGACGTTAAGGCCTACGTCGCCGCTTGTGAAATTTGTGCTAGGTCCAAGACTCCCAGGTCCCGACCAGCGGGCTTACTATGTTCTTTGCCCATTCCCCAGAGACCTTGGACCCATATCTCCATGGATTTTATCACCGATCTGCCTCCATCTCAAGGCAAGTCGGTGGTATGGGTGGTAGTGGACCGCTTCAGTAAGATGTGCCACTTTGTGTCCCTCAAGAAACTACCCAATGCTAAGACGTTAGCTACCTTGTTTATCAAACACATCCTGTGTCTCCATGGGGTTCCTGTCAATATTGTTTCTGACAGAGGGGTACAATTTGTTTCATTGTTTTGGAGAGCCTTCTGTAAAAAGTTGGAGATTGATCTGTCCTTCTCCTCGGCCTTCCATCCTGAAACTAATGGCCAAACTGAGAGGACTAATCAGTCTCTAGAACAATATTTAAGGTGTTTTATCTCTGACTGTCAATATGATTGGGTCTCCTTCATTTCCCTCGCTGAATTTTCCCTTAATAACCGGGTCAGTAACTCGTCAGGGGTCTCCCCCTTTTTCTGTAATTTTGGGTTCAATCCACGGTTCTCCTCCGTTTCCCCTGGTGGTTCCAACAATCCTGGGGTAGATGTCGTTCATCGGGAACTGTGCACAGTCTGGGCCCAGGTTCAGAAGAACCTAGAGGTGTCCCAGAGCATACAAAAAACCCAGGCAGATAGAAGACGTTCTGCTAACTCCTTGTTTGCGGTCGGGGATCTGGTGTGGCTGTCTTCAAGAAATTTGCGCCTTAAGGTCCTGTCCAAAAAATTTGCTCCCAGGTATATAGGGCCGTACAAGGTCATTGAAGTCCTTAACCCTGTCTCCTTCCGACTGAAGTTACTCCCGTCTTTTCGAATACACAACGTGTTTCATGCCTCCCTCCTGAAACGCTGCTCCCCGTCCTTGGCTCCCTCCCTCGAGGAAACCTCTGGTCCCTGTTCTCACCCCTGAAGGGGTAGAATTCGAGGTGGCCAAGATTGTGGACAGAAGGATGGTCCAAGGCTCTCTCCAGTACCTGGTCCATTGGAGAGGATACGGGCCTGAGGAGAGGACTTGGGTACCCGCCCGGGATGTTCACGCTGCAGTATTGCTCAGGAGGTTCCATCTTTGGTTCCCCAATAAGCCAGGTCCACCTAGAAATGGTCCAGTGGCCCCTCATAAAAGGGGGGGTACTGTAAAGGATCTGCCTGACACAGCTTCTGTGTCAATGCCCGTGGTTACTCACTCTGCACCTGCTCCTAAGTCAGGTCAAGTGACCCCTTCTTCCACCAATCAGCCTGGGAGGCTGAGGAGTGGGAGAGCCTATCACAGCCTGGCCAGACGGAGCTAGCTCCCGCCCTCTGTCTATTTATACCTTCACTTCCTGCTCCTCCTTTGCCTGAGATTGTTTCAGTCTGTTTCCTGGCTCTGCTGCTGCTACTTACTACTTGTCTTCTGCTTCATATCGACCCTGGCTTGACTGACTATTCTCCTGCTCTGCGTTTTGTACCTCGTCCACTCCTGGTTTGACTTGGCTCGTTCACTATTCTCCTGCTCTGCGTTTTGTACCTTGTCCACTCCTGGTTTGACTCGGCTCGTTCACTATCCTTGTTGCTCACGGGGTTGCCGTGGGCAACAGCCCCATTTCCCTTAGCTTCTGTGTACCCTTGTCTGTTTGTCTGTCGTGCACTTAGTGAGCGTAGGGACCGTCGCCCAGTTGTACGCCGTCGCTTAGGACGGGCCGTTGCAAGTAGGCAGGGACTGAGTGGCGGGTAGATTAGGGCTCACCGTTCTGTCTCCCTACCCCGCCATTACATCCCCCTGTATATAGTGCCCTACATATAGTCCCACTGTAGATGGTGCTCTACATATAGCTCCCTACATATAGTCCCCCTGTAGATTGTGTCCCACATAAAGCCTCCCCTGCAGATTGTTTCCCACATATAGCCCCCCCTCCTGTAGGTAATGCCGCCCACACTTTTTAGTTGAAAACAACAAAATGTACATACTCATCGTGATACCGTTCCCGCTCCGTCCTGTGTCAATGCAGGCCTGCTCTCTTCTGAGCAGGGCTACTAGGGCAGAGCGACGCCATCGCGCCGCTTGCATTGTTGAAAGGCACTAAATGGCAGGGCAGAATAACATGACCCGTCAATAAGCGCCCTTCAACAATGGAAGCGGTGCGATGACGTCATCGAGCAGCTACCATCGTGGATTGGCAGGGCAGAATGACTTCCCCCGCCAATCAACGTCTTTCAACAAGTTGAAAGGCGCTGATTGGCGGGACAACTAATTCTGCCCTCCCAATCAGTGTCATTGTAAGGTGCTGAATGGTCGGGCACGGAACTTACCCGGCCATTCAGCGCTTATACAGATACACGCAGGTACAATTAGTGCAGGAGGGGTTGGCGGCGGCTGGTTTCAGTTGTGCCGCCGCCCCCTCAGAGAGGCAGCAGGGTGGACGGTGCAGCCCTATTCCCTCTCAGCCCGCCCCTCCTCCACATTAGCGGCGCTAGCGCCTCAATGTGTTTTTTCTTAAATGATGTGCGGTTCGCCCGAACCGCCCATATGATAATCCGCCACTGGTTACACAGGCAGAGCAGGTTTATGAATATATCATATCTACAGGTCTGCTACTAATGTAATACACAGCCTGAGCAGGTTTATGAATATATTATAACTACAAGTCTGCTACTACTGTAATACACAGCCTGAGCAGGTTTATGAATATATTATAACTACAGGTCTGCTACTACTGTAATACACAGCCTGAGCAGGTTTATGAATATATTATAACTACAAGTCTGCTACTACTGTAATACACAGGCAGAGCAGGTTTATGAATATATTATAACTACAGGTCTGCTACTACAGTAATACACAGTCTGAGCAGGTTTATGAATATATTATAACTACACATTAGTTGGAGCACCAGCATTATATTTGGCTGAAATTTGCTTGACTGTGCGCCGCTTGTTCGTCAGAATGATTCTTGACGTCTTCTTTTTTTTTTTCTTCGATCAGAGCATTCTCTGTATACTCAAAAGGTTGGCAGTTTTTGAAATACTGGCCCCAACTAGTCTAGCCCCGATGACATGCCTCGTTCAAAGTCGCTCAGAAAACTCAATTTTCCTATTCTAATGTGGATTCACACTGAAACTGATCCACGGAAAACTTGCTGACTTGATTCAATGCTGCACTCCGGGGCCACGTGTCTAGTTTCCATACCGGGAAGCTCCAATGGTGAAAGGGCAGGTGTCTGTAATAAAGTGGCCATTCAGTGTATATTACATATTGTAAGTACCCTATCACTTGGCCTGGACATAAGTATAACCCCATACTAGCTATGCCAGTACAGTTACTTAACCATAAAATTGTCGAAAGAACCATAATGGAGGGAAATGGTTGCCAGTATAACTTTACTTATTTCATATAAAATGAAACAGTGATACGCATTTTATATCTAATAACTGATTTCAGCTTAGAAAGCACAGCATGGCATAAAACCACATTGCCAGAACACTTCCTCAAAGGCAGATGTTTCCATCTTCTCGAGTCTTATCAGTATAAAGTAACAGCTGAATGCAAGTAGATAATGTGCTTGTATGTGTGAGGCCCATGCTGGGCATTATAAACCGTATAACGTCCTCATCATCAATGTAATATAAGGGGGGTACCTCATGAATTTTAATTTGCATCCTTTACCTATAATTCCTGCGGCTGAGAAAAAACTAAATCAAAGCACACAGTGAAATGAAATGGATTAGGCTTCATTCACATCTGCGCTAGGGCTCCGTTCCGACGTTCCGTTGGAGCTTTTCGTCGGAACGGAGCCCTGACAGACACAAACGGAAACCATAGTTTTCCGTTTCCATCACCATTGATTTCAATGGTGACGAATACGGTGCCCATTGTTTGCGTTTGTTTCCGTTGTGCAAGGGTTCCATCATTTTGACGGAATCAATAGTGTAGTCGACTACGCTATTGTATCCGTCAAAACTACGGAACCCCTGCACAACTGAGAAAAACGGAAGCCATGGGGACCGGATCCGTCACCGTTGAAATCAATGGTGATGGAAATGGAAACCTTTGATTTCCGTTTGCGTCCGTCATGGCTCCATTCCGACGGAAAGCTCGGACTGAACATCGGAACAGGACACTGGCACAGATGTGAACGAAGCCTTATATGATTTATTTGAAATCAAGTTTGTGAAAGCAATCACTCTATAGGCCACTACTACTGAGATTAAATCTTGGGGACCATGGCTATATGCATCAGGTAAAACTGTATACATACATAGTAGTATTGGATACAGACCTGACCCTGGACTCATTTGTGGCAGGGGTACCCAGTTCTTTCAGGAAACAAATATGTGCACAGAGTTTAAATAGGAACTGCACTTTCATCAAACATGTCATAGAGACATATGAAAAGTTTGGATCGGTGGAGGTCGGGTGCAGAAGTGCTGAGCTGAGCGCTTTGCTCCTTCGGCTGCGATCAGCTCTCATCGTCAGGCTAAAGATGGCTTACATAGAACTTCTATAAGAGTCTATTCAGCTTGCTAGGGAGCGCCGATCACAGCTGAAGGTGCAGGACGCTCAGCTGAACGCATCTACATCTTCATCTCAGCAACGTTGGGGGCCTCAGCATCCGGACCCCAATGATCAAAACTTTTCATATGGCTCTATATAAAAGTTAGATGAAAGTGCACATACTCTTTAAATAGAGTACATGTTTCCAAAAAAAAATATTTATTAAAAAAAAAGTGCAACCCCTTTAACTGTTAGTTTTTTTTATTAGACTTGAGCAGCTTTATGCTGTCCATTTAAAGAGACATAGTCTGATATAATTGCATTTGTGCCAATGCAGTCAAACATGTCTGGTAATTTATTAATACTCATTATTCATATTCCCTCTTATTTCCTTCTGATCACCGATGCGTCTGTCCAATTGTTTAAAGCAGTTGATCTGCACAGGCCTTCATCTCTGTAGCTTGCTGTATCTCGCCTCTTTTGTGTTCTTGTGAATATTTAACATGCTCCTCCTTTGTAGAGAAGTCCTAATTGCTCACTTCATGTGCCACTGACAGGCGCTTTTTGGCTTTTGTGTGAAGCTGACAGCACACGCCTTTCATACTGGCGCTGCTTCTGGTATAGACTTGACCAGGCCTTTGTGTATTGGGAGTTTTATTCAAAGACGTCTCGTAATGGTGCCAAACAATTGTTCATTAAGAGACGAGGAACAATTATGGAAGTTTGAGAAAATTGTATTCAGAAACGACACACAAAGGAAAGATGTTCTCTTGCTATTTTTCAGTATTATTTTTGAATTTCTTTATTATAAATGTATATATATATATATATATATATATATATATATATATATATATATATATATATATATATATATATATATATAAACAGGATGCCAGCAGGTGGAAGAAGGAAACAGGATAAAAAAAAATAGAAAGAAGATTTTCTTCCTGTTGGAATTCAATCTCGTTTTTGATAATAAAAAAATAAAATAAAATAATATAAACATCAAATCCTTATATAAAGGACCTAAATCCAGATATGATAGTACCTCTATGTACCTCATGTGTCATTGGTTACAGACTACAAACCCTGCAGTCATCTATTACTTTCTTCCATCTGCCCCCTCTCCTAATGTCTGTGGATTGGAGTGAAATAATACATGCCTACAGCATCAGACGATACACAGGGTTTGTTTATAGTATGGTAACCATGGAGACACATAGGTTTGATTAGAAGCTGTCTACACAAAACGGTAGGTTTATTATTATTATTTTATTTTTATTTCTTTATTTGAATCAAGACAATTTTTCTAGTTAGGATTCCTACATCTACAATATTGACTTTTCAACCATAATTTTGTTTTAATGTGCATGCTGAGTGCTGGATGTTATTAAAGCATATCACCACTTTTAGTGTACTTCTCAGAAATTATTAATAGTTAAATGTGAATCCTTTAATATAATGTTATTAATGGATTGGTTCCTGTTAGCTTGAAATATCCTCCACCTTCCCTATTATCCATCAAACGACTACAGACTGCTCTATAGTCTGTAGTCTGTATACGATTTGACAATAGATTCCCAAGGCAGCCACGAATCGGTCATGCTGTATTTCCGAAGTGATCCTGTGCCAATTTTTAAGAAGAGTAAGAAGGTGGAACCATGTAACTATCGTCCAGTGAGTTTGATATCTGTGGTATGTAAAATATTTTAAGGTATTCTAAGAAATCAACTGAAAAAGTATATAGCGGAGAATAGTCTAATAACGGAAAATCAACTTTCATTTACAAAAAACTGGTCACACTTAACCAAAATGCTTAGTTTCTCTGAGTAGGTAAGTGCAAATCTGGATGTTGGTCATTCAAATGATGTTCTATATTCAAAACGGCGTTAAAAAGTGAGCCTGGAAACTATAGGTCTAACCTACACTCTACATATAGCCCCCTGAAGATAGCGCTCTACATATAGCTCCCCCTGTATATAGTGCCCTACATATAGCTATCTGTAGATTGTGCTCTACATATAGTGCACCCTGTATATAGTGTCCTACATATAGTCCCCCTATAGATTATGTCCCACATAAAGCCTCCCCTGTAGATGGTGCTCTACATATAGCGCCCTACATATAGTCCCCCTGTAGATTGTGTCCCACACAAAGCCTCCCCTGCAGATTGTGTCCCACATATAGCCCCCCCTCCTGTAGATAATGCCGCCCACACTTTTTAGGTGAAAACAACAAAATGTACATACTCACCACGATACCGTTCCCGTGCCGTCCTGTGTCAATGCAGGCCTACTCTCTTCTGAGCAGGTCTGCTGGGGCTGAGCGACGCTATCGCGCCACTTGTGTTGTTGAAAGGCGCTAACTGGCAGGGCAGAATGACATGCCCCGTCAATAAGCGCCCTTCAACAGTGGAAGCGGTGCGATGACGTCATCGCGCCGCTACCATCGTTGATTGGCAGGGCAACTAATTCTGCCCTCCCAATCAGCGTCATTGTAAGGCGCTGAATGGTCGGGCACGGAACGTAAAATATTTGAAGGTATTCTAAGAAATCAACTGAAAAAGTATATAGCGGAGAATAGTCTAATAACGGAAAATCAACTTTGATTTACAAAAAACTGGTCACACTTAACCAACATGCTTAGATTCTCTGAGTAGGTAAGTGCAAATCTGGATGTTGGTCATTCAAATGATGTTCTATATTCAAAACGGCGTTAAAAAGTGAGCCTGGAAACTATAGGTCTAACCTAAATTTAACCTCCATTTTGGGTAAAATAATTGAAGGTTTTCTAAGAGATGCTATGAGGGATAGGTCCTGTCAAACCAATCTGATTATATTCTATGAGGGACGTAAGTTCTAGACTGGACCCGGGTAAGGCTGTGGTTGTGGTGTCTCTAGACTTTGCAAAAGTGTTTAATACTGTGCCACATAAAAGGTTGGTATATAAAATGAGAATACTGGGACTGGGGGAAAATATGTGTGATTTTGTTAACAACTGGCTTAGTGATAAAACACACAGGGTGGGTATTAATGATACATCCTCAAATTAAGTGATCGTTACCAGTGGGGCACCACAGGGGTCAGTATTGGACCTTCTTCTTTTTCATATGTTTATTAATGACCTTGAATAGAGTTTACAGAGTATAATTTCAGTATTTGCAGATGATACTAAGCTCTGTGAAGTAAACACAGAGGATGATAATGTAATACTACAGAGGGATTTAAAGGGGTTTTCCATCCACTAAAAATTGATGGGTCAGGGTCCGAATTTTGGGACCCCCGCCGATCGGCTACTTTGAGGCGGCAACAGCGCTCGTACGAGCGCTGCTTCCACTTAATTTCTTCCTGCTCACTCTGAATCGTCTACACGCATCTAGCTGCGATTCACAGGTATTGCAGCCTTTTCTCCCATTCACTTCAATGGGAGAAAAGGCTACAATACCTGCAATTGCCGCTAAATGCGTGTCGAAGATTCACAGTGAGCAAGAAGAAAAGAAGGGGAAGCAGCACTCGTACAAGCGCTTTTGCCCCTTCAAAACAGCTGATCGGCGGGGGTCCCGAAAGTCGGACCTTGACCCATCAGCTATAGATAGCCTATCCTGAGGATAGGCCATCAATGTTTAGTGGCTAGAAAACCCCTTTAAGGAAGCTGGAGGCGGGGGCAGAGAAATGGCAATTTAAGTTTAATGTAGATAAATGTAAGGTTACGCACTTAGGCCCAGGACTGAAATTCTATAATTATGCATTAAATAGTAAAACACTGGGTAAATCTGCTGCTGGAAAAGACTTGGGGATATTGGAGGACAGTACATTTACCTTTAGTAACCAGTGCCAGGCAGCTGCAAGCCCAAAAAAAATTGTGGGATGCATCAAAAGAGGCATAGATGCTCATTGCAAGAACATAGTTTTGCCTCTATACAAATCTCTAGTCAGATCACACATGGTATTTTGTGTACAATTTTGGGCACCTATGTATCAGAAGGGCATGGCTGAACTAGAACGGGTGCAAAGAAGGACCAATGTAATTAAGGTAATGGGTAGATTGTAGTACCAGGAAAAGTTATCAAACTTGCAGTTATTCAGTTAAAGAGGCTCTGTCACCACATTATAAGTGCACTATCTCCTATATAAGGAGATGGGCGCTGTAATGTAGGTGACAGTAATGCTTTTTATTTTAAAAAACGATCTTTTATATTATAACTACAAGTCTGAGCGATTTAAGCTTATGCTAATGAGCTTTCTTAATGCCCAAGTGGGCGTACTTTTACTTTCGACCAAGTGGGCGTTGTACAGAGGAGTGCATGACGCTGACCAATCGGCATCATGCACTCCTCTCCATTCATTTACACTGCACTAGCGATAGTTATATCACTATGTGCAGCTACATACACAAGCCCTAACATTACTAGTGTCCTGATAATGAATACACATGACCATCCAGCCTGGACGTCATGTGTACTCAGAATCCTGACACTTCTGACTCTTTTTTGTGAGATTCCGGCAAGTGAAACCAAATCTCGTTTAGCTCCGAGATCTCGCAAGATTTCGTATCCGTTGCTGGAATCTCACAAAAAAGATTCAGAAGTGACGGGAGCCGTTCGTCGTCCCTATGGGACTGTGGCTGCCGTATTCCATGTCTGTGTGTGTCGTTAATCGACACACACAGAAATGGAACAAAAAATGGCAGCCCCCATAGGGAAGAAAAAGTGTAAAAATAAGAAAAAGTAAAACACAAACACACAAATGAATATAAACGTTTTTAATAAAGCACTAACATCTTTAACATATAAAAAAATAATTTGTGATGACACTGTTCCTTTAAGTTCAAGGAGAGCCTGGAAGCTTTTTACTTGAAAAATATAATATTACAAGTTATGAGTACTAGATTCTGAAGATGGGATGTTGACCCAGGGATTTATTCTGATTGCCATGTTTGGAGTTGGGGAGGAATATTTCCCCTAATGAGGCAATTTTGTATTTTTTTAACTTTATCAACTATGTAAATATATATATCTGGATTTTGCAAAAAGCATTTAATACACAACAGTCTTGTTCTAAAGCTACAGACGCAGGAAATGGGGTCCATGTTTGTACGTGGCTAAATAATTGGTTAGCGGACAGAAAATACAGAGTCGCTGTAAATGGCAAATACTCGAAATGGGCTAAAGTCAGCATTGGGGTACCACAAAGATTTGTGTTAGGCCTAATGCTTTTTAATCTCTTTATTAATGACCTTGTGGATGGAATTTAAATGAAGGTGTCTGTTTTTTTGTGATGATACTGTACAAAGCTTTGTAGGATACAAAAAAAATTCAGTTTGATTGTAAAATATAACAGAAAGACCTAGATAATCTGGCAGCATGGATAAAAACATGGCAGATGAATATTAATGCCGATAAATGTAAAGTAATGCACCCAGGATGCAATAATATACATTAAATGGAATAAAACCAGGCATAACAGAACAACAGAAGGACCTGGGTATTCTGGTTACAAATTAGCTAAGCAGACGTACTCAATGTCAGGCAGCAGCTGCAAAAGCACATAGGATTTTAGGGCGTATAAAAAAAGAAGATAAAAACATGTGACTCAAATATAATATTACCCCTCTATAAATCCCTTGTAAGGCCACATCTTGAATATGGAATTCAATTTTGGGCTCAACATTGTAAAAAGGATATAGGAGAACTGGAGAGGGTTCAAAGCTGGGCAACTAGATTATTAAATGAGGTGAAAGGTCTTATGATGGTGAAAGGCTAGAAAAATTGGGCTTGTTCAGCTTGGAAAACAAAGTACAAGCACATGATTTATTAATTCCAAGAACTGTACAAAGGACCAAGGACATTCATGTGCCATTTGTGGCATTTCAGACATCCCTAAGGGAAAGGGTTCTTTACAGTTACAGTAGTCAAACTATGGGATGCCCTACCCCAAGAGGTAGAAATGGCAGATACTCAGCATTTAAAAGAACAGGCTAGATGCTTTTCTAATGACGAATAGCATTGAGGGTTATTATTAATCTAGCAACGAATTATGAATTATATTTCTATAAGAGAAATTCCATAATATCTGTTATGTCTCTGAGTGTGAATTCCTGAAGGCAGTCTTATTTCGAACTATTGCACTGGTCACAGCATACCCACAAAGTTGTCATGGCAGCACAAGCTCATGACTTGCAGGTTTTCATTATAATGGAGAACAAGGGACATGATCAAGGCCCCTCTGCCATAATGGGAAAGGCATCTTCCTTCCCTCAGGCTATTGTCAGACTGAAGCCGAGCGCTGCCATTGTCTATTGAACCACGCAGCTATAACATATAGGAGCCATAGAGGAGGTGAGGCTCTGCACCAGGTAATAGTGGAGTGAAAAGATGGGTGGAGATCAAAATACCCTGTACTGTGTAAGGGCTAAAATTCTATACAATGAAAATATCTATACAATGTGTAGAAAAACAAGACCTAAAGTAGAAACTCCCAGCCGGCACTGCATAATACTTAGGAAAAAAGGATTCCGTATTGGTAATATTGGGTGGAAAATATGTTTATCAATATTAGTGCATTTATCATTATGGCTGAAACAAATAAACTGAAGTAGAGCTGGCAAAAAATATGAGTTGTTCAAACATTGGCATGATATAAAGTGGCAATGTTTTGTAGTAGTGTAGTGTAAAATATCTAATTTAGAGTTTCTCCAAAAGCTCATGAAAGATGAGAAGCCAAGTGCAATAAGGCAAAAAATAATAATGTGGCATGGACTGGCAGTGGGGGAGGTTGTCGCTATGGTTTGCCAGTGTACTGTGTATGGTTGTTACTGATGGGTTCTTCTGTGCAGTATATTACAGGTTGGAGAGGACATAATGGTGCAATAACCATGAAATAGTGTTTTGTGTTAGGGGAGATTGTATATTTGTACGTTTTAGGCACCCTGCACACGGGTGCTGTCAGTGGAATGAATGGGTCCGTACTTTATCTGCAATTACGGTCCGTAATTGCGGATCAAAATTACGGCCGTGTGCATGGGGCCTAAGACTTCATCATAGGCTGAGCTATTAATGATGTGCAAGTGAGTTTGGGAGTCCCTAGCTCAGATGTTACCATAGTGCACTGAGAACGGTGGGCAAAATGGAGTTTACCACTGTAAGTAAGCATTGGGGTGTCCTTCCGATTTCCTAATAAATAACTGCTTCCACTTGCATTTTTTGAGCCGCTGGTTAGGAACGGACAACACAGATCACATGTGAATCTAGAGCTATCGATTGTCATACAGAATAAGGACTGGCATTGATGCAATTGCACTCCCAGCACCACAGAGGGCAAGATGGCTGCCAGTCCTCAGTGCTGGAGTATCCAATTTTTTTCATGTCATGATTTTTGAAGGGGGCCAGGTGGTGGACTTTTTTGTATTGTAATATTAAATGAGAAAAAGAGCTGCTGTGCAGAGCCAAGGTGTTTATTCTGCTTTCTGTGTTACCCGTAATTCTTTTTTACCTGTTGTAAAACAGTATTTAACAGTGTATAATAAAGATCCTTTTCTAATTTATACCTTTGTGCTCGAAGACCAAGCAAGTTTGTAAAGCTTTAAAGGGGTTTTCCAGTCTCAGGATAGGCCATCAATAGCTGATGGGTCAGGGTCCGACACCAGCCGATCAGCAGGGGGTGCAGCTCTCGTAAAAGCGGTGCTTCCCCTTCATTTCAACTTGCTTACAGGTATTGCAGCCTTTTCTCCTATTCACTTCAATGGGAGAAAAGGCTGCAATACCTGTAAATTGCCGCTATATACGTGTCAACGATTCACAGTGAGCAAGTAGAAATGAAGGGGAAGCAGCACTCGTACGGGTGCTGCACCCCCTTCAAAACAGCTGATCCCGGGAGTCTGACCCAAAACCATCAGCTATTGATGGCCTATCCTGAAGATAGGCCATCAATTTTTACTGTCTGGTACACCCCTTTAAACACTATTGTATAACTATTTAGTAATGTTAATAACAGGGCTTTGTTGTTTCCACCGTTGACTGTGCATTTTAGTTGTTAATATTCCTTAGTGTCCTTCGCCCACATTGATAAATTCATTACATTCACATCCATTTATCTCCCTTGTGAAAGGTTTCCTTTAAAATCAAAACAAACTTGTCTCAATTGGCCAGACATTTGGCTTTTCTGTTAAATTACGCTTTTTCTCAATTTTCCTAAGTAACCCTGTTAGCCTTTTCATTGTTATATATAATTCAGACTGTCAGATTTTTTTAAGGAAAGTTGTCTTGAGACTATGGCCAGGCCCTCAACCTTCAGCTTCGTTCACATCCGCCAGTCTTATTAATATTCGCTGCTTGATCTGGGCCGGCTGTCGGCACATTATGTAAACATTGCTATTGACGACAGCCAAACCAAGGCTCACTCTGCTTTGTCGGATTCTTTGTGTAAATAATCAAACAAATCCATCCCTGTGTTCCCAGCCTCCACATTTAACCATTTCATCTATTTTGCTTGGAATTGTAAAAAAGAAAGACCGGTCATTGTTGCCTCAGTGAATATTCACATGTAAAGTAAAAAAGCAACAGATTAAATATTTTAATAATTATTATCCCTGTACTATTGGATAAGGGCTTAGTGCCTGTTCACACCTGCGTCTGTGTTTCTGTTGTTTTGCTCTGTCAGAGGAGCAGAATAACGAAAATACCAAAAGCACCGGTTCCGTTGTACCTGACGGAACTCATAGACTTAATGGGTTCCGTTACTTTCAGTCATGCTGCGATATTGTTTCCATTTTTGAGAGCCGGATCTGTGACACACTTTCTATTGAAATCATTGAGCTGTTCAAGTGATGCACAGACGTGCCATATCCTTCACGGTGGGAGATCTTTGTGGCTGCTCTGGCTAATAAATGAGGACCTAGAATAGGGGAACCCTCTCTATTAAAGGGAATGTGTCGCTAGAAAAATATATATATATATTTTTTTTTAAACAGTTAGTATATAAATGATTACACATTGTTCTCATTTTTTACTTTTTTTTCACAAGTCAGGAAATATTATAAATTAGATTCTAATTTATAACATTTCCATGTGCTGGTCACTAGAGGGTGCTATTCCCAAAATTGCAGCATTGGCATGTGGTAAAGCAACCTCATTGCTTTATGCTGCAAAATTGGAGAAGACACACTCGCTCTAGCGTCCCCTAACAATCCCCCCTCCTTTATCTTGGCTAGTTCCAGGAAAAAGGAGGGGGTTGAATGTTCAAACCTCCTACACTGTGTAGCGCCATTTTTTGAGCGAATGCACAGTGTAGGAGGATTTTATACAGTGGTAATCACACAGTATAACACGAACATGCACAATCATAACTTACCTCCTCCTGCCGCCGCCGCTCCATCCACTCCCTCCGCTCCTAGTCCTTGCTTCTGAACATATGAACGGAAGCCGCGACCGGAAGTAGTCATCTTACTGTCCGGCTGCGGCTTCCGGTCCACATGAAAATGGCGCCGGATATCGCTCGGCCGAAGACCTTCCTTTTGGACTGTGTTGGAGCGGCGCATGCGCTGTTCCCACACAGACAGCATACGCTATAGCGAATGGAACGGCTCCCGTTCGCATTCACTATGGGGATGTATGTGCCGTATTCCATCTCTGTATGTGTCGTTAATCGACACATACAGAGATGAAAAAAAAAAATGGCAGCCCCCATAGAGAAGTAAAAGTTAGAAAAAAGAAAAAAGTACAACACAAGAACACAAATAAATAAAATTTATTTTAATAACATACTAAAAGCAAAAACTTATATAGAATTTTTTTTCGTGGCACCTTCCCTTTAACTTAAATGTCCTAATATCATATTTAATAATGGATTTTCAGATAAACCCGTTCAAGCAGAACTCTGTGCAACATATTAGTTCATAAAAGTGACATAAAAATACAGACAACCTGTTGTTCAATAGCTGTGCTGCATTCTGCAAGCAAGTGACGTGATAAAACATATGTTACATTAAAATTGCCTTAAAGGTGATGTCCCAACTGGACAGCCGTTGGGCGTATGCCCTTTTAGGGGGTCCTGTTTAATGTGACCATGTATTGTATTATTTGTTCTAATGGGGACCATGTAAGCGGAAATGTGTGGTGAGGTTCAGCGAGGTTCAGTCGGTTCAGCGAGCGCCAATCAACGAGACATCGTTGATCGGGGCTCGTTTGCTCCTGTCACACGGAGCTATGGATGGGGACGAGCGGTAGTTACTCCAATCGCTCGTCCCCATCCATTATTATCATGTCGGCAGCGTGACTCCCTGTTTACACAGGGAGATGTGCTGCCAACAACGATAATATTTTACTTTTTTAAAGCGATACGACCAGTAGATGATCGAGCGTTTGCTCATTCATCTGCTGATCGCTGCCCTGTTTACACAGGGCAATTATCGGCAACGAGCATTCTATGAATGCTTGTCTGCCCGATAATCGCCAGTGTAAAACCCCCTTTAGGCAGCAGCACATCAAGTTATCAGCTAATCATCAATGCAGCTTTCTTTTGAAAAGACGTTGCCCAGTTGGGATAATCCCTTTAAGCCTCCATCACACAATATTTTTTTTTCTAGCTTTTTAAAACGCATGTAAAAAAAGGTCTTTTAACATGTTTTTGGGGATTTTGTGTCATCTTCCCATGGCGTTTGTTGAAGTCTACGGACAAAAACTTGTTTTTAGCTCCCACCCAAAAAATTAGCAAAACACACCACAAAAAATGCCACCAATGCCAGCGCAACTAAACTGTGACAGGCCTTAGGGTAGAATAGAGATGTAACAGTCCTGTTTTTTTATGTGAATGTTATTGTGGCACATTTTACTATTGTTTTGTATTGTTTTTGAACATTTATATTCTTTGGCAATCTGTTTAGAATGCACAGTTTTAAGATACAAATGTTTAGCATCTTTGCATGCAATTCTTAGAGGAGAGATGTTCCACCATCAGTATTTTTCACAGTCAGACTAGTCAAACTTTGATGTGCCCACCGATATCTACCGGTAGCAATGGCAAAAACAATATTAGAACCTGATAAAAAGAATACAAATGTATTTATGTCTAATTGTAGCAAGAGTTGATATTAAAAAGAGGGAAGTAAATTTGCAAAATATGGCCACAGTTACCCTGAGTATTGTGTTTTGCCTTCTACCTATCAAGCATCAAGAAGCTAGGTCTGAAAAACGTTGCGCTTGATGTGATAATGTATGGCTGTTTTTGTACATGTTCAAGATTTGACTACGGCAAATGAATCCGCCAAGCAAATCCGAAGCTAATACTCGGATTTCTGCCGCAAATATGATTGTGGCTCAACACAAGGATTAGCCTTATTGCCCTCATAGGGCTAATCTGCGTTTTTTCCAATGTGGAATCTGCTAGAACAATGAACGTGCTCATGATTCACGTAGATAATTTTTTTAGGCCACCGAGACAAAAATCTGCATCGTTTTTTATCCGGATCACAAAATACCCAATTCACTTGTATGCGGAATGTTATCAGATTTGATGAAACCCTGGACGTATGCACTTAGGCTATGTTTACATCTGCATTAGGGCTCAGTTCCGTCTGAGCTTTCCGTCGGAACGGAGCCCTGACTGACACAAACTAAACCACAGGTTTCCGTTTCCATTACCATTGATTTCAATGGTGACGGATCCGGTGCCAATGGTTTCAGTTTGTCTCTGTTGTGAAAGGTTTCCGTCGTTTTGACGGGATGAATACCATAGTCGACTACGGAACGTCGGAACGGAGCCCTGACGCAGATGTGAATGAAGCCCTAGCCGTACTACAGTATGTAACCTTTGTACAAGCTTTAACAACATTGCTGTCATTTTCCTTAGCCTAGATGAAGACCTTGTTTCCCCTCAAGGGCTCACATGTAACATTTTGCAGAAATATCTGATCATAAATTTCAAATTGCTTCTAGACCCCCAAGGATTTTCCTAATCATCAGAGTGTATATAGAATGTGTTCACATAGCCTAAACAGCAGGTTTTTTAAATGATTGATTGCTCAATAGGAAAGAGGATCTCATTGTTCATTCATAAATTCTATCCAAGCTGGACACCATGCTGTTCTCTACACTTTTGTTTTATGTGTACCCATTCACCAACAACCCATAAAAGAAGTTGATTTCTATGCACAGCCCCATGTTTTGTATGTATATATGCTTGTTATGATGTACTACCTGAACATGTTGTTTATCTATCTAACTGTCTATATATGTGTGTGTGTGTGTGTGTGTGTGTGTGTGTGTGTGTGTGTGTGTGTGTGTGTGTGTGTGTGTGTGTGTGTGTGTGTGTGTGACACAATTTTCATAATTTAGCCTCCGTAAACCACCACGATAGATTAGAAATAAAACAATGAAGATGTGATTAGCATGGACTTTTAGGGTTTTTCCAGGGACACAACATTTTTGAACTAATATTCTATGTAAATATTTAATAAAGTTCCTAATATACATTCTGTATTAAATCTGAACACTTTTCTTCCTGCTCACCCTACCTCTGCCCGGCCGGAAGTTCTGCTTTTCATCTGTGTATTTTCTTCTCTC
This sequence comes from Rhinoderma darwinii, assembly GCF_050947455.1. Taxonomy (NCBI): domain Eukaryota; kingdom Metazoa; phylum Chordata; class Amphibia; order Anura; family Rhinodermatidae; genus Rhinoderma; species Rhinoderma darwinii. The sequence continues at coordinate 187,233,876 of NC_134691.1, forward strand.
GTCACAGGCTCGTGCACTAGTTAGAATACACACAGTCCTGTGTCGATACCTCACTGACCTACGTAACGACACAGGGCTGTTCTTTACTAATTATTCCGCCCCCTCCGTGTCTATTGGCCCTCCCCACTAGTTCTCCCTTCCACTTTAGTTTATCCCGCCCACCTGCTTTATCTGAGGTGCGGTCACAGAATCCTGTGACCGCACCTCAGATATTTAATGTAACCCCCATCATCCCTAAATATATGTACCCCATCATAACTGTAGACACTATCGGGGTAGGCAGCTTGCAGGCACTGATGAAAATGGTGCCACTATTGAAGTAGAAAGAATGAACGGAGCGGACATTGAGGAGGCTGTGGACCTACAGGATGCCTCAAACCAGGGACTTCTGACGAATACCCGGGTTTGATGCATCCTATTGGTCCACAACCTCCGCAATGTCCGCTCCGTTCATTCTTAGCTTCTACTTCAATAGCAGCACAATTTTCTTTGCGTGCATGCTATTCCTCAATTTTCACAGAGGAATAGCATGTACGCAAAGAAAATGTTGCTGCTTTTGAAGTAGAAGCAAAGAATTAATGGAGCGGACATTGTGGAGGCTGTGGACCAATAAGATGTATCAAACCCAGGACTTCTGACGCATACCTGGGTTTGAGGCATCCTATTGGTCCATAGTGTCCTCAATGCCCGCCCAGTTGAATTCTTTACTTACCGCATTCAGTAGCTGCTTTTTTGCTGGTCTTTCAATGGCTAAGACCGCTTTGTCTTTGGTAAGTAAAAGGCATTCTCAGTCAGGTTGAGGTCAGGCGACTGTCTCAGCTATTGAAAAAAGTGCATCATAGGCCGCTCATGTGTTTACACCTGGTAGAAGTGCTCATGCGCCTGTGTCCTTTACAACCAGCTCCTTGCCAGGTATCTACCATGTGATGGGCACACGCAAGATGCATGTAATCACATTATCGGCATCTTATGTCACTGGACACCCGGACCAGGTAGCAATGGCAGTATACACGCGGAGCGCATGTTGCCAAGCTAGATCAACAAAGTATTTAATTTTTTAGATTACAATCATTATGAGCTCATAACCCAACTGATGCATGATTGGTGGAAGGGGGTTTAAATGGGGCGCATTAGCTATTGAGGACCATCCCCAGGTGAAGGCTTCAAGTCGAAACGCACATCGGGGCGAACGTCTCTTTTCTCCTGAAACGTCTCGTTTCTCCTGAAAACAGCACCGTAATTTCAGCCATAACGGACGCTGCCGTGTGAACATACCCTAAGTGTTAACACTATATACATCTTGTAAAATCTACCAAAATCAGTCAGCTTATTGGAGAATTCTGTCTGAAAGAGTTACTGTAGTATAATGTTGTTTTACTAATCAGTGTAATTCTCTCGTTAATAATGACAAATACTGTCAAAATAATAATTGAAAGTTTTGTTGCTTTGCAAGGATTGAAGTGAGGAAGTCAATGAACAAATACTCAAGTTGCCCGGCCCCCATTTATTTTTAACCAGATGGATTTTGAGAGTGGCTGCGATTACTGCGCGCTCCCCTAATGGCGTCCTGTGTTAGCTTGATGTTTTCCTACAGTAATGGTTTTGCAGTGTTATGTTTGCTAAGAGGGCTCAGACCTTGAAGGAACTCAGTCTGACATAATGTACTGAAAGAAAGCTCTGAAATCTTCTGAGACATGACTATCAGCAAAATACTTATTAAATGGGATGTCTTCATTTTACTTTTTTGTATTTATTTATAGAAATCATACAGTTTTCTAAAATACATGTATTATAAGTTCTGATTACATACCTTTCTAATAACAGTACAGTCGGCCCCTGTCTCTTCACAGTAGAATAGTATTGCCTATAGATTAGCCTTATACAGGGGCGGACACAGACAGCTGCAGGCCCCTGTGCACTAACAGTATATGGGCCCATTGGCCTTGCTCTCCATTATTTCATCATAAATCACCCCCTTATGTCTCTCTAACAATCCATCAGTAATTGTTAGCTATTAAATTTATCATCTTAGAAAGTTACATGCAATCTAACAGACAGAAGAAGACGGCTTTAAGGTGACAGTGGGCCCCCCTACCTGCTGGGCCCCTGTGCAGCTGCACAGGTTGCACCAATGGTATGTCCGCCCCTGGTCCTATATAATGCATTCATGGGCTAAATAAATATGACTAAATATGGCGTCAGTCACATCCCCCCCCCGCACACACATCATGTGACAAAAGGGACTTCAGTGAGCAACAGGGTTACATGAAATACATGTATTGGGGCAATATAGAGGACACATCCATGGGCTAAGTTAATAGGATAATGTTGGACTAATGATAAATAACTACTTCGGTGTACGTATAATACTTGTATAACATGGCTGCTTGTCTATTGATTAATTATACTTTATATCTGCCTGCGTTCAGCTGTTACTATAAGCCACATAGACATTGAATGGAGTGGCAGAGCACATGAGTGACTTCTACTCCATTCAAATTCCTCCTCACTGAATTAGTGGGATAACCCCTTTTAAGCATTATTTTTTCTTATTTTGGGGGCTTTAGAACCAATTACTAGTTTCCTGTGGTTTCAAGTTACAATATTTAGTTTTCAAACCTCATATGATTATTTATCACTTTTCCACAGGATAGGTGATAAATGTCTGATCAGTGCACATGCTTGGCCACCACTCCATTCACTTTCTGTTGGGCTCCCTGGAGATAGCGTTCGGCTATTAATAACATAAAAAGAAAACCTGTGGAATGGTAAAGTTCCTAGTTCAGTCCCTTCAGTCATCCCTAAGATAATGGGAAACTAGCGTGTCATAACCTTCATAGATATTACCTGGCATTCCAATTAGTATATTGGTCTTGATAGCTGCCATTGTTCATGTGTTCTTATGCCTTGGCATCATATGAATACCTTTCTGAGTACATATTTTGATACCTTCTTGGTAGAGAGATAGATTGTCTCCATTTGATGCAGTTGCAGAATTGCCAACCTCCCTTTTCACCTTTTCTCAATAATAGAGCCAAAATAACGGATCACCCAAATTATTATAGACAAATTGGAAAAGCAAAACTTAAAGGGGTTTTCGCATAATCATTATTTATCACCTGTCCACAGGATAGGTGATAAATATCTGATCCATGGATGTCTGACCGCTGGGACCCCCACCGATCTTGAGAAAGGACTAACCTGGCCGTCCCTGTCCTCCCAGTATGAATGTAGTGGAAGTGCTTGGCCACCGCTCCATTCATTTCTATGGGGCTGCCAGAGATAGCGTCCGACAGCCCCAGAGAAAATGAATGGAGCATGCACAATACCACTCCATTTATATGGGGTGCATAGGGACGACCAGGCAAGCTCGTTCTCGAGACCAGTGGGGATCTTAGCGGTCGGACCCCCACCGGTCAGATACTGTATTTATCACCTATCCTGTGGATAAGTGATGAATATTGATTATAGGAAAACCCCTTTAATGATAAAGAGTATACGTAATATGTTTATAGCTCAGAATATTATAGTGACCAAATCAGCAGCATGTACTGTGAACTGTAAAATAATGATAATTATAATCAGAATAAACTGCACAAGCTCCTCCAAAGTCAAAAATAATCACGGACCCATCTATATTGTATTACAGACACTTTCTACATTGTCGGGTCTGCTGAGACTTCAAGCATGTGTACAGGGTGGGCCATTTATATGGATACACCTAAATAAAATGGGAATGGTTGGTGATATTAACTTCCTGTTTGTGGCACATTAGTATATGGGAGGGGGGAAACTTTTCAAGCTGGGTGTTGACCATGGCGGCCATTTTGAAGTCGGCCATTTTGTATCCAACTTTAGTTTTTTCAATGGGAAGAGGGTCATGTGACACATCAAACTTATCGAGAATTTCACAAGGCTTCCTTAGACTTTTATCTTTGGGGTCATCTGAAGGCAATTGTCTATGCTGTGAAGATACGAGATGTGCAGCAACTGAAACTACGGATACTGGAAGCCTGTGCTAGCATTTCTTCTTCGGTGTTGCTATCAGTGTGTGAAGAGTGGGAGAAGAGGGTTGCATTGACAATCCAACACAATGGGCAGCACTTTGAACACATTTTATAAGTGGTCAGAAACGTGTAATTAACTCATGAAAGAATAAAGTAACGTTAAAAATAAGCACACCATTGTTTTTCTTGTGAAATTCTCGATAAGTTTGATGTGTCACATGACCCTCTTCCCATTGAAAAAACTAAAGTTGGATACAAAATGGCCGACTTCAAAATGGCCGCCATGGTCAACACCCAGCTTGAAAAGTTTCCCCCCTCCCATATACTAATGTGCCACAAACAGCAAGTTAATATCACCAACCATTCCCATTTTATTTAGGTGTATCCATATAAATGGCCCACCCTGTATATGCTCTTTAATGCATTTAAAATTTTGTTAACAAAAGGGAAAATAGACTTCACAGAGCTCAGCAAGGGTCACTGCAAGGAGAGCAGAGTTTACTGGTGATAGTAAAAATGGTTAAACTGAACTTACGCCAGCTCTGCGTAGGTTGGGCCTTTCTTCCACCGATGCCTATTTCACATGTGATTTTAAGCCTGGGCACCTTCCCCGTATGTTGTGTACTGATGTCCTTTTTCTAGTTGACTCTATTGGATTTTCGGAGAACTCACTTTGGCTTCCCAGTGGTGGTATCTCCGCTGGATTGCCTCCTGGGCATTTAAGATGAGTTTGTTGCAATAAACCAACATAGACTCTTTTCATTGGAGTTGTACTTCTAAATCACTGGAAATGTCCAACGCCTCCTACCATATTACATTTATTTTACTGTTTTTGGCAACAGACTTTAATAACTAAAACATTAAAAAATAAAATAATTTTGTTTTCTACTAACTAGAGATTACCACCTTTTGGACAGATTCGTTCGAGCATTTCGGGCCTTTTCAGCACAAAGCAGTATTTTAATATATATGATCAATGTGAACTGATTTTTACACTTTGCGAAATGTAAAAGCTTATGTTCCTCTTATGTATGAATTATGTTTATTAGTACAATGGGGGTTGTAATTCGTCTGCACTTTTCTTACTGTATGATGTACCCTCCTTATATTATTTTCACTGGTAATGTTATCCATGTATCTAATGCTTCTTCAAAGATGGAGCAACGACTACTGTTCCAATTGGTTGTTCAATAGTAAACTCTGCAGGCAGCGTTCAGTGAAAGGAAACCCAGTGCTCGTGCAAATAACTACAGCCAACACCGTTTTTATGTTCTCTTTATTTTTACTACGGAAGGTGAATTTGTATTGATTGGTGGGACTTTATTTACTATGGTCATTGGATCGGTTTTATGGCTCATTGAGTGCTAAGGCTGCATTTATTTTGGTCTGCTGGATTGCAATATAAGTTGGATAGTTGAAGCTGTATAATGGATGGATTCAGGGAGCCATGTATTCCTATAACTCTTAGGCTGGGTATTTTCAGACGTAAACGAGGGGTATTATGCCTCGTTTTACGTCTGAAAATACAGCTCCAATACGTCGGCAAACATCTGTCCATTCATTTGAATGGGTTTGCCGATGTACTGTGCCGAAGACCTGTCATTTACGCGTCGTTGTTTGACAGCTGTCAAGCGACGACGCGTAAAATGACTGCCTCGTCAAAGAAGTGCAGGGCACTTCTTTGAAACGTAATTTGAGCCGTTTTTCATTGAATTCAATGAAGAACAGCTCAAGATTACGGGCGTCAATGACGCCTCGCATAATGCGAGGAGGAGCTTTTACGTCTGAAATTACGGAGCTGTTTTCTCCTGAAAACAGTCTGTCATTTCAGACATAAAAGCCAGTTATCGTGTGCACATACCCATATACTATTTCGTGATAGTGATGTCAGAGGTAGGCCCTTGTACGTGGCTTTAAAATTCATATTCAACCTTCTTGTGTGTTCTCAGGGGTTTCTTAATATGTTGTTTTCCCTGTACTTTCACATTGAATATTGATAGCCTATACTATCCTGCCTCTTCATTGTTTACCAGGCACAGCGCCTAACATTCAGTAGTGGCTGTGTCTAATTTTGCAGCTCAGTCTCATTTACTTGAATGGGACTGCGCTGCAGAGAGCTGTAGTACCAAGCAAAGCCACTATAAAATGTACAGCGCTGTGCCTTGTAAACAATGACGGGGACGTGGCACTGACCAGAGTGCCCCTTCACTCAGCTGATCGCTTAGCTGATTGGTGGGGGTGCTTGGGAGTTGGACTCCCACCGATATGATATTTTTGGCCTATCCATCAATATCAAAGTCCAGGGTAACCCCTTTAACAAAGAAAAGGCATGTGTTCACATCTGGGGTATACACAGCTACAGATGTTCTTCCTTACCTTTTCACTTATCTCAACATATCCTGAGATGTGTGGCGCGAGATGACCAGTTTTTAAAAAAAATGTCACGAGATGTCTATCCTATATGTGTCTATGTGTGGCCACCCTGGGGTTGTGATGTTACTTGCAGCCTGTCAAGGGTTTTGTTAGCATATTACAATATTATATTGAAATGGTTTTATTAAAAATTGGAGTCCTTAACCAAATTCAAGCAAAGGTAAGGGGGGACACATCTGTATATCAAAATTGGGCCCACTTACTAGTGGTGGTTCTTGTCACAAGGCCCTTTCTCTTAAAAAATAGCCATAAAGCTGTTTATAGTCACCAATCCAGAGTCAGAGGCAGAATTTGGATGACATTTAAGTGTCTCCCTAACCTGATTCTCTGCCTTTAGCAAAGGAATGTTGAATTAATTCCCCTCCCCCACTCCTGTTTCTTTGGCAGGCTCGCCACTGGATCCTATAGAGATAATTGATTGTAGAACACTTATTTATAATAGACAACAAATCTTAAAGGCTATGTAAACCTTTGAGGGGTATGTTTTTTATAAACAGGTCAGTCAGTGTGTTTAGTGTAACTTTATAATAATTATTTAAAAATGTGTTTGCCTTTATAGATACAGCTGCTCTGTATTATCTATGCAGAGCAGCTGTATCTTTCACTATGACCTGAATCTGTCAGTCTCGCAGACCTGACGGGTTCAGTGTCAGTGGGTCATGTAGGATCCACCTGTAATCTATCACATCTAAGATATGTTTAAACCGAAAAAACTTCTCTCAAGGCTATAATTAAGAACATTAAGTTAAGTTATGAACTTAGATGTGATAGATTATGGGTGGAACCTGCTTGTCAGAGACACACAGGACCCACTGTCACTGAATCCGTCAGTCCTGCGGACCTGACGGGAGCAGGATTTAGTGCTACATACAGCTGCTCTGTATACAGAGCAGCTGTATCTCAAAAAGTAAAATACATTTTTAATAAAGACTAATTCAAAAGTTACACCAAACACACTGAGTGACCTGTTTATGAAAAAAACACCCATCAAAGGTTTACATGGACTTTAATCAGATCAGTTATTGCTTTCTTGCAATAAATGAATGGTATAAAAATATTAATGAAATGGTTCCTTTTACATAATCATTCATTTTGTTTCTCCCCCAACAGGTGTGTGTGTAACATAGATTGCAGTGGACATAATTTTAATCCAGTCTGTGCCTCTGATGGAAACTCCTATTCTAATCCATGTATGGTGAGAGAGGCGTCATGCATCAAGCAAGAGCAGATCGATGTGAAACACTTGGGAAGTTGTACAGGTAGGAAATCAAAATCCGCTTTATGGAAAAGTGAATAGCCCCAAAACGTAACATTCTACTTTTGTTGGAGCACACAGGACTATGAACAATATACAGCACAGTTACATCTTCAGTGGTCACAATATAGCAGATGGTTCCCTAAGCTTCTACAGTCCTAGACTCCCCTATTGCATCTTGCCTATTTCACACAGACTATTGTGTTTACCAATCACATACTTTTATAGAGTATTGATTAGATATGCCGTAAGTGACTTGTGTTTCTATATTTCCCGTTCACTATAATGGAGAGTGACCACACCTATACAATCACCCCATTTCCTGTTCACTATAGGTTTAGTCGATGGTACCTCACCGTTTAGACATTTATGGCATATCCTAAAGATTTTTACATGTTTAATCAGTGAGCCATACAGTTTATTAACCTCACATTAAAGGGGCTGTACAGGGAATAAAAATTATTTTTAAACCAGCCCACAATGGTGTATACTACACAAAATCCATACAATCCTGGTTGTAGTCGGTCACCACTGCAGCCAGTGATCGTCTGCAGTGGTCACATGTCCCTGTGTCGGGATATCATCGCTGCACCAGAAAGCAGAGACTGGCAGGAGACCGTAAGCGTCAGTACAGTAACGGTGAGGGATCTATGAGGTGAGTATGGCTTTTTTTATTTGTGCACACCATTGTGAGCTGGATAAAAAATATTTTTTATTCGCTAGACAGCCTCTATAATAATCACTAAAATACAACTTAGGCTCTATTCACATCACATTATGAGAACACATTCGGCAAATGCGCCTGGAAAGCTTCCAGGCTTTTACCTATGGAGGCCAAAAGAGTGTCCTTTTGGCCTCCTTTGGGCTGGTATCTGTCGGCATACTTTATTTCTGCTATATAGGAAAGTGCAGCAGATTGTGCTCTCCTGTGCGGTAGGCAACTGCAAAATAGTATATCACACAGTATACATTTTTAAAACATTGTGGCCAATGCTTGACATATTCCATTGTATGTCTATACAATGGCATAAATTGGTGCCTTTTGTCAGAGGCATATGTCATGGATTAGGCCCTATGCACACGACCGTATTTTTCATCCATCCGTAAATACTGTCCGTAAATACGGATCTGTAGTCATTTATAGTCATCCGTAAATCATCCGCATGATGATGCGATGTGTGCACGGGACCTTACTCTGATCTTTACCTCTGAGATATTGCTCTGACATGATGTGAACAGAGCCTAGGCTAAGTGCTGTGTACTTGTTTTGCATTATAATTTTCCAAAGCCTGAGAAGTAGATACAGCACGGAATTTGTACACTAGAAATACAGAATTTGGCCACTGAATCTGTACGGTGGCACACTGAGTAATTCAGAGCTGTAGGTACTTCAAGCTATGCTTTTAGTGAAGAATACCTCTGTAATATGACATGCATTGAAATCTGTATGAATCTGTTTGAATTCAACAAGGAACACGGAGGTTTTTTCTGAGATACGGTATGGTCTACGGCAGGCTATGGTCGATGTATCATGGATTCTCACAGCGTGGATTTGTAATAAGGCCATGTACATGGGTTCTTGTTTTGCAAATAAAAGTATTGTATTATGTGTGTATCATGGTAATTTAGTGAGGTTCTAATACAATAGGTTCCTTACAGTTTCTAACTCTTTATTTCTTTTTTTTAAATTCAGTCACAGATGACACCAGTCCAGTTGGAAAGAAAGATGATGGTTTACAGTACCGCCCGGAGGTGAAAGGTAGGCCCCCTCCAGTCTCGTATTCGAGCAGTCACCATGGCTGACACTGTCTATGCTTTTCTCTCTCATCTGCCTTCATTTCTTCCATCTACAACATCATAAGGCTGCTTGAGACACCTGCAGTACAGCACGATCCTAATGTAAAAGTTAGGATCACATTTTGATAACAGCCAGTTGTTTTTGCAGAATTCTGCTATTTTATAATCCACATTAATTTTATTGGACAAAGGATGTTTGGAGTTCAATACTCAGACATGTCTCCGGCTATCACGGTAGCAATTACTTCTGAAATATATATTTGGACAAGCCATGTTCTGGAATACTGAAGTGCAGAATAAAATACTATGAACTGAAAACTAATAGCATTCCACCGCCTACTGACATAGCTCACCAACATGAGGGGTAATGGCCGACAAAACATGAAGATAATGATACCTGGAGATGTTAGTTTAATTAATATATGGCAGATATGTAAAACTGATGTGGGGTAGTGTATATTGTGTATATTGTGATTTTAGTATTTTGTAGCAACTTTGTAGTCAATCACTTGTCCACTCTCTTCCCGCCTTTATTCTCCATTTCTCGTTTCTATTTTTGTAATTATATCTACTTCTGTAATGAAGGGATCGTCTGTGGTTTACCATTTTAGCTCTCTTGGAGCACTCAGTTATTCATATATATCTCTCTGGGTGCAGGGGCACGGTCAGACAGCTGTAATAAGAATAAGAATTAATATTCCAATTTTTGCTAATGCTGTCTCCTCGGCAGAGCGGGTATTTTATGCTGCCTGTAGACATGACAATAAACTCCCTGTACACAAGAAATAGCTAATGTTTTCAATTCCTATCAGAATCCCACCCATTCAAATACAATAAGAAATAGTATCACAATTCTGCAGATTCAGAACTGAAGTCTCCCAGCAAACCTTGGTTCACTATCTACTGGTTCCATGTCTATACTTTCCTTATGCTGTATACTTGATATCTGGAAGTGTCATATTAACTCCAGACACGGTGCAGTAATCTACTGCATTATATAGGAGCTCAGCTAAGCTCTTCGATGAGTGTCTGGTAACAGGCTTTGAAGCCGAAACTAGCAGAATTGTGAATGCAGCCATAGACACTAAGCCTGGTATAATCGCAGTTGCAGAGTGACTTCTATGGTTTTATATAGGAACAAAGTTACAAGCAACTTTGCTACTATCGCCAAATCGTACCTCGAATGCAAAAAGAGCTCATTTATGTAACCGTTTAGCCTCATACAGTTTTTACTATTGTAAATTATTTATTTATATGGTTAGGTAATTTCGGACGGCCACAATACGCCCACCTACCGAGACCCTATGAGTTCTACTAACTCAAACTTAGATAACGATTGGGTTCTATAATGATCTAGTTTTAGTTCAGTAGAACCACGGGGTACCGGATGTTTTGGCCATATTACAGCCCATTGACACCGGCCTTCCTAAGCTTTATATGCAGTTAAATAACAGTAAAATGTTGTTCATAGGTGAACACATTTAAAGCATCTAGATAGAGACTATTGTAATATTCACATGCCTTAAAAATTCATATTTCAGTGATATACCCCTCAGCAGGAATCGTTTGCTCAGTATGAAACTTAGGTTATTGAGATGTGTGTGTTACATCAAGCGCTCAGCGTTCAACATAACCATGCTATTATGCCGTTTCCCTATTTTTAACATTATTTTTTTGGTAGATTCCAGTGATCAAAGGGAAGATGACTACATGGGAAATTATATGCCATGTTCAGAAAACTATAATGGATATTGTGTGCACGGAACGTGCGAATTAAGCTATCCAACACAAAAAGCGTCATGCCGGTAAGTTAGAGTAAAAATAGTTTTTATTTAGAACAGTGAATTACATTTTATTCTTACATGTGTTCACAATATTGGAATTTTATTGTAGAATTTCCTCTGCTATAATATGAATATTTGTGTATGTATACAATACAATAAGATGTACCATGGGGTGAGGTACCCACAAAAGTTTGCTATCTCTGACAGTCCTCTGATCCTGATTTCTTAAGTCAAGTGGGCCAGCAGAAGCCAGGCATAGAAGGAAAGAGGGCAATATGTGGCAGCTTTGTAGGTCCCCTTTCACGCCATGTTTATTGGCTACATCAGAAGGATTCAGTTAACAAAAGAGTATACAAATGTGTCCACAGGCCATAGACTTCTATGGGCAAAATGTATATTAAGGCACATAATTGACAGATGAGCATCTAAATATTTCTTTCAGAATAATTTTCTAAACAATTTTTAGCTGTATAGAATAATATAGGCTTCTACACCATTCAGTACTGTAAACATTTTTCAATTAATTAAAATTGCAAACATATGAAGTTGTGTGGCTCAGATAAGCACCATGACTTTTTGCAAACTTTACACCACAGCATATGGATGTATCTAAAGGGGTACTTAAAAATTAAAGTGTAGCTTCATTTTAAAATAGAAACCAATGACACTTACTAATATATATTAACTTTTGTAGTATTCTAAATATTGTTTACATTGCTGCTTGCTCTTGGATTGCCATTATGGTAGCATCATCAGGATAACTCTACAGGATATCCTAACACGTGAAGAATACATGGTGGAGGCCAAGACAAGATGTGCATGCAAAGAAGACTAAAGGCCAATTATCGGGCAAACAAGCGTTCATAGAATGCTCGTTGCCGATAATTTCCCTGTGTAAAAAAGGCAGCGATCAGCAGATGAACGAGCAATTGCTGATCGTATCGTGTAAACAGGGAGACGCGCTGCCAACATGATGATAATGTATGGGGATGAGCGATCGTAGTAATGAGTGCTTGTTCCCATACATAGCCCCTTGTGACAGGTGCAAACAAGCGCCGATCAACCAGCTGTCCCGTTGATCGGCACTCGTTGCACTGGACTAAAAGGACCTTTAGTCGATGATACCATGGCAATCCCTGAGCAAGCACTTTATTCACATTGCTGCAGCAATTTAAAAAAAAAAAAAAAAGCCCCTTTGTGCAGCAGTGGTCATAATGGCCCTCATTCATAGGTATCATTTTGGCCTATAGCAACCAATCAGATTTCAGCTTTTATTTTTTCCTTGACAGTCTAAAAAAACTAAATTAAACCATTCTCTCTTTGTTTGAGAAGAGCTATCTTCAATCCCGGTGGACTCAATCCCTTTCTTTTGCTTTC